>NW_004443952.1:24903229-24971917 GCF_000243295.1 Trichechus manatus latirostris
TGTGTGTGTGTGTGTGTGTGTGTGTGTGCGTGTGTGTGCGCGCGTGCGTGCGTGTGTGTGCGTGTGTGTGCGTGTGTGTGCGCGCGCGCGCGCGCATGCGCACGCTCATGCTCCCCCTGTAGTTGCGTGTGGAGGGGGAGGAGGCCTGCGAGCCCAGGGAGGCTGTGGCCCCTCAGGCCCGCCTCTTATTCCTGCCCCACCTCACAGAGCCCCAGGGGCCCCACTTTGGCTCTTCATATGCATTCTTGGAGGGAACCGATGGAGACATGCTTGGGCCCAGGGTGGCCTCGTGGGGCTAACTTCTGTCATCCCCGCCAAAGAGGAGCCCACATGCTCTGTAACCAGTGGTTTAAAATGCTACTCATAGCCAGCTACCTTCCATCTTTCCATGCCCCATTCCAGGGACTCCACTGGGCACACCCTGTGCCAAGCCTTGGGGGACCTAGAGATGAGTCAGGGCCAAACCCTACCCTGAGGGAGTCCCAGAACCAAGGCAGAGTGAGGGTAGGAATTTAAAATCCCACTCCTTGTGACCTGCTTGGTGGTCAAGAGGGTCTTCGTGGGGCTGACAACGAGAGCGCAGGGAACTGCCGATGCAGGCACCGGGGCTCCAGGGGCAGCTGGGCCAGAATGAAATGGCCTCCAGTCCCTCCAGGCGCTCCCTTCCCCACCCTGGCACAGCTTACGCTTCCCTGCCTGAGAATGCCAAGAGTGGCCAATAGCAGCCCCTTCTCCAGTGGCTGGAAGGGGAACCACTCCCTCTTCTGTGCTCCCTCAGCCTTTGCTTGTCCCTTCATTTCAGCAAAATGCCATCTGCGTCCTCCTTCCTGGCAGAGGGTCTGGGTTTATGTCTCACCTCCCTCACAGGGCTGGGGCCCTGGAACAGTCTCTCCTGGATCCACAGTTCAGGGGCCAGACTAGAGTTGAGGTCACTTTTGACTTCAACTCAGGAGGTATATGGGGAGTGGGACTGAATCCACACTGGGTTCCTGGTGTGGCCTCAGCCAGGGCTGAGAACCAAGCAGTCTGGGGCTGTGGACTTGGGCAGGTATGCCCAGGCCATTCTGTGAGAGACCCTCACTTGTAAAATGGGCCAATAACCCCAGGGAACACCTGGGCATGTTAGTTCCATAGCACACTTGTGAGAGGCTGGTATTCACTCTCCCTGAAGAAAAAAAGATTTTTGCGATAAATGCAGACAATGTCAATGACGGCTGTCCACTTAATAAGGATGTGGACCTGACTTGCCTTCCTTGGTTATGAAAGTACCTGCAGGTCATGTCAGAGGCTAATGCCATTGGCACTGAAGCTGGCTGGGACCCAGGGCCTTTTCAGAACTTGATTTGACATTTGGTTCCTGTTTCTCTCTCCACCTATGAAATGCAGGGAGTGAGTTTTCCGGGAGCCCCTACAGCCACCCTCAGTATTCCACGTACAACGACTCCTGGAGGTTCCCCAACCCGGGGCTGCTTGGTGAGTACTGGCGGAGACCTGTGTGGCCCCTGGGCCATCTGGGCCCACTCATTGGGCCCCCTCATTGGGGCAGGGTCTCTCGACATCTTGACATCTGGTCACTGAGGTGGGTGGGTAGCTGGCCCCAGACAAATAGAATGTGAAGGTTGTAATGGGCGCCTTGGGGCTCCTGTCTCTCCTCAGCTGTTTTTGGTGGATAAGGGAATATGGAACAGAAGGGGAACAGAGAGCAAAAGGAAACTGAGGGGGAAAGAGGAAGGTAGGAAAAGTGCCTGCCTAATAGTAACCTGTGTTTCTTTAAAATCTTTAAGTATTCATATGAGAAATCTCTAAATCAGAGGTAGCAAAGAGGCCAACTCAGGTTGATTGGTAGTGGCTGCCTGGAGAGGTATCTTGATGAAGACCTGAGGCCTAGTGATTGATTAGTAATGTCTGCCACTGACACCACCAGAACCAGCTCCTTTACAAACTGATTGTCTTGTAGCTGAAGGCCTGCCAAGGTACGACATTCAGGGCATAGCTGGTCCATGGCTGGGGCCAGCGTGATCTGGGGACATCATCAAGACACTTGGGCCACCCCAAAGACCAAATAGGCCAACCTGACTCTAAAAAGGCCAAAGAGAGGCTTTTGTTTTGTTGGAAGGAATTTACATGAAACTTGCTGGGAAGGGCCAGCTGAAGCTGAAGGCCCGGAGTGTGAACCAGGGCCCTGGCTCACAGATGTCACTCACCACCTGGGGGACGGAGCTAGCCAATCAGCCTGCAGGTAGCAACTCTTGTCCCTCCAGCTGAAGGTTTCCGAGGTAAAAAGTCAGACATAGAAGGGCCCTCTGAGACCACCCCGGTTTGTTTGTCCATCTTAACAAGCTTCTACTTAAGTGAGACACTGTTAATTCCTTGGATCCTTAATTATTTTAGGACTGAGAAACATAGGCTTCATGGGAAAAACAATGACCTAGTATCTTCAAACTCAACTTGCTAGGCTGTAGGTCTGTAAAGGAGGCCATGAATCTCAGCCTTGGCTACTTCCCAACCCTGTATTGGCTGTTAGGACAGACACATATGGACACCATCCCTTTCTGGCTGTCCCCATTCCATTCACGTGGGCCTCAGGCTGCCAAAAGCATCCTGGTGTGTTGTGCCTACCTTGTGGATGAAATAAGGAACAATGCCAATTAGTGTTCCAGGGTTCTGTGCCCGGGAGAGTTCAAGCCTTTCGAAAGACTAGCCTCTTACTATCTGTGGTCTTCTTTAGGGACTGGATCTGTGGATTGATCTCTCAGACTTCTTTTTTGGTTTTGGTAAAAATCACTTCTAAATATTAAACTAGGGTCTCCATTACCTCAATGTTTTTCCGTAAACAAACCCCCTGAGAGGTCTCGCTCTGAGTTGGCCCAGCTGTCAGTCTCACCAAACATGAGGCAAAGGCTGGCTCTGAACCAGGGTCTTCTAGCGGTGGTGGGGGTGGGGTAGGGGGGGTAGTTAAGGGAAAGGTGGGGAAGCAGGGGGAGGCGAGGCCTAGGCCTAGGGCTCCTCCCTGAAAATCTGCCTCAGATTGGGAGACCCACAGGAGATGTGGCACGAAGGACTTCTGATGGAGATGTGACCCCCAGGGAGGCGGTGTTGCCCCAGCCACCATATAGCACTGTGCACTGTACAAAGCGGGTGAGTGAGGGCTGGAATCCAGCCCATAGGTGGCACAAAGCCCGGAGACTTGGCACAGGGCTGTAGCTACCCAGAGGGGGCACCTTTTTCTAATTTGCATGAGGTGTCTTATAGGTTGGTAGTGGCCCTCATTTGCCTGGGAATTCCAGAGACAGAAAAGGGAAGAAGGAGCCACTCAGACAGGTGTAGCAAAGGCATGGGGTGGGAGGTGGGGTGGTCTGTGAAGTGTGGGGCCACAGCACAAATGCCAGTCTGAGAAGTTTAAACCTGACTCTGTGGGAAGCTGGGAGCCAAAGGGGATAGGGAGGGAAAGGTGAAGCTAGACTACCTGTGAGGCGTCTGGGTGGACTCCAACTGACTACTTCTCAGTTAGCAGCGAGAGCATTAACCACGTGCACCACCCAGCCAGCCAAAACCAGTTGCCATAGAGTCAATTCCAACTCATGGCAACCCCATGTGTTGCAGAGTAGAACTTCACTCCATAGGGTTTTCATGGCTGTGTCCTTTTGGAAGTAGATTGCCAGACCTTTATTCTGCGGCACCTCTTGGTGGCTTTGAACTGCCAACCTCTTGGTTAGCAGCCCAGCCTTTAACTGTCTGCACCACCTAGGAACTCCTACCCACCAGCCAGGTGTGTGGAAACCTGTTCTGAGGCTCCTTGGTGTTCCTGCTAGATCTATGGGAGCTGAGGAATGAGGCGAGGACCTCCCCCCCACACACACACGCTCACACACGCTCACACACATGTGCTCATGCCCTCACAGACACTTACATCCACTCTCACACCCCCTCCCCACACTGCTGACACTTCAGCCGCCTGCCAGAAGCTTCCTACACAGACATAGACACAGGGAGGATCAGCAATGCCACCTAATGAAGAAAAAACAACCCCTTGCACACTGGTTTAGGGGGAGAACTTCCCCCCTCTGTGCCCCTCCGAGAGAGCTGCCTCAGGGTGCCTAGCCTGCCAGCCAGGGCTGCCCATGACTCAGCATCCTGTCGGTGCCCCCGGGCTGGGCCGGAGGGGGAGGGAAGAAAGGCAGTGCAGTCAATTAGGATTAGAATGGGAGCACCGTGGCTGTGGCGCTATAAAGAGATTAGCAAGCGAGTGGGAGCCTGGAATGACTGTGTCAGGAAATAAATTGATGATAATGTGAATTAGAGAGGAAAAATGACAGAAGAAAGGACAAGTTTATTCTAGATGGAGGTCTAATGGGTGCCAGGAAGATAGAGTGCTTTGTGAGGTGATGTTTTCATTTTTCACGGTAAATCCAAGAGTTTTTTATTTCACTGAGGGGCCAGGGTCTGGAGAGCGGTGGTTCTCACGCTGGACAGCCTGGCAGAGATTAGGTTTCTAGAGGGGAGTGAGTCAGAGCCAGCAGCCAGAGGCGGCTTGGGCGGGGGACCCTGGAGACCTTCACTTCCGTGGAGCCTTCACTTCCATTTCCTGTTCCGGGGGCCATTTGTGGGGGCAACCAGTGTAGTTTTCCCCAGAACAGTGGCTGTGTCTGCCCTTGTGCTGTGTCCAGGCCTGCAGAGAAGGCCCTTCACACACACACCCCCTCCCCCAGGCCTATCTGTGGGCTGGCGCTGCACATGCTCCATGGGGGACTGTCCTGACGCTGTCTCCATCCCAAAGAAGAGCGAGCAGAGGGAGGCTGACAGGCCTCTTGAGTCAATGCTCCCGGCCAGGCAGGTGACAGAGGCTTCAGAAAAATCTGTCTCTGGGAATACTTAGGCATGGGATTGGTGTCTGTGCCTTCCCAAACAGCACAGGCGGGCACTGCCTGCTCCACTACTGCCATCGCTGCCGGAGGCCGTGCTGCGTTTGTGAGGAGGGGTGGGCAGGGAGTGTTATATCTGTTCATCAGAGCTGGGTTTGGAGGGGAGGGGGCACATGCTGCAGTGTGTCCCCTCATCCCACCTCTGTATTACATACTAGCTATATGACCTTGGATAAGTTACTTAATCTCTCTGTGCCTCAGTTTCCTCATCTGTAAAATGGAAACAAAAGTAGTTCCTATCTGATAGGATTGTGGGGGCATTGATGGTTCAGTGGTGAAATTCTCACCTTCCACGCGGGAGACCCAGGTTTGATTCTTGGCCAAGGCACTTAATGCGCAGCCACCACCTGTCTGTCAGTAGAGACCTGTGTGTTGTTATGATGCTGAATAGGTTTCAGAGGCGCTTCCAGAAGAAGACAGACTAGGAAATAAGGCAGCTCCTGGGGGCCTTATCCAAAGGATGTAGTCAGGGAAAGCAGGCTGGAGGCAGTGGAAGCCGACACTGAGCACATGGGCCCTCACACCAGCACTGTCCAGATGCTATTGGAAGGGAGTCTGCACCCTGCCCTTCTGCCACCAACGCACAGGCCGCAATCTCCCCATATCCAAATCTTTCTGTCCTCCAAGCCCAGCCCAGTGTTACATCTTCTAGGAAGCCTGCCCCTGCCAGAATAATCTTGCCTTCCCCAGAGCTCTTTTCTGAGAGCTCCGACCCCCTTCAGGCCAACATTTGCCCCACTGTTGCCCAGCCCTGCACCCAATAGGTGAATGAACAAATGAACGGGCAGGAGGTCTTCACTATGGTTTGCTCGCTCAGTATTTACTGAATGAATGAATGAGAATGTGCATCAGTGCTGCTGTTCATTTACTCAACAACCCCAGCCGAGCACGTTTCACATGCCAGACTCCAGGCTGGGTGCTAGGAGTGAACATCCAGCAGAGCAGAGTCCAGCCGCTGCCTTCGTGGGGCTCTCATCTCGGGATGGGGGAATCACAGAAAGAAGCGACTGTCCATGTGATACAACCTGCACAGGTGGGGAGTACAGGCAGGGGAGCTTCCGGAGGAAGAAACGGTGGCACTGGGCCTTGAAGGCGGTTTAGAAGTCTAATAGACAGGAAGGGGATGAGGACACAGACAAGGCTGTTCCAGGCAGGAAGCACAGTATGGGGACAGATGCAGAGGCATGAAGCACAGTATGGGGACAGATGCAGAGGCATGAGAGTATTACAAAATGGTACCTGCCCTACTAAGGCCGTTTTGAGGTTTCAATGAGATGATATATGCAGCGGATGTAGCCGTGTCAGTCACAGAGGGATTGCGCAGCCAGCAGCAGTTGCTGTTAGCATCATGTAGTTATGTCTGAGCTGCAGAGTTTCCGTTCTCTGAAGTGCGGTATGTGAGTATGGGAAGGAGAGGTGGTTGTTGTGGGAGGTAAATCCAGAGAGGTAGGCAGGGGCTAGATCACAGAACATCTGCAGGCCAAACTGATGAGTGAGGACTTTTCATCCTCTAGGTTAGGGCCTGGCAAATTTTTTCTGTCAAAGGCCAGATAGTAAATCTTTTAGGCTTTGTGGGCCATATGGTCTCTGTCACAACTACTAAACTCTGCTGCTGTCGCAGAAAGCAGCCGTAGATAATACGTAAATGAATGGGCATGGCTGTGTTCTGGTAAAAACTATTTACAAAAACAAGAGGTGGGCAGGATTTGACCTGAGGGCCAGCTCTAGGTGATGAGGAGGCCTTGAAATCTTGTGAGCAGGTAGCGGCTGGTCAGACTTGCAGTTTGGGGAATAGACTAGGACAGAGATCTTGGCGACAGAGGGCTGTGGCCTGGACGGGGTGAGGCAGAGTAAGGGACAGATGTGGGGGATACTTTGGGCACCCTCCAACCTCGGTGCCCCCTTCCGTCTCTTCCAGGCTCCCCGTACTATTACAGCGCCGCTGCCCGAGGAGCTGCCCCACCTGCAGCTGCTACTGCCTACGACCGTCACTGACTCTTGGAGACAGGCAGGCGCCAAGCACTTATGACACATATCATTGAGGGTGATAGCCTCCCGGCCCCCACTGAAGACAGCCAGAGGGGCACCGCAAGACCATCCCCAGCCACCCCTACTCGCCTGAAGCTCCCTCTCTCCCTTTTCCTGTCAGAGACTCTGGGGTCCTGTGGTAGGGCCACTGGACTTCTGGACGTTTGTCCATATCTGAGTCAATTGAAGAGATTCTCCCAACAGCGACTGGTCTCCACAAACCAACAGACAACGGCCACCCAGTGCAGCCTGCCAGCCCCCAGCTGCCTGCGCATCGCCGCCCTGCCCACCCGAGGCCTGGGAAGGAGAGCTTGCTTTTGTTGCCTCAGCAGCACCCCTGTAAATACTTTCTTGCTTTTCTTTGGGCCTGAAGGTCCGACTGAGCAGACTGCCCACCCCATTATGCATCCCGTGCTCATGATGCGTCACAAATCGTCTGGAACCTGTGCACAGAGTGTCCCCTGTGCCCTGGGTGCCCCCATCGGGTGGGCTCAGAGTATCCTTGAGACTAAAATGCAGACCTCAGAGCCTCAGCCTCCTGCTTATCTCTACTTGTCTCATGTCTTGACTAGGAGTCGCATGGGCTGGCTGTGCTCTCAGCTCCCCCTGGGCCCTCTCCCTAGGAGAAACACACTCTGGGGAGACGTCTGGCTTCTTGCCTCTGATTCCCTGGGCCCGGTGCAGTGCCAACATCTTGTCCAGATCAAAGGACCCAAAGAGAACTGTCTAGGGCATTTCTCAGCCACTGTTCTAAAGTAAAGATGTCATCCAAGGTGTTTATCGCATTGCAGACTCTGAATGTCAGGGTTCGATGGGACATAGGAGTCCCCAGGCCAAGCTAAGGAGTGGCCTAAGGCTCCCCCAACCCCTCAGCCGCTGGAACCGCTGAACTGAACTAGGACATACTTTCTGAGGCATGCCCAAGCTCAAATCGCTTTGGACACTCTCCATGGACAATAAAATTTTTACTGGAATACACCCTTCGAGACCCCAGTGAGTGGATTCTGGGCGAGCTTGTCCCAGCCATGTAGACAATGTTGGATTCAAAGGACTTTCCCCTGCGCCGAGGACCACAAGCACCCTGCAGCAGTCAGCCCGGACTTCCTGAGCACCCCCTCAGGGGAGCCCCTCCCCAGCCTCATGGAGCTTAGCATGCAGCTGGGAGTGGAGGAGAGGGAGGGGGAGGGGCACAGATGCCAATTTCGTCGCGTGGGTGCCCACCTGTTGGTACAAGGGGCCATGATGGTCAGGGCCATGGCCACAGCCCACAGGAGCTCAGAGAGGGAGCTTGGAGAACTCAGTGTGGCTGGAGTGGTCAGAAAAAGCCACACGGGAGGCTTTGCGGGAGAGAAGGCCTCCAGGGAGAGGGGCAGGGCGAGCAGTGTGCCTGAGGAACTGCTGTGTGAGCCACGAGTGGTTTTGATGCGGCAGTGCCAGGGCCACCATCTCCTCTTCTGGGGCCTCGATTCTTTGCACAGTCTCTCTTGCCAACTCAGAGCCGGCGCTGTCCAAACCTGAGAAATGTCCGAATTATAGCAATGACAGTGGACTTTGTAGTCTTGTGTGACAGTGCCCCCAGTGTCTGCACGTCACCAGATTGGCAGAGAACTAGTGCAGAGGTCTTGTCCTGGCTGCACCTCTGCCTTGCTGTGGGACCTCAGACAAGGCCCTGCACTTCTCTGTGCCTCGGATGCCCTGGTACAGCAGGGTTACCTGACAGCTCTCTCCTCCCTCCCTCCCTCCCTTCCTCCCTCTCAGGAGCTGAGGCTGTGACAGAGCCTGGGGGCAGGCCTCCACCTGTGAGCATATGAGGGTGGGTACCTGTGTCCTACCATTACTTGGACCAAGTGAGAAACAAAAACAGCTAAGGGAGTGGAGTCAGAGGGGCCTTGAAGAAGACCTGGTCTAGCTCCCCTCAGGAAAAAATGAGGCCCTGCTTGGGGAAGCCTGGGGCCATATAGTGAGACCTGTGCCCCCCACCAAGTGCTTTGCCCCCCAACACCGCTACTAGTTGGAACAGAGACCCGGGCCCCCTGGCCCCCGGCACATGGTGATCCCTGCCACCCGCATCTATCCACCTCACATCCCTTGGGTGGGAGATTGACAGTGAGGGCAGCAAAAGATGGTTCTGGGTCCACTGGCCCAGACTGGCCTCCTGGGGCTGTTAGAATTGCCGAGGAAACCCAGTCACCCCGTCCAGAGGTGGAGCCCAGCGAGCATGCAGCCACACTCTCACCTCCCAGGGGCTTGCTGGGCAAGGAAGGGAGGTAGCTGGGGCCAAAGCCTATCTCCAGGAGCTGTGATGAACCGCTCCGGTCTCCACCTGCCAGGTAGCCACCAAGCAAGGTAGGAGAAGGTATGTTTTCTGGCCCGTCTCTTTCTCCCTCCCTCTCTTCTGCAGGAAGTGGTGGGGTTGGGGGTCTGTAGCACAGTCCTTTTGGTCCCCTGCCCTCTGCCTACCCTTCTTCTGGGATGATTGCTCCCACATCTTTGGATCCTGGCCCCACCTGGTGGTTTCAGGCTGGGAGGGAGAAGGTCAGCCTTTCCTGAGCCAGCTGCCTAAGACGTACCATCCTTCCTTGCAAAGCCCATGTGGCCCCACAGCGGCCCCTCCACCCGTTCCTCTTCTTGCCCCCGTAATGAGCTCCCTTCATGCCTTTGCTCTCTCACCTGAGGCTTTGCTGGTCCTCAGATTGGATTTGTATTTATTAGACAACCACTCAATTCCTGGGCTGCCAGGCAGAAGCACAAGAGCACACAGATGCACACACGTGTTACACACACACACACACACACACACACACACACACACCTGCTCTCACCAATTCAGAGTTCCCATACCGCCTGGTGGAACTGGCTGGGAGCTGGTGAGGAGGGTTCCAAAGGACACAAGCCGTTGAGTAGCTGCCAGAGAATTCTGAATGGAACACACAAACCAGGGCTTTCACCAGCATCATGGCAGGAGGCCTGGGGCATTCCTCCATGGGCCTTCAGTTCTGTATCCCAGCTCTGGCTTTTTGAAAAGGACATTGTGAATTTTATGAAAATTTTTCAAATCATTAGTCTAGCTCCAACCTAGAAAAACTTGATAACATATCAAACCCAATATCTTTTTCCCCAGGCGCCTTAGTTAGGGTTGGCCCTTTAATAACTGATGTTTGTACGGTGCTTTACAATCCTCGACTATCCTGTGGGGCAAAGATCACGTTCCCATTTTACAGATGGAGAAATTGAGGTTCAGGGCTCACATAGCAAGACAAAGGTGAAATGAATTCTCAGATCTCCGGGCCCCATTTTCTCTCCACAGAATCATGCTTCTGCTGTGGGAGTGTATGGTTTAGAGACACCCCCAGTCCCCTAGAAACCTCTCAGACCCATACTGAGGAAGAAAAGAACAGGGAGCCAGAGGCTGGCCTGAAGGAGAGGCCTGAGGCTTGGTGGCATTGCTGGTCCAACTGGATTCCTATTAACATGGAAACTTGCTGAGTCTTAGCCCAAATTCACACTAGTCCTTCTGAGGATTCCTCCAGGTTCATTCCCTGCTGTGCTCACAGATGATTTGGGGCTTGTCCAAGGTCATGCCTCAATTGTGAGGGACCTGAATGCAGCCCCAGCTCTGACTCCTGGGGCCCAGGGCTCCCATGTCCTTCCTGCTGTGAGAAGCAGGCATGCCCAAGCCAGGGCATGAGGGGCACACAGGCCTGGGAAACACAGATTCCAATCTCTAGGGCCCTGAGCTGACTGCTCACAGGCAGGTGGCATCGCTTTTCAACTGAGTCTGAAAGTGGTTGCCCCACTGAACGGCAGTCAAAAGTGAGAAGATTTTAAATGCTCTGCCAAAATATGTCTGTCAGCCAGATTTAACTGGCTGCTGGCTTGCACCCCGATCTTGGCCCAATACCCCCTTTCTTCTTCTCCTCCTGTCCTTCGCTATGGTGCTGGAGGAGAGGGAGTCAGAGTAGGGAGAGATGTGCCTCGGGTTGACCAGCAAGTCAGTGGCAGAAATGGGCAAACCCAGGTCCCTGCTGCCTTCTCATCCCTGTCTTGGGCTCTGCAGGTGGTTTGGGCTTTAAAAGTGGGGTGGGATAGAGCATCAGATGTGGTGGAGTAGGGGGAGCCGTTGGCTTTTAAGGGAAGGGAAATGCTGGGGGCCTTTTCACGTGTACAGGGAAGAGCCCCAGATGTGGCCCACAGGGCACTGATGGGTGAAATCCCTTTATGAGAATTCACATCCCAGTGCCACTGCCCTGCCTTTGGCAGCCTGTGGTTCCAGCCCCACCCCCCTCTCTGGATGACATTTCAGCTAGAATTTAGCATCAAGCTATAGGGAGCAAATCTTAAAAACAAAGCAAGCACTCCCAACAAATACCTGGAAACAAGATGTATCTGAGATACAGCTGCCCAGGACAGTAGAGAAAAGTCCAGGCCCCTGGAGAGATCAGGCCCAGATAGGTGTGGGTGGATCCCAGCTCCACGGTCATCCACGTCCTACCTTCCATAGAGGCCAGCCCCGTGGCCCTGGCCCTGTCACCCACCTAGGAGCCTGGCTCGGATGGCTTCCAGGCATGTACACCAGCACGCCTGGGGAATATATTCCTCTAGTTCCTTTGGCCTCGGAAAGGTCCAAGGCAAGTGCATTTTAAAAAGGTAATAAAATACATTATTGGAAAGTTGGACAGTTCAGGCCATGACTCCTAGCCCACAGTCTGCCCCACCTCCCGGCAGCCGCTTCAGCCCCTTGTCCGCTGTTGTTGCTGGATCTCAGGATTCCCTCTTGCATATTCATACAGGAGCCACGGTGTTGATCCACACGTCCCCACTGTCAGCTCCCAGCTGCACCTCCAGAGTGGCGGCCAGGTCCCAGGGGGCCAGCCGCAGAGGACTGCAGTGAGCCCTTGCCCACCCCCTCTCCTAACAGCCTACAATGTCTCCTAAACAGCCGCTTGCTGGGAGCAGGTGGACCCCAGGTTTTCATTCACTGATAATTCCTCTGCACTCAGGCCCTGCTCCTGAATGCCCCAGGATCACAGAGGACGTCAGAGCACGTCTCTGCCATTCTAGAGTTTCAGTCCATGTGTTCCCAGGGGTCCCGTTTAGCTCGTCTCAGAGTTGGGGGTAAACATAGCCACCATTCAGTAAGTCTAGATATTCTTTTCTTCACATCTTCAACCCCTGAGTAGCAGAATAAGAAATCGCAGCTGTTTATCTATTTATTGTGGGGATCTTAATGAATTCTCAAATGGGGTTTGGACAGGAGAGACAGAGGGCAGGAATCCTGCCCTTCAGCTCTGAGCAGCCTGAGCATGGGGTACGGGAAGGGAAGTGTGGGGAACAGCAGAGGAGGGATGACTTGAGAGGTACGTGTTCCCTGCCAGGCTGCAGCCTCACCCACACCTACCTGGACCCAACCAAGAGAGGGCGGCAGGGCTGCCAAGCCTGTGGCTATGGCCACGTGCCATCCTTGTCCCCAAAACCTCCACATGTGTGGCCACGTCCCTCATTTTCTCCAAAAGCACCATTAAGAACAAGTGATTTTGGATGATAGATTTTTGATTTACAAACTGTGCATTTCCCTTGGAGTGGAACAGAAAGGAAACCATTTAATGGCTCCCTTGTTTTCAAGCATGAATACATTTTAATGAAACTATTTTATTGTATTTGAGGAGATGGAGAGTTGGACAGTCCAGCCAATCAATAGCCAATTAATTACTATAAAGGTAAAAAGAAAATAAAAATCATGAGTCTATTTTAATGCCCTGCAAAGCTCAGAGCCTTGGAATCTGGCCTTCCCCTCATCCGTGTGCATGCGAGTGCACACACACACACACCCCCTTCTATGTCTCAGACATACTTGAAACTCAGAGGAAGTGCTGAGTCTCCTCATGCCAGTTCTTGCCTGCTCTCCTCGGCCTTTGGTCAGAGAAGGTGAGCAGACCTGGCAGCAGCCTGTCCTGGGGCTCAGGAAGAGGCAGGACACCCTTTGGCCCCGAGCCACCAGCACAGTGTGGGTGGCAGACAGTGAGGGCCTGGCATTGTCTGGGCCTTACTTCTCTGCCCCAGCCGCTGGGCCTCCATGTTCGGGCTGAGGGTAGAATCTAGCTCTGGTTTTGCCCTGACTCCTGCTGGAAGATGCTGCCCTGGTTTTTCACCCTCTAGTGGCCTTTGGACATTGAGTATTTGTAGAAAATGCAGATTACATTGCAAAATGGAACTCTTTGCCAGGAAGACACATGGATTTTGCTTGTCATTCTTCGAGACAGTTGACTTTGTCTTAGGGACTGACCTTCCAGCATCAAAGAAATACATATCTATCGTATCCGCCAAAGTTTGTGATGCCTGCATAGATGCTTACTTGTAAAAAAAAAAAAAAAAAAAAAAAAGTACAAAAAAAAAAACCAACAACAACAAAAAAATCACAATTGAATTGCCTTTGGAAGTGGGAGACGATCTGTCTCCAACAGATTGAAGAAAAAATGCTTCTTAAAAATGTGTATGTTTTGTATTATTTTTTTCTAGTAGGAAATAACTGACAAAATATTGGTGGTTTTTCTTTTCTTAGTGACGTGTGTTGCTTTTGTGTGTAATAATATTTGAATGTAATTACAGCAGTGCCAATTTGCCAAAGATGTTGGACATATTTTTCTTTTGTTGGGAGGAGGGCAGGGGCTGGGGGAGGGACCTGGGAGAAAGCAGGGGTGGGATTTTTGTTTAATTTTTTAAATTTTTGTTTTCTTGTCAAATCTGGAATTTGTGATTTTCTTCTAAGTTAAATGGTTGACTGCAACCCCTTTATTTTAGATTAGTTGGAGAAACATGCAATAAGATTGGCGTAGTTTCAATATTTGTGTGTCTTTTCATGAGTGACTGTTACTTGTGAAGAATTGATTTTATGTAACCTTTATGTGAGATAATTATTTGTAAATATTTGCCATAATTTTATTGGTTCCTAAAATAAAAGTAATTTTTTTAAGTTCAGAAATAGAATTTGATCTCATTTGATTTTTACTAATTCATAGGGAGTCTTTGTGTGACAACTTTGACAAAACCACGTGAGGCTGCAGAGAATTTATTTGCCCCCTCTGATTAAATTAGGGTCAAAAGAAATCTGTGCAACCAGAACACTGAGCTGTAGCTCCAGACTCTGGCCTGGGCAGGGGATTGGGAGAGATGGAGTCCCTTCCCTCAAGATGCCCAAGCTGCCACCTGCCCTGACAAGATGGCATGATGGCTGAGACTCCTGGCTCTGATAACCTACTAGCTGTGGGACCTTGGCCAAGTTCTTTAACTTCAACTCTTTTATCTCCAAAATGGTTGGTAAATTCATTCGATAAATACTGATTGAGCATCTACTCTGTCCCCAACACTGGGACAGAGAACAGGGCAGACTAGGTGCCTGCTGGCATCAAGCTTACAATTTGGTGGGTTGTTATGAAGATTAAGTTAACACATGTAAAACCAAACCCGTTGCTGTCGCTTCAGCTCCGACTCATGGCAATCCCATGTGTTACAGAGTAGAACTTCTCCTAAGGGTTTTCTTGGCTGTAATCTTTACGGAAGCAGATCACCAGGCCTTTGTCCCACGGCGCCACTGGGTGAGTGCGAACCACAAACCTTTAGGTTAGTAGTGAAGCACAAACTGTTTGCACCATGTAGGGAGCTCACACATGGAAAGTGCTCAGTAAACGTGCGTACTGCATACATGTTCTTAATGTGATCCAGGCTGGGTCTTAAAACTCCCTGGAACCTGCAATGTCTGGGTGCTGCCCATACTCTTCTCACACGCAAACAGAGTCAGAAGCCACTCAAGGCAGGACACCTGGCCTTTGGGTCCCAAAGCCACAGGCCCTATCTGCCCAGAGCTCAGAGTCCAGGAATCCGCGATCCTTAGGTGGGAGGTGCCCTGTCCCTAAGCCTTTAGAACTGAGTGTTTTGGCTGCATGGGAGCCCAGCGGTGGCTCTCAATCAGGGGCAGGGCAGCTGCAGACCTGAGCCCTGCCCCTGCCGGGTGGTGTCAGTCTGCAAGGGCAGGCAGGGACTGCTGCGCCCCTTGGCACAGTGTGTGCGACGCGGTAATTGCCAGAGATGGAGTGGGCTAGTGACCGCGTGGGGGCCGTGGGCTGCGACTCATTCATATTTAATAAAGCAGGCTGCACAGCCTCCATTCATTTCAGCAACGGATGGCGACGAAGGTGATTCCTGGGGGAGACAGAGAGAGATGGGCTGAGGCAGGAGCTCCTGACTTGGAGACACAAACTTCAGAGAGAAAAGGCAGCATTTTGGAACTGAAATCAGACCCCAAACTTAGGGGTACAGGTGAGGCAGAGCAGGTGCTTCAGACCCCTAAGGGCAGAGACCCCATGCCTGCGCTTCCTTGGAAACGGGCATCTGTATTTCCAGTATCCAGGGCATGTGCAGCCCCTGCATGGCAATGGAATGGGGATGATGGACAAGGCCTCCAGGTAAGGAGGGTGGAGATGCTAACCCCAAACCTGCCCAGGCAACCTCCAAGTAGTCCCTCCACACTGAGTGTGGGTCAGAAAGTGGGGCAGAGGTTGTGCAAGAAGTCTACAACTCATCGCTTAAACTTCCTTGGAAGCTAGTCCCCGAGCCAGAGAGGACCAGTGTGGGAGATGAGGCTGCTGCAGGGCTGTGAAAATGGCAGAGGGAATAAAGGCTTTTAAGAGCCTTGGCTGGGAATTTCAGCTCTAGCTCTTGCTGGTCAATTTGCAGCCTCTTGACTTCTAGGAGCCTTGGCTGCTTCATCTGTACAATGGGTATAAACCTCACAATATTTACCTTGAGGGTGTTGTGAGGAAAGAATATTATGCATTGTGTGAAAGTTTTTCCAAATGATAAATGTGAGTTTTGCCAAGATGTCTTCTCTGCTGCAAAGAAGTACAAATTTTAGATTCAAAAGTCAAACTCCAGTTAGACTCTTCTCTGAACAAGGCTCATTACTAGATTCAGGAAGAGGGTGGAATGCAGACATGAACCCGACAGGGAGCCTGCTGTCTGGAGGCAGGTGACTTGCATATTCTCATTCCACGCCGCATATTACCAGTGCCACCTACAGGTGGGACAGACAGGGAGGTGGGGGCTCAGAAGAGGGGTTTCATTCAGTTAGAGGAAGTGTGATCTGAGAAGGCTACCTGGAAGAAGTGGTTTTTGAACTGAGCCATGAAGAGTGGGCAGGATTTCAACTGTGGATTTTAGAAAAAGTAGGAAGGAAAGGCGTTCCTGGCAGAGGTAACAGTGTACACAAAGCCCCAAGGGCGGGAAAAGGGGTGTGTTAGGAAGAGACACTGAATTCTTTACCCTGAGTTGACCAGGGAATGCTAGCCTTTCCCCCAGGCTCTGTGGGTGCCATTGGGTCAAAGCTAAGGGCTAACCTGGGCTCTGGGTCAAAGGTGAGGACTAGCCTGGGCTGGAAGATAGAGTTGTTCAAGGCGGGTGCAGCGGGGGTGGGGGACAAGTTTAACCAAAGGCTGGAGGCCCTCTGTTACGGATTGAACTGTGTATCCCAAAATATGTGTTTGTAAATCCTAACCCCTGTCTATATCTGTGGATGTGAGGCGCCATGGTGGCGAAGTGGCCAAACGCTCGGCTGCTAACTGAAAGACTGGGCAGTTCGAACTCGCCAGTTGCTTTGCGGGAAAAAGATGTGGCAGTCTGCTTTTGTAAAGATTTACAGCCTTGGAAACCCTATGGGGTAGTTCTACTCTGTCCTATAGGGTCACTATGAGTCGGAATTGACTTGCTGGCAACAGGTCTTTTATAACTGTGGGTGCAATCCCATTTGAGGGTGAGGTTTTCTTTGTTATATTAATGAGGCCGTATCAGTGTAGAGTATATCTTAAACCTAACCACTTTTGAGATATAAAAAGAGCGTATTAGGCACAAAAGCAAGCAAGCATGAATGGAGGGAAGACAGATGCCACATGGAGATCTCTGAGGAATGCCAAGGAGAACGCTAGAGAAGCTGAGATAAGGGTTTTCCCCCAGAGTAGACGGAGAAAGTCTTCCCCTAGAGCTGGCGCCCTGAATTCAGATTTCTAGCCTCCTAACCTGTGAGAAAATAAGTTCTGTTCATTAAAGCCACCCACTTGTGATATTTCTGTTACAGCAGCGTTAGGAAACTAAAACATCCTCCTCGGGAGGCTTCAGGCAGTGGGAGTAGATGGATTATGAGGCTTTTCCAGCCCCCTAGATCTAGCAGAGGTGGAGGGGAGACAGGGCGAAGGCTCCATGGCTGACTTACACTGCTGTGGCCTCCTCAGCACGCTGCCTTAACAGCTGTCCCTTGGAGAAACACATGGTTAGCAAAGCCTGGAGGGAGGGCAGGGGTGGCATCACTGGGAGCAAATCAGGGAGACGTGGCCACTGTGATTTTGCTCTAGCACCCCAAACCAAAAACCAAACCCACTGCCGTCGAGTCAATTCTGCCTCAAAGCGACCCTATAGGGCAGAGTAGAGCTGCCCCGTCGGGTTTCCAAGGCTGCAAATCTTGGGTCTTATTTATTTATTTATTTTGCCAGTTTATATGTCTTGATTTTTCTTCAGTAAACACGCATTATACACAATTTAAAAATAATTTTAAAAAATTAACACACTCCTCTGCGCAGCAACCTTCTGCCTCTGCCTGTCCAAGCCCCCACAGATGCCAGAGGCTTCCGTCTCCCAGATCTCAACTCCCCAATGTGGCCCCAGAAAGATTCTTACCTCACACCTTACATTCAGATGAATTCCTCGTGAATTAAAGAGTTCAAAACATTTTAAAATAAAACTATCGTGTCTATAGATGAATAGATCTCAAGCCTCCGTGCGGAATGTGACTTTGTAAGCTTAAAAAGATGAAAATGTCTCAAAGGAAAGGATCGAAATATTTGATTACTTAATTTATTTTTACTTTTTATGTTAAAAAAAATGTAAGAAATGTGAAAAGGTGCAATGCTTTTTATATATGAAAATTATATATGCAATTATAAAAAAAAATTGCTATCCCTGATAGAGAAATGGGTAAAGGACATGCATGGATCATTCACAAATGAAGACATACTAAATATAGTAAATATTCAATCCCAGATTAAAAACAATGCGACATAACTTCACAAAGGTCTTTCATTAAGTCCATCTGTTGATGGATAAACAAAATGTGGTGTATACATACAATGGAATATTAACGTTTGGCTGCGAACCAAAAGGTCGGCAGTTCGAATCCACCAGGCGCTCCTTGGAAACCCTATGGGGCAGTTCTATTCTGTCATATAGGGTCACTATGAGTCAGAATCAACTCCACCGCAAAGGGTTTGGTTTTTTTTTATTTTTTATAAAGAGAAACAAAGTCCTGAAACATGCTACAACATGGATGAACCTTGAAAACATGGCGCTGATTAAAGTATGTCAATCACAAAAGGACAAATATTGTATCATCTCACTTACATGTAATATCTAGAATAGGCAAATGTATAGAGGCCGAAGTTTACTAATGGTTACAGGAATGGGAAGGAGGGGGGAAGGAGGACTTATTGTTCAGAAAGCACTGAGTTTCCGTTTATGGTGATGGTTGCACAACATGATTAATATAATCGATATCACTGAACTGTACTTGTAAAAATGTTGAACTGGCAAATGTTATGTGTATTTTTACAACAACAAAAAATTGTTTAAAAACAGATCTTCTGTTTAAAAAAAAAAAAAAAAAACGACGCAGTGCTAGAGATGGTGTGGACCTTACCGTGCACTGCTGCTGAGCCACCCGTCAACAGGAGACAAAAGCTGCCTCTCAACCCTCTAGGCCTGGGGGCTGGCCCCAGGGACACCCAGAGAAGCGGGAGTGAGAAGAGGCAGAGTGAGTGGCTTGTGCCCGGGCCCGCCTACTCCCATGTCTGTGGTTTTCCCACTAGGCTGGCTGCCTCCAGTCACAGGATGACATTTATAGCCCAGGTCAGGTGGAGAACGTGGCGTTTCAAGCCAAACAGTGTCATCTGGAAGGGCACGTGAGCAGCAGAGGTTCCCACATTATCCACAAACATGTGTAAATATTTCGACGGCTCGTAATGTAACCAAGAAAATCACTTCCCGTTGTTTCCCCTTCAGTGATATTTTCTGCTTGGCTGAGTTTGCTTAGCACACTGGAAAGGCCAACTCATCAGTTCTTGTTGTTAATCAAGAGCAGTAATTGTCCGAGTTCAAAGCCTCCTGACTTAAACTCTGCTGAATAGGATAACAAGTTCCGAAAATGCTAAGTAATAGTTTCTATAAATGAGAGTTTTAAATAGGGAAACCCCTGAAGAGGTCTGGAAAAAAAGTCTTTCAGTAAAGTGGAGTTAAATCATTGTGCATACTTTCTAGAATAAAGCAGATAAGCTCCTGAAACTCCTAGGAGTTTAAAGCATGGACCATGTAGATGCAGATCCCATTCACTCATTTACAATGTCAACTTGTGTATTGGTTAAGGCAATGCCAGCTGATGTAACAAGCATACCCCAACACTTCAATGTCTTAACACAATAGAAGTCTTGTTTTTGCCCATGTAACTGTTAAACATGATTCCTGGCAGGCAGTCTGCCTTCCACAAGGTGATTCTGGAACAAGCAGGAATGACAAACTCTATAACAGACTTTGTCCAGTCACAGGAATGAGGGTGTGGTGGCAGTAGTCAGCATCATTTACTGAGTGTGTAGGATGTGCCAGCTCTGCCGTGGGCACTCACCACAGCCCCATGAGGATGAAACTGGGAGTCAGAGAGATTGGCATGTTTGGCATTTTTCTCCTTTTCTACAAATAGATTAAGCTGCTTTGGGGGGTATTGAGCACCCCATCACTGAGATGTCCAGATAGGAGCTGGATATCCATTTGGCAACGTTGAAAAGGGCTTATTAGATAAGAACTGGACTGGGGGCCTCTAAGGTGTAAAATGATCTCATTTCTTTTTTAATTTTTGTATTTAAAAAAAATAACACATACACGTGGTTTAAAAAAATTCAAACAGAACAAGAAGGTAGGCAGTGAAAGTTTCACTCCCACCCACCTCCAACGTCCCCAGTTGTCTTTCCCATGATCATGGTTTCCATGTATTCTCTTTATTTTTGAACATTTTATTGTGCTTTATATGAAAGTTTACAGAGCAAATTAGTTTCCCATTCAATAATTTATACATAAATTTTTTCATGACATTGATTGCAATCCCCACAATGTGTCAGCACTCTTCCCCTTTCTACCCTGGGTTCCCCATTTCCATTCGTCCGGTTTTCCTGCCCCTTCCTGCCTTCTCATCTTCGCTTATGGGCAAGTGTTGCCCATTTGGTCTTATATACATGATTGTTCTAAGGAGCATGTTCCTCATGGGTGTTATTATTTGTTTTATAGAACTGTCTAATGTTTGGCTGAAAGGCAAACTTCAGGAGTGGCTTCAGTTCTGAGTTAGAAGGGTGTCTATGTCCATGAATTCTTTCATATATATCTTAGGCATATATTACATAAGCATATATTATAGAGAGATTATGTATATATGTGTATATACTTGTATCACTTTCTTTACAATATTTTCAGTCATTGAGTCTAGTTTCTTAGTGAAAGTTCCTTTTGAAAAAGTCCAATATTTCCCTGAAAAAGCTAGAGGGAATAGATTTTTTTTTCAAACCTTTGTTAAGTGTCGTCTTTTTACTGCCCAGAGTAGTTAGAATCAGACCAGCTATGAATGACTGAAAAATCCAGAATAGTAATGGCTGAAACAAGATAGATTATTCTCTCACATATACGGAGTCTAGGGATAGGTGACTCACGGCTGATATGGCAACTCAGCTACAGGAGGCTCACAGGCACCAGACTCTTTCAGCTCACCCGTGGCCCTCCTGAGGCTGTGTCCTTCAGCCTAAGGTCCAAGACGGCAGTGTTAGGATTCCAGGTAGGACAGAGAAGGAGAAAAAAGAGAGAGAGAGAACCAGCTGCCAATTGAGTAAGGTTCCAGGAAGCTGATACCTGACACTTACAATCATTGTCCAGAACTCAACCAAATGGCCACATCTAGCTGCAAGGGAGACTGGGACATGTGACTTTTATTCTGGTTGGCTACAAATTCTATTACTATGAGAAAAGGGAAGCGTAGATATTGGCACACGAGTAGCACATGTTCAGACACATTACCGTATCTCTATTGCCTATAGCACACTGTCTGGTTCAGAGTAGAGAATCACTCCTTCATTTATCCAATCAATCATCATTGAATGTTTGTTCAGTTGAATTGAAGGAAGACAGGAGATAGGGTGAACTTATATCATCTTCCTGCCTGATTCATCTCACACCTATGCCAAAAGGTCCTCACCTGGGACTCGGTGTCTCCATCTGCACAGTGGGGTGAGGGACATAAGGTTGAACCATGGGACATCCAGTTCTTCCATCTCAAAAGCTCAATGAGTCTGTGGCTCTTAATGAATCAAAGGCAAGGGGCCAAGCAGTCAAAGGTGAGCGATCAGAGAGGCTGAGGATCCCTTGTGTCTGGCCTTGCCTGCGGTGATCCTCATCCCTCAAAAGTTGTCTGAAGTCCCCAGGCACTTGACCCTGCTTGGCCAATGAGCTGGATCTCGGAGAACACTGGCACCCACCCAAAGGCTGGCAGGAAACTAGAGAATGAAATTGCAGAACTCCGGCCACGATGACGCACCTGTCATTGAAAATTACATTCAAGCCAAAGAAGTGTCAGGCTGCCAATGGCAGCAGACTGCTTGTCAACAGAAGGTTTCCAGGGGAACTATTAAAAATGGTGGCTTAGGGGTCCATCAGGGACAAACTATGGGGGGTGTGTTGGAGTGTGGCTTCTGCAAAGAGAAGCCTGCCTGCCTGATCCATGAGGCTTTTTTGAAGAAGAATACTGTCTGGATGAGAATGAACCAAAGTATGTCATTATTTAGTCTTCAAATGGCTTTGGGGACATTCCACAGCAAATTCATCAAAAACATTGAGCTTTTCGAGAAATCTTGGGACATTTCCTCATATTAACCTACTGGCTTAGGGATAGAAAAACCAAATGGGGGATAAATAGGACATTTCTCTGAATGGAAAATATTAACGTTTCCTAGTTCCCTGGAGACTGAAATTGACTTGTTTTAGCTAATATTTGATTGTTATTGAGAAGAATTAGATTATGCCTTCCTCTTCCTGGTGAGGAAATGTTAAGTTAATTGAAATTAAAGTATTTGAAGCGCTCCCAGGCTACTTGGGGGTTTGAAATGAATCAGGTGAGCTTCAGTGGGGGGAAAGATCAGGCTATGTATTTGAGGTGTAGAAGACGCAGCCTCAGGAGCTACATGGAGATTAGGGCTGCTTGGGGACTCCTCAGAGGTTGAATTTATGCCTAATCAAGGAATAAGAAGAGTGGGGATATGTCTATGGAATATTTGGCCAATCACATCCTGGGTGTGTGGACACAACACTAAAATTTAGGGGAAAGGAGCCAGCTATGTTGTGCTGTCCATGGTCCTGAAGCAGCCCTTCAGTCCCAGGCCAGCCAATAGTTGCTTCTCCTTTTGCCAAGACACTGGGGTTTCTATCCAACTTCCCCAGGAATTCTGAACCCAGCAAGGGTTTTAATTTTCTTGATGAAAAATGTATGGTTTATACGCTGTCACAGAACAAATAGAACTGGGATTTATGTTTCACAACTTACATGGTTTGTTTTTTTCCCATGTGTCTTTGACAGTCCTATCACATTTCTGACAGTCACAATTCTTTTTCTTTCTGAGAAGTTGGGGAGAGGTAGTGAACAGGTTTTTCCTCTTTCTTCACTAAGACTTCCTTGTATTTGTGTGCAGTAGTAATACACGGACCAAT
Organism: Trichechus manatus latirostris; assembly: GCF_000243295.1. Taxonomy (NCBI): domain Eukaryota; kingdom Metazoa; phylum Chordata; class Mammalia; order Sirenia; family Trichechidae; genus Trichechus; species Trichechus manatus. Next base: position 24,926,008 of record NW_004443952.1, read on the forward strand.
GCATGGGATGTGTCTCTTGTTGACAGAATATTTGCATGTATGTACCAGGGTGTGCTATTTGTTGGGGTTATATGTTTGTGTGTGGTGTGCTGGGTTGTAATGTATGTACATGTATAAGTTCTATATAGTCATATGTGTTTGAATGTGTGTTTATGATGTGGTGTTTGTGGTGTATATGTATGAGTCTGCAATAAAAACAATTAGCCAGTCAGATGTTATTCTGATTCAGATGTCATTAATGACCAAGCCTTTCTCCTCAAAATGCCATGCACTGATGTATGCAGGGCCTGCCAGCAGTTTGCAAGGATTGAATAATTCTCTATGCCCAGAATTCTATGTTTTCAATTCATTTCATATGTGTGTTTAAAGTGTGGCACTTTAATTAAATAGGTGAAGAAAATCTCTCACTCCCAATTATTAATCGAGGTACACTTCTTCACTCTGTGCTGAAGAGTCTTCATCGGAAGTATTGTTAAACATAACATCAATCCCAATAGTTTAACTAATTCCTTTTTCATTATTAGAACAGATTTACAACTTTGGAGTCAGGGTGTTGCGTATTTTTTCCCCACTAGTAAATTCATCTGTATCCTAGAATCAGCTTGTAGCTCAATGTAAATTCAGCGTAGAATTTAGTCAGTTATTAAGTGGATTTAAGTGGCTGAACCCTGGTGTAATCTGACCAGCAATGCATGAAGGAAAGAGTTGGAGGTGTAAAAAATGTCATATAGCTTTCTCAGATGCATTAAACTATTAATAAAGATAAAACGATCTTTATGTTTGGGGTTTAGAACATCTCTTTTATGATAGCAAGAAGTCACTTTGATTCACGACTCGTTGGTTTCAAGGTCTGGTGTCATTATTCAGAAGGTGTCAGGAAGAAAATGGAGACAAGCTCCTCAGCAGGGGGAGAGGTGAAAAAAGCAACTCAGAGTTTGGGCCTGCTCTGGCCCAGCTGGGTTGGGCAGGGAGGTGTGACGTGAAGAGATCAATATAAAAGGCAGTTGATGATCATGTTCACACCATGTGTAGCCCTCTGTAGAGGCATCTCCATTTGGTCCTGAGATAGTTTTCCTTGTGACTCTTCTGGAGTGTTCATGGCCTCCCTGCAGGACTGGCCTGAGGTGCCTTGGGGATGGAAGGGAGGAATGTTGGGTCTTCTCCGTTTGTCCCCCATCCCTGCTCAATCCTAGGAGGTTGATCTCTATACACCACATCACACAGACGCCCCCTGGCCCTCTGGATTCTGACTGGATCCAGCCAACGGGGGACACATGAAAGAGGCTGGAGGAAGAACAGAGTAAGAAGTCAAAGGTTTAACCCCCTCACCTCGCCCAAATTCTGGCAGTGGCTGCCTGCTAGAGTTTCATTTCTTGCAGCCCCTCTTCCATGGCTCCTGGTCTTTCTCCAGGGTCTGGTAACAACATTCCTTCCCCTTCAGGTCTAGGGGGTATGGCTCCCCTCAGATGTTTCACCATTCCTTGTTGGTTTCCACAACCCTGCTCACACGGCTGCACATAGGCTCGTCATTAAACTCTCCTCAGTTAAACTCTTAGAGTGGGATGCCCACTTTCTGCTGGGACCCTGACTGATTCAGAGGAGCCTTCCCAACAAGAACCAGACCTTCACCTTTCAGGAAGTGAGTGTGTATGTGGGGGCACAGAGCTGGCAGCATGGGGAAGTGCAAAGCCAGGAGAAAGGCATCTTGGCTTAATGCAGTTATCGGTATTGGTGCATGGTTGTCCCTCTGTCCAGGCATCTCAGGCGTCTCACTGCTTGTGCTTCATCTATTCTCCTAGAGCGCCAGGGTCTGAGCAAGGCAGGCCCCGCCTACATGGAGTTCACAGTGCAGTGGGGGGTGCAGACACAGACAGTGTAATCCCATGTGTTAAGTGCTATGATAGGGAGGTGCAGGGCTCTGTGGGGGGAGGGGAGGGCAGGGACATTTCCTAGAGGAAACAGCATGTGCAAAACCTGGAGATGAGAAAGAGAGCTCAGGGACTTGACAACTGCCAGGGGTGCAAGAAGCTGAAATGCAGACAACAAAAGGGGTGGGGTGTGTGTGGCCTAGATAAAGCTGGAGGGACAGGAGTGGCAGATCCCACAGGCCCCTCCAAGCCCTGCCAAGGGGTTCTATCTTTATCCTGTGGGCCACAAAGGCCTTAACACAGTCAGATTCACATTTTTAGAAGAGCCCTCTGTCGACAGTGTAAAGAACAGAAATAAGACCCAGAGGTTGGGTGACTCCACCAGAGGAACCAGGCAAGAGAGGCCTTGGCAGGGGAATGGGGAGAAGTAGGCTTCCGGATCTAATGTCAACCCCTCATTTTCCAGACGGGTACATGAGGCTCAGAGAGGGCTAAACGTTGCTCAGGACCCACAGGGTGACAGTGGTGCAAGGTTCAGGTTGCCCAAATCAGGGCTGGTGGGAGCAGCCAGGGTCTGGAGGCCACATCATCCTGGGAAGAAGACCTCTGTGGGAAGGTGTTTCAGGAGCAGCCTGTGAGGCCCTGGCCATGGACATGTTTCCCTGTAGGGCTGGGGGTGGCGGGGGTGGGGGGGGGTAGTCTTTGGACTCGGACCCGGAAGGGCTTCGGCCCACAAGGACCCCACCCTGGCAGGAACTGGCCCCTCACCCTGGTGCACCCTGGACACCTCCGCGCAGCGCCGGGGGCTTGGCACAGGTGACTGGTGCTTCGCACCGAAATCATGTGAATATTAAGCTAATCAGAACCTTACTTGGGAAGGGATGGGGCTGGGAAGGCGGCCCTAACGAGCTGCCGTGTCACTCCCTCCACCCGTGCGTCTTGCGCTGTCCCATTTGTCTGGCTGTAATCTACATTTCAAATGATTACATGGGAAGCTGAAGTGGTAGTGACAAGGATAAACGAAGCTTGTTAAACTAATAGCTGCACTAATGCCCAAATATGTGAACTTCCCGACGCAGGCCGCATCCCAGCCTGGCGGAGCTGTCAGCCGCACTCCCCCGGGCTCCGCCGCCAGCCGCGGCCACATGATGAATGGCCCTGTCGACCAAACTCATCCGGGGCCCAATTAAACAGGCAGAAATGAACTGGAGCCGTCAGGCAGCGGGGAGGGGGAGGGGAAGAGGGGGAGGCTGAGGCAGACACAGAGAGAGGCTGGGCGGGGCGGCGGGGGGAGAGCTACCAGAGACAGACGGGGAGAGAGTGGGGTGGGCCAGAGACGAGGGGTGGGCGAGAGCGCAGCCAGAAAAAAGAGGGCGAGAGACCCAGAAAGAGAGAGGAAACACAAAGAGAAGGGACGCGGGCGCGGGGCGGGGGGCAGACAGAGACACTCAGAGAGGGCAGAGACACACATCCATAAACACAGAGAGAGGCAGAGACACGCTCAGAGACAGGGAGGCAGAGCACACCCGGAGAGACGCCGAGAGTGCAGGGCGGCAGAAATACAGAGACGCCTAGCGCGCCTCCCAGCCACCGCACAGCTGCGGGGCGGGGGCGTCGCGGTGGAGGCGGGGGGATCGCGGAGGGCTCGAGCCGGGGAGGGGGCTAGAGGAGAAAAGGGTGAGAAGAGGAAATCTATCCCGGCAAGTCAAGGCAGCTCGGCGGCGGCGGCGGGGAAGTCGTTCTGTCAGAAAATGGTCATTTAATGGTTTGCCGAGCCCGCGACAGATATGTCATCTGAGGAGGCTGCGCGGCAGTCCCAGGGCATTTCATTTATTAATTACCAGCTTCCAGCCGGCTCCCTCCGGCCCCTGCCTCGGCGTCCGTCATCGGCCCGGCCCCTGGATGGAGGGCCCGTAGGCGCGCCTCGCCCCATTTTACGGAGGCGGCGGCCAAGGCCAGATAGGGACAGGCACCTCCAGATCAGAGCGCCAGAGCCCGGCGGGTCCGCATCCAGGGCTCCGTCCACCCTACCAGGAAGGCTTAGCCTCCAAACACTGCCAGTTGGCCAGCCCCTACTGGGGTTCGACCTTTTGGGACAAAGGATGGGTGAACCCAGTCCAACTGAGCCAGTCTCTGCTCCTCCCCCAAGGCCTAAAATGGAGGAGGAGGGGCTGGAAAGACTTGTTTTTTTTTCTTCAATACACATTTGTGTTTGCACTTTCTGTTTCACTAATACAATTAGGTGTAGCTTGTGTAATAATTTTGTGGTTTTTTTTCTTTTTGTTTAAGCTAATTTTTCCAGTCTTATCCATTCTTTTCTCCTCCTAGCAGTTCCTAAGCCCTTTGAAGGGCCTTAACTCCAATTTTCTTTAAATTCAGACCCAAGGAGCTAGTCCCCGTTTTTAACCAAAAGTGAGTGCTAATATCCTTTCAAGCTCCGCTTGCCAATGAGAAATGTTTCACTGGGAATGCTTAACAAAACAAAAACAGACACTCATACATCGTGTTGGTGACAAGACGGGCCCACTGGCAGTCTGCACACAGGGAGTTGGCACCCACCTGGTCTCACCCCATCCCAACCTCCACCTACAGCCCAAGCTGGCCTGGAGCTATCATTGAGGAAGGGAAACTGCAGGGGCATCTTCCTTTCCCAGAGAGTCAGGAGCTACTCCAGGCTGCCCAAGTCCCTAGTCAACCACCTTTCCCAGGCCCCACTGGCCCCTCAGAGGAAGTTCCTTGTTTTAAACAGAATGCCTGTTCAGAAATCGTGGTAGCAGCCAGGGTTGGACTAACTTCATCTTTCAGAAGTCAACAAATTATCGATAACATTGTGAAAAATGGGAATTCCAGAACACTTAATTGTGCTCATGAGGAGCCTGTACGTAGACCAAGAGGCAGTTGTTTGAACAGAACAAGGTGATATTGTGTGGTTTAAAGTCAGGAAAGGTGTCTGTCAGGATTGTATCCTTTCACCATACCTAGTCAATCTGTATGCTGAGCAAATAATCTGAGCAACTGGATTATATGAAGAAGAACGGGGCTTCAGGATTGGGGGAAGACTCATCAACAACCTGCATTATGCAGATGATACAACCTTGCTTGCAGAAAGTGAAGAGAATTTGAAGCACTTATTGATGAAGATCAAAGACCACAGCCTTCCGTATGGATTACACCTCAACATAAAGAAAACAAAGCTCCTCACAACTGGACCAATAAGCAACATCATAATAAATGGAGAAAAATTTGAAGTTGTCAAGGATTTCATTTTATTCGAATCCACAATCAACACCCATGGAAGCATCAGTCAAGAAATCAAAAGATGCATTGCACTGGGCAAATCTGCACCAAAGACCTCTTTAAAGTGTTGAAAAGCAAAGATGTCACCTTGAAGACTAAGGTGCCCCTGACCCAAGCCATTGTGTTTTCAATCGTCTCATATGTGTGTGAAAGCTGGACAGTGAATAAGGAAGACCAAAGAACTGACGCCTTTGAATTGTGGTGTTGGTGAAGAATATTGAATATACTATGGATTGCCAAAAGAATGAACAAATGTGTCTTGGAAGAAGTACAACCAGAATGCTCCTTAGAAGCAAAGATGGCGAGACTACGTCTCATATACTTTGGACATATCATCAGGAGGGATCAGTCCCTGGAGAAGGACATCGTGATTAGTAAAGTAGATGATCAGCAAAAAAGAGGAAGACCCTCAATGAGATGGATCGACACAGTGGCTGCAAGAATGGGCTTAAGCATACCAATGATTGTGAGGATGGCGCAGGACAGGGCAGTGTTTCATTCTGTTGTGCATAGGGTCATTATGAGTTGGAACCAACTCGACCACACCTAACAATGACAATGGGGAGAGAAGACATTGCTGAGGCCTCCATGGGACTGGCATGAATCTGGGGAATAGGTCTGAACCTCCTACTTCTAAACCCAAACCCAAACCCATTGCCATCTAGTTGATTCCAACTCATACATACCCTATAGGATAGAGTAGAGCTGCCCCATAGGGTTTCCAAGGCTGTAAATCTTTATGGAAGCAGACTGCCACATCTTTCTCCTGTGGAGCAGCAGGTGGGTTTGAACTGCCAACCTTTCAGTTAGCAGCGGAGCTCTTAACCACTGTGTCACCAGGGCTTCTTCTACTATCTACTATTCCTGAAATCTTCAGATGGCTTCCCACGCATCTCACATGCCCCAAATCCCCAAATAAACTTACCTCTTTCCCCAAAGACAAGACTGTTTGGGTTCCCCATCCTAGCCAATGGCGCTTATAGTCCCTGGTCTTGGAGTTGGCATTATCTTATATCTAATGTAAGTGCTGCTCAGTCAACCTTTCATATAGCTATGGAGACTTCCTACCTGTCTACCCCACCATTAACTGCCCAGTGTGGAAGCCTAGCCTCTTCCTCTGGCCTATGCATGCCCTCTTAGCTGGTCTTCCAGGCATCAGCTTGCCCCCTGATCCTCCTCCACAACACAGCCTGGGGCCTTTCCACAGGGCAAAATTTCTCCCTTGCTAACTTCCTCCAGAGGCATGCCCTTGCTCTCAGGAGAGAACTCAGATTGTTTTTCAGCTTGCCAATATATTGTCCCTTGTTTTAGTTATCTAGTGCTGCTATAACAGAAATACCACAAGTGGAAGGCTTAGCAAACAGAAATTTATTCTGTCACAGTCTAGTAGGCTTGAAGTCTGAATTCAGGGCAACAGCTCCAGGGGAACTCTTCTCAGTCGGCTTTGGGGGAGGATCCTTGTCATCAATCTTCCCCTGGTCTAGGAGCTTCTCCATGCAGGAACCCCAGGTCCAAAGGAAGTGCTCTGCTCCTGGCCTCCCTGTGCTGCTTTCTTGGTGGTATAAGGTACCCGCCCCTCTGCTCACTTCCCTCTTTTTTATTTCAGAAGAGATTGACACAACCAAATCTTGTAGATTGAGTCCTGTCTCATTAACGTAACTACCACGAATCCTACTTCATTAACATCATAGAGGTAGGATTTAAAACACATAGGAAAATCACATTAGATGACAAAATGGTGGACAATCACACAATACTGGGAATCATAGCCTAGCCAAGTTGACGGCTATTTTGGGGGACACAATTCAATTCATAACACCCCTCATTTCCTGCCACTTGCTCAATGTCCCAGTTATACTGAATTTGTAGTTCCCTGGATCTCTGACTAGGAGCCCTGGTGGCACAGTGGTTAAGTGCTCAGCTGCTAACCTATAGATCGGCAGTTGGAACCCACCAGCAGGTCCATGGGAGAAAGATGTGGCAGTCGGCTTCCATAAAGATTAAAGCCTTGGAAATCCTATGAGGCAGTTCTACTCTGTCCCATAGGGTCGCTGTGAGTCAGAATCGACTTGACGGCAATGGGTTTGTATCTCTGACTAATCTCAATCTCTCTTTTTCTCTCCTCGACTCCACACCAACCCCTTGCACATGGTATCCCCTCTGGCTAGGATACCCTTCTCTGCCACTGGGACCAGTAGGGAGATGTCACAGGCAATTTGGATTTTTGAGGAAGACTTTTTAATGATCAGAGCAGTCCAAGGATGGAAGTGCTAAGAGTGAGCCCTGTGTCATGGAAGGTGTGTGAGTAGGTGCTGGATGAGCACTTTCCTGGCTGTTGAGGAGGCCCCTTCAGCATACGACTGGAGTCTCCACTCAAGGACCTCTCAGCACCTTCCAGCCCAGGGTCTCTGTGACTCTAAATGTGCCTCTTAGAAATCACGGCCGGTAAATGTCTCTCTGTGGGCCCCTGTCAGTGGGCTGGCATCAGGTGCTTCAGGAATCCTGAACTTTAATTCATTCCTAACTTGTACATGGGTCACATGTCCCTGACTCTTCAGTCGTCAGAGAAGCTGGTGGAGGCAGAACTCACATGCTCCCTGTGGGGGCATCTGTTCCTTGTGGGGCAGTGGGTCTCTCCTCCAAAGCGATTTAACTGAGAGCTGATACTACAGGAGAGGGCCATAGTCCATGAGGTCTACCAGCAGAGCCCACCACTCTCTCTGCAGAAGTGGGTAACTGAGATCCAGAAAGAGAAAGGACTTGCCTAAGATCACAGAGTAAGCCAGGGGCAAAGCTAGAGCCTAGGTCACTTGACTACCCACCAGGGCCCTTCCGCCAACATAACAGAGCCATTGTCTCTATGGCATCAAAAGCCCTTGGAGGAGCAGCTAGAGCCCTACTGACAGCAGAATTCCACAGCTTTAATTAATCTTGTCATATTGAAATTACTCACCATGCTTGACTTCAAAAGCTCATTTTATACATATATACATAAATACATATATACATACATACATGTGTGTGTATATATACACACACATACACACATTTATTATTATAATCGTCTTCATTATTATTCTCTCCTTAAATGACCCAGCTTCCCAGATTTCTGGGATGAATATCCGATTCACAAACACCGTTTCACAGATTTGTTTGCTTTACAGTGGAAAGTCTGAGAAAAAGACCGTAATGGCTCTCAGGTTATTTTTTGTCAGCTCAGCGTTCCTTCCACTGGGGCTCTGCTCTCCTTGACTGTGTGTAATTCTGTTGTGGCTGCCAGTAAGTTTTAGGACAAGCCTGGCCAACCGTAGCAACTCATCCCTTTGGCAACAGTGATTGGTCGAGCTGACCCACCAGGACCAATCAGAGGGCTTCGCTGAGATTTATGTACTGACACACAGGAAGTCTGTCTTTCTGCTGCAATGTAAGGCTGGAACTTTCCACAGCTCTTTTCTTCACCTGCACAGAGGAAGCCCAACTGCAATGGGAGATAATGAGGCCAATATACAAATGGAAGCAACCCCCAAGAGATAGAGAGAGAGAATTCTGATGACTTGGATTAAGCCCTGGATTCAGCCATGCCTGAAGTCAGTGTCATCCCTTGGAGGTTTCAGTTCCATGGGTCAATTAATTTTCTTTATTCCTTATTTTAGATTGAGCTGGCATTCTTTCACTTGCACCTTAAAATGTTCCAGAACTAATACAAGACCATTTCTTATGTCAGCCAATCTCACACAACAATTGACATACACACAGCCTTCTGCTCTCAGCTGTTTTGGGCACAGTGCTCACACATACATTCTCCTGCTGTTAGGGAAAAACGGCCTAGCTGCAGGACCCTAGCTATATACTTCGCCTCTCCTGTGCTGTCTCCTCAAAGCCTTGAGGTCTCCTCTTATAGGCTGAGGTAAGAGCTGACTACTGGGACCCTTCCTTGGGTTCAAGGGTAGCCAGAGGCTCTGAGATTCTTTTTGGGTTATATACAAGACTGCCTTCAGGGGGGACAAAGGAGCTTCTCTCACCCAAGTACTGTGACCATGTTACTCTCCTATTCTAAAACCTTCGGTGACCTTCTACTATCAATGGAGAAAAGTCTAGATTCCTTAGCCTGGCATTCAAGACTCTTAACAGTCTGCCCTAGATTCCTTATCCCCTACTCTTTCCTATCTCTGGGGTTTTGCTTGTGCTGTTGCTACTCTTCTCCTTGGAATATTCATCCTCAAAACTCCTTCCTGTCCTTCTAGGCCCAGCCCGAGTACCACCTCCTGTAAGCAGCCTTCCTCATTTCTCTAGAAATAAACAAATTTGTTCTGGGACCTTTGCCAGCCTGTTATCTTCCCCTCATTCATAGCCCAACATATAGACTATCTTGTATTAAATATTAAATATATTGTTTATTCTGCCTGACATGTTCTCCCTCTCCCTACCCGAGTCTGAGTAACTTTTAATTCATCCTTTAGACCTCAGCTCAAAGGCCACTAGCTCAGGGAAGCCTTCCCTGGCCACCTCCCCCAGACAAAGTCGGTTCCCCTTGGGTTTTTTTTGGTTTGTTTTTTGTGCTCATGGCACTCTAAACTCTTCTTCAGTAATGCTCACCAGTTTATAATCAAATATCTATTACTGTAATTATTTGGTTAATTCTTGTCTCTCCCTACTAAAACATATGCTCCCTGAGGGCTGTGACTTTGTTTTGTAGCTAGAATGATACTTGGAACATAGGAGGCTCTCCATAGTAGAGGAATCAGTGACTGAATAGATGAATGAACAAAAGTCTCTCCCTGGTCCTTTACTAACTGGAAGCTCACTAGAGGCAGGGACTATGTCAGTAATCCTTGTACCCCTCATAGTTCCTATCATGTGGTCAACAGTAAATGGTCGGTGAATAGGAGTTTAACCATCAGCAGGTGCACAGCTGTGGGAGTTCCTGGACTCTACTCATAGCTGTAACAAGAGCCAGGAACCTAGGGCCATAATCTGAGCTAGGCCAAGAACTGGAAAATTTAATAACCACAGAGAACATTCTCTGACCCAGGCACACTGGGGCTAAAGAAGTGATTGAAGCATGCCGTCCCCCTCTGCCCTCGGGGAGCATATAGTACAGTGGGCCTGAGTGAGTTGTTATGCGCCATCACCTCTCCAATGGGGTATGACATCGTTCCGGAGTTTTATTGCTTACAAGATGGGCTTACTCAATTCCTCAGTAAACAGCATTACACAAGCACCATACACACGATGCAAATCCAGCGTTGACAATAGCCCCAGGCGTGCTGGAGTGTTTGATGGGACAGCCACAGGACAGCAAGCCAGATCAGCTTTAAAAACAATATTTCTTTATTACAATTGGCAGAGCAATGGAGAAAATTGCCACTTAGATAGGATTTTACATTTTGCAAAGCGTTTTGTAATCAGCACAATTTCTCCCAACAGTTCTTGAGGACAAGTTGTTTTTGTCATTCCCAGTTGCAGGCAAGGAGAAGGTAGTAGAGAAAAGTGAAGGAACATGCTATGCTTCTACTTCTGCAGAGCACGAGCTAAAAGGAGAACTTTGGCTTAATTGAATGCAAGCCAATTTTTTTTTTTTTTTTAATGTCTACTATGTGCTGGGCAATGGGGACCTGGTTGTACACAAGACATGTATAAGATTCTGGGCTTTACCTACAGCTGGTTTCTCTGAAGGTGTATGTCCTTAATGTTATCCAGCGAAGAAAACAATGTATTTTCTTACATTGCCTAAAATTCCTCCACTTCCTGTTTTGCTTAGCCATCTCCATTTTAAAACTTCATTCAAGTTGTATCAGTCAGGATAGAATAGGTAGTGCTGCAGTAACAACAACAACCATCTCACAGCCTTAAGATAACAAAATTTTATTTCTAGCTCAAGCTTTAGGTCCATTGTGGGTCAGCAGAGGGGCTCTGCTTATTGTAGACGGTCAGAGATCCAGGCATATGGAGTAGTTATTATCTCAAACATCACAGGTTAATGTGCTAAAGGAAAAAGAGAGTTCTGGAGACTCTTGCATTAGCAATTTAATAAGCTGGTGTAGAAGTGCCACATATCACTTCAGCACTCACTTTTTGGCCAAAACCAGTCACATGATCCCACCCAACCATAAGGCATCCAGGAAGTGTAATCCTACCTTTTGCTCAGAAAGCATTGAAACATGTCCTCCACCTCTGCCAAGTACTCTGAAGTACTTGGCAAACAGAACTAATGATTACCATGCAAGTTAAATTTTATCCCATGCCAGGAAGAAAAATTGAAGTCAAATTCCTGAGTTTGTCCTTAAGTCTGGAAAAATAACAACTCTGTGGGTAGAAAGAATTTTTGCAATTGGTTGGTTGTGCTTTTCTATGTAGGAAAAACAAAAACTGAGATGGTGCAAGGAATGGCTTTTTTGAAAATCAAGTGTTCTTTGGGATACATTAAAAGGAAAAAGTCTAGCTAGTGCTTTTTGGAAAATTTTAATAACCATAGAGACAAGAAAACATAAGACAAGAAAAAAAATAAGAGGTATACAGATAGCAAAGAAAGAACTAAATTTTCTCTATTTGCAGATGACATGACTGTGCATATAGAAGATCTTAAGAAATCTAAAAAAAAAAAATACCCACTAAAACTAATAATTGAATTTAGAATGCTACAGGATACAAAATCAATATCAAATTCAATTGCATTTCTATATATTAGGAATGAGCAATTATAAAATGATATTAAAAAATAAACATCATTTACAATAGCATTCAAAAACGTGTTTTGAGATGTCAGTGCTTAGAGCAAAAAAAATCAATTACTTAAGGATAAATTTAACAAAAAATATGAAATTCCTCTTCACTGAATGTACAAAACAATGCTGAAAGGAATTAAAATGAGCTAAATAAATGAAGAGATATACCACGTTCATGAATTGGAAGACTCAATTACATGTCAGTTTTCCCCAAATTGATCTCAAGAGCCAATATAATCCTAATTAAAATTCCATCAGGCTTTTTTTGTTCTATAAATTAATAAAATGATTTTAAAATTTATTTGGAAAAGCAAAGGACCAATAGCAGCCAAAGTAATCTATAAAATTAATTACAAAATGGAAAGAATTACCCCCCAGATTTCAAGACTTACTATAAAGCTATAACAATCAAAACAATGTGGTTTTGGTGAAAGGATAGAATGCAACAGAGTAGAGGGTCCAGAAATAAGTCCACACATATATTGTCATTCGATTTTTAGCAAGTGTGCCAAAGCCATTCAACAGTGAGAGGAAAACGTCTTTGACAAATGATGTTGAAACAACTGTATATGCATATGAAAACCAAAGAATCTTGACCCCTATCTCACACCATACACAAAAATAAATTCAAAATGGATTACAGACCTAAAGTAAAAGGGAAAGCAATAAGCCATTAGAAAAAAACATGAGAGAATATCTTTGTGATCTTGGGGAAGGGAAAATTTTCTTAGAAAGGACACAGAAAGCACATATTATAAAAGAAAAAATTGATATAGTGGACTTTATCAAAATTTAAAACTCTGCTCATCAAAAAAGCACTATCAAGAAAATGAACAGATAGGCCATAGAATGAGAGAAAATATTCATAACACATTTATCTGACAAAGAGCTAGTATCCAAAATGTATAAAGAACTTCTACAACTCAATAATAAAAAGACAAGCAGTGCAATAAAAAGATAAATGAGTGAAAGACTTGAACAGACACTTCACAAAAGAAAATATGCAAATGGTAAGCACATGAAAAGGTGTTTTACATCACTCCAAAACAAACCAAACCAAATCCACTGCCATCGAGTCCATTCCAGCTCATAGCAACCCTATAGGACAGAGTAGAACTTCCCCACAAGGTTTCCAAGGAGCGGCTGGTGGGTTTGAGTTGCTGACTTTTTGGTTAGCAGCCAAACTCTTAACCACTGCGCCACCAGTGCTCCTTAACATCATTAGTCATCAGAAAAATGAAAATCAAGATCACAATGAGAATCACTACACACCGTCTAGAATGACTAAAATGATAAAGGTTGACAACACCAAATGCAGGAGAGGCTAGGGGACAACAGAAACTTGCATGTATTGCAGTTTGGAGTGTCATATGGTACAACCTCTTTGAAAAAATGTTTGGTACTTCTTAGAAAACTAAACATATATCCACCCTATGTCCTAGAAATTTCATTCCTAAGTATTTATCCAAGAAATATTAAAACACATGTCCGCAAAAAGCCTGTACAAGACTTGAAATAGAAATTTTATTCATAGTAATTAAAAACTGAAAACAACCTACATGTCTATCAACAGGAGAATGGATAAGCAAGCTATGGTATATTCATCCAATGGAATTACACTCAGCAATCCACAGGAACAAACTACAAATACATGCAACAACATGGATGAATCGCAAAAATAGTGAAAGAAGCCAGGCACGGGAAGTGCATACCATATAATTTCATTTGTATGAAATTTAAGAATAGCCAAAACTGATCCATGATGATAGTGGTTGCTTTCAGGGAAAGAGGGTTGCCTGGAAATGTTCTGTGTTTTAATATACATTCATCAAAACTGACTGAACGTGGTACATTTAAGATTGGAGCAGTTCACTGTATGCGAATTATACTCCATGGGCTAATCCCAACCTGCAAGGGAAACTGGGGATTGTCATCCTCTAGATGTTCCAGCATTGATCAGGAAGAGACAATATTTCGTTCTGTTATATACAAGGCCACCATGAGCGGAACTAACTCGGCGGCAACTAACGACAACAACAGATGTTCCAAATAAAATCGGGGCTGTCTATCACTAAGTAAAAAAGGGCGGATGGATATTGGGCTGGCAACTATACACACACGCACTTAGAGTAAGCCAGACCTTATTCTCAGAGCATCATGCATTAGCTCATTTAATCCTCACAGTGACTCTGTGAGGTACCATTCTTATCCTTGCTTGGCAGATGACAGATGACAGAGAGTATTGAAACTCTATGCCATGACGTATAAAGACAGGTTGAAGGAAATGGAGATGTTTAATCTGGAGCGTATAAGATTGAGAGAACTCAAGAGCTGACTACAAATTCTTGAAAGTCTATCACAGGGAAACAGGGTCAGAGTTCGCCCCAAAGGGTTGCACTAACAACAATGGGAAGAAGCTATCGCCTGTCTGCTTCCAGTTCCATAAAAGAAAAAAACGTTTTCCTAAGCACCCTCTCCTCCGAGCCCCTCAAGAGTGCAGTGAAGAAGATACGGCTGATAGTGTCTACATTCCACTGACAAGGAGAATGAGGTGTGGAGAGGTTACATGACTCGGCACACACTCAGTGGCAGAGCCAGGGCAAGAGCCTAATGTCCATCCCCGTTCAGTCTGTCTCTCTGCGTTTAAACGGCATCTGGGAAGCAGTACGTTTCAGTGGGCAAGCAGAGACGCTGGAGTCACGCAGACCTGCGTTAGTGTCTCCGCCACTAACAAGCTGGGTGACTTTAGGTTAGTGAACATTTCTTTCAAAGCTTCAGTTTTCTCATTTGTAAAATGGGAATGATAAAAATAGTAGCTATCTCATAAGATAGATGCGAGGACTAATAAGTGCTCAATAAATAGTGACTGTGATTGCTTGTCCTGGAAATCCAATCAGTGGCATAGTACCTGGTACCAATGACCTTGATGCAGCCGAAGTTCACACTCCATGAAATGGAAAACATCTGGATCTTGTGCAACATTTGCCACGCCACGGAGGGCAGGATGCCTAATTAAAATTGCTACTCTGTTTGCATTATCAAATGTCAAGTTTTTTTTTTTTTTCCTTCCCACAGAGCAAAGATTTTTCTTATCAAAAATCTATTCACTAAAATGCTAATGATCGTCAGTGATTAGAAACTGCTGCTCAAATTTTGAAAGTTCCCAGTGGGCCTCTCAGACATGGCTTGTAACTTGTCAGTTAAAGAAATGTTCTCAACAAATCAAACTTTGCTGTATATGTTTAAAAAAAAAAAAAAATTCCTTTCCTTAACGCTTCACTGTGTGGGTCCAGGAGGGACTTTTGAGTTAAGTGACAGAGACCACATTATTAGTTGTGGAGTCAGTTCTAATAGATGTCTTTCAAGGCAAGATATTCTCAAATAGACCCTGAAAAATGCTAACAAAGGTCTATCAACCTTATCTTAATTTCAATAAGCATTTAGTTTGCTAAAAAAGAAGCATGGTGAGCGATTTGCTTTTATTACCTTCTTTTTGTCCTTCCTCTCCTTTTTCTTCTTCCTTTGCCTTCCTCTACAAGACCATGTGCTTCAACATGTAGCCAATGATCCTGCCGCCATCAGTCATCCTGTCGTGGTCATACCAGGGTCTCTGGAAGCTTCCTGGACTGGGCCTCCACAGCCCCAACATAACCATATGGACTGATGATATGGTGGGTCCGTTCCTTCTGGGCTCTCAGCTGCCCTGCCACACATGAGTGGCAGCCAAAAACCTGAGGCCTTCCCTCTCACAGTACCACACATACAGTCTGGCTCTTGGCCTCTCTAGGTTCTGGGTAGTTTCCAGGTGCACACAACTGGATTGTGGTAGAACAGTGAGTGATTGTGGACACAATTAGAGGAATTGGCTGACTAACGCAATCGTGGTGCCCATTTACCTAGCGACACTGAGCCAGCCAAGCTGGAGGGCATAAAGTTGGTGGGATGAGGTACCGGATAGTGTTTAGAATACGGACTCTGGAGCCAGACAGACGTGGGTTTAGTCTCAGCTCCACCACTTTGCTTATTTATTCATGAATATTTATTGAGCATGTTATGTGCTAGGAGCTGGCAATAGAGAGGTGATATTGTCCTTGTCCTCCTGAAATTTACAATGTAGTGGAAGAGATAATAACTAATTAAATGAATAAATAAATTAAATAATTACAGACTCTGGTTTGTATTACAAAAGAAATAACCCGAGTGCTATGATGCATGGTTTTTAAAGCGTGGGTTCCAGACCAACAGCATCCATTTCACTTGGTGCAATGGTTAATTTTATGTGTCCACTTGGCTAGGCTATAGAACTCAGTTATTTAATCAAAAACACTAATCTAAATATTGCTGGGAATGTATTTTGTAGATGTGGTTAACATCTACAATCAGTAGACTTTAAGTAAAGGAGAGTACCTTCCATAATGCGGATGGGCCATGTCCAATCTGTTAGAAGACCTTAAGAGCAAAAACTGAATTCTCACCAAGAAAGAAGAAATTATGCCTCAAGACAGCAACATCAGCTCCCTCGAGAGTGTTTCCTGCCTGCCCACCTGTCCTACAGATTTCAGAGTTGCCAGCCCCCACAACTGCATTTGCCAGCCAATTCCTTGAAATAAATCTCTCTCTGTCTATATCTATATAAATCTCTCTCTATCTATATCTATACACACATATATGTATGTATGTACCCTATTTTACACAAATAATGAGCATTTTTTGCCAACAGAGCCCTTCCTCCTACCCCTGCTGCATTTCCTAAGCACTATGCTAATTGTTTTTACAGTAACGTGTAAAAAAAATTAGCATAGCATGCTTACGAAAATACCTGGAGGGTGGGAGGGCATGGTTGACAAAAAAGCATAGACCGAGTACATTATTTGCTTAAAAATATGGTATGTATATATATAAAAGGAGCTCTGGTGGTGCAATGGTTAAGTGCTGAGCTTCTAACCAAAAGGTCAGTAGTTCAAATCCACCAGCCGCTTCATAGGAGAAAAGACCTAGTGATCCTCTCCTATAAAGATTACAGCCTAAGAAACCCTAAGAAACAATTCTACTCTGTTCTATAGGGTCACTAGGTATATACACATATGTATGTACATAAGTATATATATATATATATATATATATAACACTATTGAGCATTGGTGGCGCAGTGGTTAAGCATTCAGGTGCTAACCAAAATGTTGCCAGTTCGAATCCACCAGCCACTCCTTGGAAACCCTACAGGGCAGGGCTACTCTGTCCTATAGGGTTGCTATGAGTCAGAATCAACTGACAGCAACGGGTTTGGTTTGGTTTATTGGTTCTATTTCTCTGGAGAACCCTGACTGACTGATACACCTGAGAACATGTTAGAAATGCAAATTCCCAGGTCCTACCCCAGACCTACTGAATCAAAAACTCTGGGGTGGGTCCTGTGTCTTAACAAACCCTCCAGTTGACTTTGATGTGTGCTAGAATTTGAGAACCCCAATACAAAATAATGGGGCAACGAGGGGCCGCTTGACTGAGGAGTGTCAAGAAGGTTGGCCTGAGGAAGTGATGCTCAAATTCCTCAGGAATGAGCCCGATCGATCCATGTAAGGAGCCAGAGAAAAGCATCCCTAACTGTGGGATTTGAGCCTCAGTTTCTTTATCTGTGAATTGGGGTGAAAATAGTTCCACCATCATAGTGCTGTGATGAGGATTCAGTGGGTTCAGGGCTTAACACAGACTTTGGTGAGATGTAAGCTCTCTGTGAATGAATTATTTTCTTATGTGAAGCATGATGCTACCATGCCCCATCTCTTGGGCCTCCAACACTAAGAAGGTGTCAAGGAGGCTTCTTAGAGGTCCTCATCCCAGATCCCTGGGGATCTGCTCTGCAATGTTGGTGGAGTTGGGAGTACAAGTAGGAAGAAACAAAGCTTCCACAGGGGTGCTTTTATTCTATTTGCAAAGGACCCCAAAGTACTAGGGTTTTGTGCATTTTTAAAGTAGCACAAATCCTTGTAGATATTCCCAAAAAGATGAGATGGGACCCTTTCATCTTTGGGAAGAAGGTTTGGTTAAAAAATCAGAGAAGCCCCCATCTGCCCGGCTGACCAGCAGCCACACCACGAATCTTGCTAAGAGCCTACTAGATGCAGAGTCACTGACCTCAGGGAGTTCGTGACCTGGTTGGGGATAATAAGACACATAAGCAGCTGCTCGAAGTACAAAGTGGAAAATGCTATTAGGGAGATGTCAAGCATTCAGGGGACAGGGAGATTTATTCCTGCTGGGGGCCTGGGGACACCTTCCTGGATGTACCTTCCCTTGGGGACATCCATCACATCTTGCAGGAGCTTCCAAGTCTAAAGTGCTTATTATTCCCTCCTGCATCACTTTGCTCTTGGGACTATAAATCAAAAATTCCAGTTCATAGAAACTCTCAATTCTTGAGCAGAGGGGAGAGAGAGACTCAAAGTTGGTTTAACCTCCCTGACAGCCCTTTCAATGGGAAAGAAGATATTTGAGAGTTGCCTCCACAGTGTTTTGGAACTGGAGAAGTCCTTAGAAAATATCTAGACCAATTCTCCTATTGTAGCAATGAAGAACTAAGGCCAGAGAAGAGACGGGAAGTTGCCAAGGCTGCATGCTGAGTCAAGGTAGTGCTGGGACTGGGATCCTGGCACTGTGGCCTTCCGTGGTGGTAACGCTGGGGAAGAGAAGAGGTTAACCTATGAACACTGGTCTCAATTGGCTACCCGGAGCTCCTGGGACTCCTGTGCTGGTCTTTTCACTCTCACCATTTACCACCAATTTCTGGTCCCCACATCCAGAACCTAAGCCCACCCACCTAGAATTGTTCCCTGTCCCCATGGGAGCCAGACAAAAGTCCAGAGCTGAGACAGGGACCAAGTCCTTCCATACAGTTCCTCCTGTTTTTACCCTATTTCATTGCCTCTGGCCGATTCCTCGTCTCTTGCCCTGAGATTTGGTCCCCAGGGGTCTGGGTCCTTCTGTGGTATGGCTGCCGTTCTTGCTGCAGCTTGTCTACTCCCTACAGACTCCCAATCTCGTCCACTCATGCTCCTCCTGGGTCTCCCCACCAGGCTCCTGCTTACCAGGCAGGACCTTGGCAGTTGCTTGGTTGGCTCTTCTGGCCCAATAAGCAACCCGCAGCTTCCCATCCTCTATGGTGGCACCAAGAAGGATAAAACTCTATGTGGCATCAAGGAAAACTGCCAAATTTTACACTGCTTTTAAAGTCATATAAATCAATGAAGCTAGAAAGGAAAAATAACATAAAAATGTGGGTTTGGCTAGTGAAAATTATACTACTTAGAATGGATGACATGAACTTAGGCCAACTGATCATCCAGGTGACAACAATTACTTGCATCACTATCGTGTCAGAGCAGCTTTGCTATGATTTTAATTTGATGATACCACTGAGCTCTAGAATAGCATCCTGGGCCTTCATATTTGCTGCTCATGTAGCTTTGTCATCTGCTCCCAATTTTAAGTTGGGAGAGGACACATTGGTTTTTCAAATTTTTGCCATATTCAGATGTCATGGCAGATGTTGCCTTCATAAAATCATAATGTTAAAAGGATCTGAAGCCATCTAAGTTTATCTCAAGCCCAAAGAAGGAATCCCACCCAAATCTCTCTGGGAATGGTCCTTCAGTCTATTCTTGAGGATTTGTGGTGATGAAGAGCTCACTACCTACAAGGCACTTTGATCTTTGAACACCACTAGTTGAGGGGAAATTCTTTCTTAGGTGGAGTCAAAATCTGCCTCTTTGTGGCTCACAACATTGGTCCTGGTTCTGCTGATCTGAAAGTTAGTAAAAATTCTTCCTGCTGCTGTCTTCCATGTGACAGGTCCCTACAGTATTATAAGGCATTGCGGTTGCTAGACCCCAAGAGGCTGTATGGTATAGTGGCTAAGAGCCTCACTACCTAGGCTCAAATCCTGGTTCCACCAACTACTAGCTATTATTATGTTGAGAAAGTTATGTAATCTCTCTATACCTCAGGTAACTCAACTGTAAAAAGGGGGTAATAGTATGTGTCTTGGAGTCCCTGGATGGTGTAAAAGATTAATACGCTCAGCTGCTAACCAAAAGATTGGAGGTTTGAGTCCACCCAGAGGCTCTTCTGGGAAGAAAGATGATCTACTTCTGAAAAAGAAGCCATTGAAAACCCTGTAGAGTACAGCTCTACTCTGACACACATAGGGTCTCCGTGAGTGGGAATCGACTCAATGGCAACTACTCGGTATCTATCTTATGGGTTTATTGAGAGGATGAATAAACTAATACACTAAAGATATTTAGGACAGTGCCTGGCTCATAATAAGCTTGATATATATGTTAGCTGTCATTATTTTCTTAGTCTCTTCACTAATTCACCACTTTCCCCTTAAAGATTAATTAAGATGCCTTCATACGGAAACAACTTGGGAGTCCTGTGAAGTTCTCAGATCAGGTACGAGAAAGAATTTGGGGTTGTTATGAAAATTAAACTAGTTATTTCAGGTAAAGTGCTGAGTACAGTCGCTTAGTGCGCAGCCTCAATATTAAGTGCCTCAATATTAGCGATTATGGGTAATTGTGCTATTCAGCTCTACTAGAGAAGAGAGATTGCTTGATGATACACATGTCTGAAATCTAACTGACTTTTGAATAACTTAGATGTGTACCTAAGTGAAATGTCTTAAATAAAGATTAGGCATGTGTGCAGAAAACTGCTCTAATTACTCAGCTTGAGCAGACACATTCCCGTCTTTGGAGACTCACAAAATCTCAGTTACCGTTTCCCCCCAGGTATCGTGCTTCACAGTGATGAATGGGAACTGATTCTTGGAATAGAAATGCTATTTCCATGGGGCTGCGGCGGGAGCAGCAAAGGCATTGGGTTGGTGTTTAAAATGCGCAGTCTTAGAGAGGGGGCCTGAAGCTGCCTCTGAGAGCACCCCCAGCTCAGCGCTGAGACTCATGGAGAACAGGAAAGCCCTCCCCAAGCAGGAGTTCCAAGTGCATCAGGGACTGACCCTGAAGTCACAGCCACAGCAAAGCAGAAGCTCCAGATTCAGCAGCTTTTCCCAGGCAAATGGACCATGCTGTCAAAGAAAACTCCAAAAGCAGCACATGCTTTCTTTATTCCCCTTCTTGCCCTTACCTTTTTTGGCTGTCATTTTTGAGTGTGACTATATTTCACCTCGCCCTCTACACGTGTTAACTCATTTAGACTCACAATGCCCACCTGAGGTTGGTAGGTTTGTTCCCATTGTACAGATAAGAAAATTGAGACTCATATGTGGTCTTATTTGGGCTATTCATAACTATTCCAGTTCTCACTTCCCCATACCCTGTGAAGACAGGCATGGCCAGACGGCTCTGGCCAAAGAAAGGAGAGTAGAAGGGAGGTGGCTCACCACACTCTCCCCTCTCTACCTGGTCATTGCAGGAGCATGTGCCAAACAGGGGCCTCCATAAATCTGTTTCTGGAGTTGCTATGATGAGTAGAGCCTCCAGTCGACCCTTAATAAACACACAGCACAAGCAAGAGAAAAACTTCTGTCATTTTAAGCCAGTGAGATTTTTTTTGAAACTGTTTGTTACTTCAGCATAACCTAGACTATCCTGACTGACACAGAAATGTTAGAGAATCTGCTCAAGGTTACACAGTTGTGAAGTTGGAATTGGAAGCCTGGTTTGTCTGATACCAGAGCTTGCATTCCAACCACTACAACACCACCTCCTTTCTTCTTCTCTCTAGTTCTCTGCCTCACTCCCTTCCTTCCTCACCCTAGCCTGCTGACTGGATAACTATGCTCCAAGGGTAAAATAGTCCCACTCTACTCTGCCTGGAAGGAAGGACTTCTCTGTCCCTGGAAATGTCCCCTTAATGTCTCCTGAGCTGCCCACAGTTTTTACAAAGTCAGCCTGGGCCCCAGGGGCAGAGGAGGAAGTGAATGGAATCCCTTCTCACACAGCTGTCTGGCCTATCTCACGTGCCTGTCCTCTCCCTCCCATCCTGAGGGCCTGTCTCTAATGCTCCGACCTCACTGGCCTCCTCCCTTTCTTAAAATCCTTTCATGGCTCCCATTGCCCTCAGGAGAATGGCTGGCCCTAAAGGCCTGTAATGAGCCAGTTCTTGCTTCCTTTCCACTCTTCATTCTGGCTTTCCTCTGCATGAGAGTCTTGCAGCGTCCATTGCCCAAAAACAAAACAAAACAAAAAAACCAGCTGTATTGAGTCAACTCCAACTCATGGTGACCTCATATGTGTCAGAGTAGAGGAATGCTCCATAGGATTTTCAATAGCTGATTTTTCAGAATTAGATCACCAGGCCTTTCTTCCATGGCCCTTTTGGGTAGACGCAAACTTCTAACCTTTATGGAGTTAACACCTCCCAGGGACTCCCCATTAACCAAAAGAAATTTTTATTACCCAGACTTCCCAGGCACAAGGATGTAAGTATTCCCTCCTTCCTGAGTCCTGCCCATTTCCATCTTTCCCACCTTCTCCGACTAGTCACACACACACACACACACACACACACATACAGAGTTGCCACTTCCCCTCAATCTCCCAGGCTCCTGTACACCCTCCATTGCAGCGCAAGTCACACTGCATCACCAAATCTGTGCACGCTCTGTCTCCCCACAGACAGAGGCACTCAGGGCAGGGACCACATCTGACTCCTTCCTGTGTCCTCAGAGACCCCACACCACCCAACCTAGAGTGGGGGCTTCCTGCACTGTGGCATGGGATGCTCAACACCAGCTGCCCAAGGCCTGCACCTCCACAGAGCAACCGAAAGGGCATTTTGCAACCTCCCCTTCACCTTCTCTCAACAAGATCCAGCTGAAACAAACATAAACAAACAAAACGTGCTCTTTTCTCTGAGCCCCAGACTGGCTCTCCCCTGGCGCTGTGCTTTCAAACATCATCTGCTTCCCTACTCCAAGGTCTATCTATCATCTTTGCCAGAATCTGTCCCCGCGGGGCTGTGGCATGAGAATAGTCAACATTTAACACAATCAGGGCTTGTTCCATTGTGGGGAGGGCGAGGGGAGGGAGGCTGGCAGGCCGAGCTGGCTACTACACACACACGCCTACAATGGGGTTCTCTCATGAGACCCTCCTCCTCCTCCCCCTTCTCTATTTTCCTTTATCAAGGGGGCAGGACAGGACAAGTGCAAACAAGTCCCCCTCTCCCCCCATGGCCGTACCTCTGTATTCTGACATGTCTCAGCCTCATTTCAGTGTTCTTACCTGCCCGTCACCACCCGGCAGTCGGTGGCCAGGGACAGGGAATATAGGTCATTTAACACTTCTTCATGCCTTTAATAACAACTGTTGTACCTGAACATTCAATTTCTAGAAACGCAGCTCACGGTGGAAATTCCTCACTTAAAGAATCCCAGTGAAACATCGAGGGGCAGGCATGTTTAGAGAAGGGGAGAGAAAGGAAAAAGAACAATGCAAAGGGATACATAAAGTCCTTTCCAATGGTGTCTATGTTTAGGACCTCCGTTCCTTTCAAGTCTCTGGTTTCTGGTTTTAACACCTTCGCTTGTTGGCCAGGGAAGGAATGGGTACTGGAGACCCAGATCTAGAGTTACTCCACAGTGATGTTCATGTCCAAAGTAATAATATTTCTTTACTTGACCATGGCCAGGGGCATCCCCAGGGACAGTTCAGGGTAAGTACTGTGAAACAGCCATCACCTGTTGTCAGTTTGCTGTACTGTGGTGGCTTGCATGTTGCTGTGATGCAGGAAGCTGTGCCACCAATATTTCAAATCAGGGTCACCCATTGTGATGGTTAAGATTGTGTGTCAGCTTGGCTGGGCCATGATTCTCAGTGTTCATATGTGATCACTTTTGTGATTGAATATGCTGTGAGTAGCCAATCAGTTGAAAGGGAGTTTCCTTGGGGGTGTGGCCTGCATCTGAATATAACCAGACGTTCTGGCTTTTTGCTTGCTCTGGATCCTGCAGCTGCCTCCTGTTCTTCTGACCGTCGGTTCTTGGGACTTGAGCTATCAGCTTATCTGCCGATTTTGGGATTCGTCAATCTTCACAGCCTGTGGGCGCAGCCCTGCTCTTTGACTTGCCAGTCTTGGGTTCACCATCCCCTGCAGCTACATGAATCAGGAGAAGCCTTGCTGTCTTGCCTGCCAATCTTGGGATTTGTCGACCTTCACAGCCTGTGAGCAAGGGCCCTGCTTTCTGATCTGTCAATCTTGGGTTCACCAGCCCCTGCAGCTATGTGAATCAGGAGAGGCTCCTATCCTAATCCATGGATTTGGGACGTTCCAGCCTCTACAATAGCGTGAGTTGTTTCTTTGATATAAATCTCTCTATATATAGATATTTATTTGCTTTACTGGTTTTGTTTCTCGAGAGAACCCAGCCTAAGACACCCATGGTAGACAGGTTTCAGCTCAGCTTTCAGACTGAGACAGACTAGGAAGAAAGGCCTGGTGATCTTCTTCTAAAAATTAGCTAATGAAAATGTTATGGATCACAACAGAACATTGTTCAGTTCACTTGCCTTGGACACATCATCAGGCGACATCAATTGCTAGAGGACGTCATGTTTAGTGAAGCAGAGGGCCTGAGAGTGTGAGGGAAACCCTTGGTGAAATGGATTGGCACAATAGCCACAGTGATGGACTCGAATACACAGGCAATCATGAGAATGATGCAGGACTGGGCAACATTTCATTCTGAACATTGCCTGAGTCAGAGTCAATTTGATAGCAGCTATATCTATCTATCTATCTCTCTATCTGTCTGTCTGTCTTAGTCACCTACTGCTGCTATAAGAGAAATACCACAAGTGGATGTCTTTAACAAAGAGAAGTTTATTCTCTCACAGTCTAGTAGGCTACATGTCCAAATTCAGTACATCAGCTCCAGTGGAGTGCTTTCTCTGTTGGCTCTGGAGGAAGGTCCATGTCATCAGTCTTCCCTTGGTCTGGGAGCTTCTCAGCATGGGAACCTCAGGTCCAAAGGATGTGCGCTGCTCCCAGCACTGCTTTCTTGATGGTATGAGGTACCCATGTGTCTCTGCTCACTTCTCTCTTTTATATCTCAAAAGAGATTGGCTTAAGATACTATCTAATCTAATCTTGTAGACCTCATCAGTATAACTGCCACTAATCCACTTATTACATCATAGTGATAGAGTTTACAACACATAAGGAAATCACATCAGATTACAAAATGGTACACAATTCATACAATACTGGAAATCATGACCCAGCCAAGTTGACAGATATTTGGGGGGGACACAATTCAATCCATGACTCTATCTATCTATCTATCAGGAAACAGAGGTAAGAAGAAAGGGTCGAGAGACAGTGCCTACCAACTAAAATTCTCCTCCAGCCACTCTTTGCCTTTCTCTATTCTGCTTATGGGTTGCTCCCAAGGAATTCAGCTTGGCCACAGGAGTAGCCATAGGATGCCTTCATTAAGCCTCTCTAAATGCCCCCATGGGTGGATCTGGGACACCTTCTCAAAGCCACTCCTTACAGATGCCTGATTTGAGAGTACAGAGAAGTAACAAAGCAGTTGATTAAGTGTATACTATCCCCAGCTCCCCATAAAATCAACCAAGTCCAATTGCTCTGCTCCAGGCGACACTGAGCTGTCTGGGCCATTGAGAGAGGGTGGCTTCTCCCAAACCACCCAGGAACAGGCTGATTGATTGAGTTGAATTCATTTTTCCTCCTGAATACAGAGACAAATGCTTACAAATTGAATGAAATTGATGCAATTTCTGCAAGTGAGGTTATTCAATTTTCAATGGCCTCATTCTGAGCCTTTAGCATGCTCCTCACAGTTTTAGGGCAAATAATATTTGTTTTCTCCCTGCACAAATATAGAACTGTTTCCGGCACTCTGAAAGCCCCTCTTTTGGGTATTTGCACTGAATTCCATTGCTGTAAACATTTGCTGGGGCTTGCATTCCTTGAGTGCTTACTATGTGCCAGGCATTTTTACATGGCTGATCTCATGGAGGCCCACGTACCCTAGCCCCTAGTTTTCAAGCAGCAGGTTTTATTTTGAGTGTATGATTGATTAGTAATGTCTGCCATGGGCAAAAGTAAGAGTGACACCAGAGATAAAGTATATTTATGGACCCTTCCCCAGACCCAAACTAATATATCTTTCTCCTCTTTAAAACAAAACAGTTTTGAAGTTACCCCATTCTTCCTGCCTCTAGTTCAATAAAATTTTCTGAACTAATGGCCAGAACTTGGGAAATTTTACCTTAATGTTACCTGGGAAGGAAGGGTTTGATAAACAGTTTAACATTGGCTTCAAGATTGCAAGGGAGTGTTTAATTTTCTCAAGAGACCCACTGTCCTCAAGGACTCTAGTCCATTAGCTTTTGTCCAACTAATGACAAGTGAGTTTTCTATATTCATTAAAGCAGGCTTGGGATTTGGCTTGAGGGGCAGTGAACTGGAGAAGAAATAGCACTGGACTCAGGAGGAATGTTCTTGATTACTTGCTGTACGTTTTGAAAAAGAATAAAATGGTGTTTTCTAAAATTCCCTTAAGTCAGACTTTTCTCTGATATAGGCAGGTGTGTCTTCCAGCAGAAGCCAGGGGTTCACCCAAAAGGAGGTTTTCAGGTTAACTCAAGTCAAGTCATCTCATCTCAGGTCACTTTAGCAGCCACTCCCTGCAGGCTGTGCTGGCAGAGAGAGAGATGAAAGGCTGAGCCATGCCCTCAGAGAGCTCACAATCTAAAGGGAAATCAAGGCAGCACCTGCACCCTGGAGGTGAGAGCAGTAAGGGACAAACACCTGCTGGTAGCTGTTACTTGCAACCTGAGCCCCTTCCTCGCCTGCCCTGGCTTTTGGGATTCAACTAATCCCAGCACAGCAAACATTCACAGAGCCCCTACAGGGTTCCAGAAGCCTTATAAAAAAAAAAAAAAAAATCTCACCATGCTGCCCCTGCCCTGTCCCTGCAGCTTGACCACAGCCACCCCCATGTGTCATGGAGTCTGGGTTGCTCCCTGATCCCCTGCTCGGAATAACTCCCCAAATACCTACAGGATAAGATCAGAGGCCTTTGAAGCTGTTACCAGTTCAAACAGCATCTTTGTCTAAATCAGGAAAGGCTCCTATACTGTCATGGTTTTATCAGGAGACAGCTAGCTCACTCAAAAGGGGTAATTGGACATACACCAATGTTCACTGCAGCACTGTTCACCACAGCCAAAAGATGGAAACAACCCAAGTGTCAATTAACAGATGAATAGGTAAACAAAATGTGATATACACATACAATGGAATATTATTCAGCCACAAAAAAGAATAAAGTTCTAATATATGCTATGACATGGAGGAACCTTGAAAATGTTACGTTGAGTGATATAAGCCAGACACAAAAGGGGAAATACTGTATGATTTCACTTACATGAAATATCTAGAATAGGAAAATGCATAGAGACAGAAAGCAGATTAGAAGTACCAGGGGCTGGGGGAGGGAGCATTGGGGAGGTATTGCTCAATGGGTACAGAGTTTCTGCTTGGGATGATGAAAAGTTTTGGACATAGACAGTAGTGATGGTTGCACAACACTGTGAGTGTAATTAATGTCACTGAACTACAGTTAAAAATGATTAAAATGGCAAATTTTATATTATATATATTTTACCACAATAAAAAAAATTTTTTAAAGGATAACTGAAGAGATCTTAGTGAGGAAATTATTTACAAAGGTGAGATCAGGGTTAAGGAAAACCAGCAAGGGATGGTGAAGCACCCCAACAATAGAGGGGAGCTACTATCACCCTTAAACCTGAAGGGGTATCAAGAGAAAGCAGTTAGGAAGACCCCCTCAGAGCTGCCTCTGTAGAGGACACCTAGTACAAGCAGTGGACTTTGATAGAGGAACGCCACAGGGAGGGAGCCGTGGGAATGAATACCCTGGCCTCTCTCTCCACCAGCCTTCCCCTCTCCTACTGTCCCCATTGTCCTCGTTGGCTAAACAGAAGACAGAGAGCAGGGAGCTTGGTTGATATGCAGGTCATAGAGGTTGGCCCTCCCGGACACAGAGCAGGGGCAGGGGAAGGGTGGAGTGTGGATCTTGGGGGAAACCGAGATGTCTAGCACAGCACCCCTTCCTCCAGACATTTGCTGCCATCTGCCGGAATGCCATGATAAACATTCTGATCCACAACGATTATGATGTAGATGGTGGCCCAGTGTTGTCAGGGCATGGTCCCTCCAACCATCAGTGATAGTGCTGACTGTGATCAGAACTGATCCCAGATCTTCCCCCCACACAGCCCATGCTCTGGCTCCCCCGAATACCCTTAGCAGAAGTCCTGGCGCCTCGGCATTTGCCCACATGCACCCTTCTCTGTGATTACCTCTCCCATCTTCATGTTCACCCAGTCTACAAAGCCCAAGGCCAATGCCACCTTGTCTTTGAAGCCTGCCTGATTCCACTGACTGGAAGCCATGTCTGCTTCTTCAGGGATGCCCCCAAAACCTCCCCTGTACCCATCCCTCAGCAAGTCTATACCATGGTGATTCATGAGCTGCTCGCACACTCTCTCTCTCTTCTTTTTCTCTCCCTAACTGCCCCCCACACACACCCCAGGCTCTTTGGGAGTATTAAGTAGGGCTTGTTCACCCCTGAGTTCGTCCCTGAGTCCCTTCAAGCAACCATGCCTCTTTGTCCCTTCTGAAAGCATCCGAGAAGCCGTTTGCCATCATGTGTACACATCGTGCACAATGTCTATTAACTCATTCAAACCCCAAAACCATACCAGCTGATGATATGATAACCTTTTGCTGTTTACCAAATATTTCTATTTCTCCTTTCAGGCACTTAGTAGGGTTGCATCTGCCTGCCCCCTTGGAGTTAGATGTGGCCAAGTGAGTTGCTTTGGCCAATGAAATGTGAGCATTTGTGCCGTCTGTCCCCTCTCGGGGGAAGCCTTCAGAGTCAGTGCTTGATTTGGCACTCTTCCGCTTTCCCTCTGTCAATTTGACAGCAGTGTTCCAAATAATGGCTATTCTATTTGTCAGGGCCCTGGGTGACAATGACAATAGCACAGAGCAGTGCCATTGGCTGACACAGTAGGGTTGCAATGAGAGTAAGAAGCAAATGTTGTTGTTTTGGGCCACTGAGCTCTGGGAGGGGCTTGTTACCACAGCATAACTTAGCTCATCCTGACTGATACCCATGAAATCATCCCCATTTTGTAGATGAGAAAACTGTAATATTGATATCATGGATATGATTGAATATTACATAGATTGATCCTTGTAAACTGGTACATAATAAGCCCTGAATAGATGCTAAGTAAATAAGTATCTGTATCCTAGATAGATATAGACATAGGCATAGATAGAAGATGGATGTGACTCCAGGCCGGTAAATCCTTCTGGGGTATGGTGCAGGACGGCCCCAGGTATCACAGTCAGAAGGAAGGCCAATGCCCCCACAAGTCCCAGGTGGCTCAGCTTTGCACATTTCTGCTGCTTCTCCCCACATCGGAGCTGGGAAATCAGCAAAGCTCAGCAAACGCCAACCCTTCCCTTGCATCTTCTTGTCTGTCGGGCCATCGACCTTGACTCACTAGCAATTGCTCCCGGCTACATGTGAGCGGGCAGCCATGGATTTTCTTTCCTCTTGGGTTAAATTTCTGGGTGAATGTCTGTCACCTCCAGCTCACCTGCATCTGACAGAGCCTGGAAGGGCTGGGAGGCAGAGGAGAGTTTGTGACAGCAAGAGAGGACAGGTACCCCCACACCTTCCCGTGCCCATATCCTCGGTGTCACAGACCGATCACTCTTGATTAATACAGGGTAACATTATTGAGCATTACATTTGTATGATGCTCCCCAGTTTACAGTGAAAACATTTTTCTTTTCTTTCATATATTCAACACTGAGTGTTATATTAGGCTGAGATTGCTGACCTCATCAACTCATAATTTTAGTAACAACAGCAGCAATAATAATAGCTGCTCTTTTTCAGTGTTAACTCTGTAGCAGGACTGTGCCAAGCACTTTACATACGTTGTCCCGTTTTATCCTCCCAACAAGTGTGTGAGGTAAGGGTTAGGCACCATCAGCTTCCTTTTACCGATGAAGAAACTGAGGCACAGAGAAGCTGTAACAGGACCAGACACAGAAAATCATGAAGCCAGGACTCAAACGGAGGTCAGTCTGATTCCAGAACCCCAGTACCCTAATCGTGGTGTATACAAAGGGTTGTGAGGTAGAGAGAAAGGAGTTCAGATCTATTTCCTCCTCTCAGCAGCCTTGTACAGTAGTTTGAACTGTCTCAGTGTTGCAGATGTCGTTACTGAAGGCCAAAGACATAAGGCATTTGCCCGAAGTCACACAGCAAGCAAGTGGTGGAGCTGGAGTCATTCTTGAGTCTGCATGTCACCAAAGTCTCGTCTGTACAGGAAGTCACTATCCATCAAAACTGAAGATAGGCTCTAATAAAGAAGGGCATCATAGGTCAGTAATAAATTTAATGGGAACATAAGCAGAGTTTTGAGGGAACACAGAGGAGGGAGTAACTAACTCTGGGGCAATCAAGAAAGGCTTCCAAGAGAAGATGGTATTTGAGTAAAGATAAGAGAGAAGAGAATCCTGGGAGAATGACACAAAGGCCTGGAGATGTACTATCATGCTATAGCCATGAAGTAGTGGTCAAGGATGCCTGAGGCCTTGGAGGCTGCCATTTTGAGAGCCCCCTTGCTAAATCCCCTCCTTTCCTTCGGTCTGGATGCTCAGACCACTCCAATGGGAGGAGAAGTTACAGTCATTCTGGTTCCCCATCCTCAGCCCATTCTCTGAAAGGAAGACAGCCAGGCCTGGGGCCAAGGGGTGTTGGCATCCTGGGAGATCTCAAGGGATACAACTGTAGGGACTGGACAGACTGAATCTTCCAGCCAAGTCTAATTTCCCTGCTGCATCCAGACTTGTCTTCTAGCCATTGTAATTCCAGTTTCATTTATTTTATACCCACTCTCCCCATCTAGAAGGAAATTGGGCAAGCATGAGAAGGGAATAAAACAATAGGAGGTTTTTAATCTGGAGCAGTCATTAAATGTTCTCTTCGCCCATCACAGTTTTTTACATGGAGGAGGGGTCTAGGGTGGGCACAGGGCATTGTTAACAACTGCCTCAGTATGGCAGCAGGAGACAGGAATAATAGACTTGGAGAAGGTTGTCCAGATTGTGCTGAAGTGATGAAAATCAACGCATCTCAAAATGGAAGTGGCAGCGCACAGAACCTCTCCGTGGATTCTGCGGGCAGCAGCAGAAGCTCTGCCCTGCTCCTTTTCTAACAGGATTGAATTAATTCAGGGACCACATGAGCCTTGTGCTCTCATTTCGATTACAGACAGACCTAGTTTTTGCAGAACTCATTAACTAGCAGGTCTGTGGGGACCTGGGCTTCCCAGCCTTGCTGGACAGGCCTCGAGAGATGGCTTCTGAGGAATCTAGGCACCTGGGGTGTGGGCAAGTCCGGTGCTGAAGATTGGGCCTCTGAAGGAAGCTCCCACTGTTCTTATGAGTCTGAAAGAGGTCAGTGTGTAGAGGAGGCAGGGAGGAGGCTAAGCAGGCTGCTTCTCACCAGCACACCATGCTGTGGCAACTGAGGGGCCCTGCAACTAAGTAGAGTTGGACATTGGATAGTTTGAGTTCTGAATTTCCTATACAAGGTCAGCCTACCAGTAGCAACAGATCTTGTCAGTATGCTGCAGGAGGAACACCAAATGGAGACATGTGGACATGTTCAAATGCTGACTGGCCTTCAAGGTTCAGCTTCAGCATCCCCTCCTCCAAGAAACCTTCTAGGTCAGCCCAGCTGGCCAGGATCCTGCTCTTCCCTCAGTTTCTGTTCCTGTTTCTGTCCCTATCCCAAAACAGTAAGCCCTTCATCTCTGTGTGATAGGTATCTCCATCCAGGTCATATCTCCCCTGGCAGGCTGTGAGTTCCCAAGCAAAGGTTGCTTTGAGTATATATTTGCATTCCCAGGGCTCAGCAAATAGCACGTACCATGTTTACTTGTCAAATATATAAATGAATAAATGAGTGAAAAGAAGAGGCTATAGGCATAAAAAAGTAAAAAGAATACATCATTTCACATAAGCTTTCCCAACAACTAATAGTGAAAGATGACTGGAGACAAGCCAGTTGAGTGGCAGTATACTTACACACTCTGTAACAATATAAAGGCAAGATTCTTGTGCAGCAGCAGAACTAACAGTTAACACAGATACTGCACAAGACTGTTTGGATTCATCTCCCAAGTTGAACTTAACAGCTGTGTGGTTTGGCCAAATTATTTCTCTTCTTTTTGCCTCAGTTTACCCATCTTTAAAATGGGAATGATGAAATAGTACTTACCTCTTAGGGTTGTTTATTGGGAAAGTGCTTACAGCAATGCTTAGCACATAGTGATGAGTCATTATTCCCTCTGTTCTTTGACCCACTCAAGGGCTGCTGCTTTTCTGTGTCTGATCTTCCCTCTCTTCACCACATACACCTGGTCTCTGAGCACCTCAGAAACCAAGCTGTGCTGAGTCAATGGGGGCCTCCAGTGGCCAATACATGGAATTGTATGACCACTGTTTCTTCACCAGCTCTGTGTTTAGTTCCAGCTCCACTGGAGAATGTTGAATGTATCAAGCACCCCCTTTTCCTTGCTTCTTATGTTCACAGTTCAGTTTATGCTACCGCAGACACCGTCTTATACATAAACACACATCCTCTCTAAACCCATTTTCCTTTCCTTCAGTTTTGTCCAGTTTCATTTAAGTAAACCTCTTCCTTTGTCTCTTTTATCCTTTTTCTCTCCCATTTTGTTCTACCTGGTAGCCCCAAGCTATACTGTGCTGTTCAATACAGTAGCCACTAGCCATGAGTGGCTATTTATTTTTAAATTTAAACTCACTAAAACTTAAATAAATTCATTAAAATTAGATAAAAGTGAGGTGAAGTCAACATGGCGCTTTAGTCAGATGCACCATGCTGTCCCTCTGCAGCAAACACCTAAAAAAACTAGGTAAAACAGATACAAATGTTAATCCTGGCACCCTAAGCATCAAATGAAGGGATAAAGACCTAGACTGAGCACCGAATGGCAGAAGAAACTGATGGAAAACAGAGAACAAGGAGAGCTATGGAGTGGAGGTTTTCTGCCAGCTAATGTGGTATCTTAGTCATCTAGTGTTGCTATAACAGAAATACCACAAATGGATGACTGTAACAAAGACAAATTTATTCTCTTGCAGTCTAGGAGGCTAGAAGTCTGAATTCAGGGTGCCATCTCCAGGGGAGGGCTTTCCTCTCTCTGTCAGCTATAGGGGAAGGTCCTTGTCATCAATCTTCCCTGGTCAAGGAGCTTCTCAGCACAGGGACCCCAGGTCCAAAGGATGTGCTATTCTCCTGGAATTACTTTATTGGTGGTATGAAGTCCCCCATGTCTCTCTGCTTGCTTCTCTCTTTTATATCTCAAAAGAGATTGGCTTAAGACACAACCTAATCTTGTAGATTGAGTCCTGCCTCATTAACATCATAGAGGTAGGATTTACAACACATAGGAAAATCATATCTGATGACAAAATGGTGGACAATCACATAATCCTGGGAATCACGGCCTAGCCAGGTTGACAGATATTTTGGGGGGACACAATTCAATCCATGACATGTGGTACAGCTTCACCATCTTGAGGCACAGCCAGACATGACCCCAGACAAGGAGCATGGGAAGGCAACTCCACGAAGCTCCCGACAGGAGACAGAACACCCAGTAACCAGACAAACATGCTTTCCCAGCCCCCACCCTTCTGCCCTGTACTCTGCCTCTGCTGCTTCCCAATGAGCCACACCATGCTGCTCAGCCAGAGAGACATCAGCTCACTGCCACCCTGGATCCAACATGCTCCCACCAGCCCACTCCCTCCACATCATTTGTTTTTCTCTTTCCCTTCTTTCTTTTTCTTTTTTCCTCCAATGTAGCCCTGTGCACCACTTCCATCCCTTTCCAAGGGGCTGTACGTGCCGCTTGGCTGTAGAGGCACTGCATCACCCCCACCCCAGGTCTGCCCAGCCCACAAGAGCCACCTCCCACATTGCCATTTTTTTCTCATTCTCTTCCTTTCTTTCTCCTTCCCACCTAGCCCTGTGCACCACCTCCATCCCTTCCTGATGGGCATGCCTTGCTGCTTGTCTAGAGAGCCACAGCACACGGCTGCCTTGGGTCTGCCCCACCCCTACCCACTGGTTCCTGCTGTGCCAGTATTTTTTTCTTTTCTCTTTCTTCCTTTTCTTTCTTCCTCCCACCTACCCCATATGCCACCTCTACCCTGTCCCATCAGGTCATGCCTCTCCACCTTGGCTAGAGAGCCACCAGCCGACGGCCACCCAAGGTCCACCCCACCACCACTCAGAGGTTCCCACCTCGCTGCCATTTTTTCTTTTTTGCTTTTGTTTCTTTCTCCTCTTTCTTTTCTGTCTCCCTCCCACCCAGCTCCACACATTACGTCCCCTCCCTTCCAACCAGCCCTTGGGTCTACCCCATCCCCACTAGCCAGACCCCGCCATGCTGCCAGTTTTCTTTTTATTTTTTTTTCCTTTTCTCTCTCTTTCTTTTCCTTCTCCCTTGGACTTAGCCCCATACACCACCTCCCCCCTGCTGCTGGACCCCACCATGCCACTGCAGCTGGAGAGCCACCAGCCCACCACTGCCCCAGCTCTGCCTCATCACCACTGCACCACCACTTACTTTACTTTTTCTTTTATTTTCTTTCATTTCTTTATACCTCCCACCTAGTCTTGTACACCACCTTTCCTGCTGACCCCCAGGTCCACCCAGCCCCCACCCATCAGCTACCCTCTTTTTGTTTTAAATCTTTCTCTCTTTTCTTTTCTTTCTCCCTCCCCCCACATAGTACTATATGCAACCCCCCCTTCCCACCAGTCCCCAACATGCCTCTGTGGCTGGAGTATCCCTGGTGCTCTGGCCCGCCACCACACCGAGCCCGCATTGCCCCCCTATCACTTGACCAGCTGCTGAATGGTAGGAAGTGAGCCCATACCACTCCCCAACCAACACCCCTGCCTATCTGGTGAGGGCCTGTGAATGCTCCTACACATCTGGACCAACATCAGGAGGCAGACAGTGCTCACCCAGTCCACCCTCAGCCACCTTGCCAAACCAGTGTTCAGCGAAGTGGGTTCGCTCTGCCTGCTGCTGCCCTGCCCATCTGGACAAGGTGGTGAGAACTATTGTCTTCACAGATGAGCAAGCAGCAAAACATGCCTGGCCCACCTGCCCTGACATATCAAAATGAAACAAAAAGCAGGATGAAACAAATGAATATACAATTAATAAATAAAGAAAATAATACCTTAATGTCTTGGAGATTGAAGACAATATCAAAATATATAAATAAGCAGGACAAGATGGCTCCAGCAAGTGACCAAAATAAACAATCAGATGACCGTCTGGTAGAAGAAAAGTCAGTGCAACTACCTGATATGGAATTCAAAAGACTAATATTTAGGGCTCTTCAAGAAATTAGGAAAGAGATCAAGGAAAACACAGGCAAAACCAAGGAAAAATATACAAAATCATGGAAAACACAGACAAAACCAACAAAAACATAGCCAAAATCAAGGAAAACACAGACAAAGCAATAGAAGGATTCAGGAAAATAATACAAGAATAAAACGTTAAAATAAATAAACAATTAGAAATCATACAAAAACAGCAACTAGAAATTCAAAAGATAAACACCAAAATTTCAGAAATGGACAACTCAATAGAAGGCTTTACGAACAAATTTGAAACAATGGAAGACAGAATCAGCGAAACTGACGACAAATTCACGGACATCACTTTGAGGAAAAATCAGAGAAAAGAATGAAGAAAACGTAAGAATTATGTGGAACACAATCTGGAGTGAAAATTTTCGCATTACCAGGGTTCCAGAACAGGGAGAGAAAACGGAAAACACAGAGAAAATTGTTGAAGATTTTCTGGCAGAAAACTTCCCAAATATCATGAAAGACTTAAAGCTGACAATCCAAGAAGCTCAACGAACCTCATAGGATAGACCCCAAAAGAAAGTCGCCAAGACACATCGTAATCGCACTTGCCAAATCCAAAGACAAAGAAAGAATCCTGAGAGCAGCTCGAGAGAAATGAAGAAGTCACTTACAAAGGGGAAACAATAAGACTAAACTCTGATTACTCAGCTGAAACTATGCAGGCAAGAAGGCAATGGAATGACACATATAAAACCTTGAAAGAAAAAATTGCCAATCAAGAATAATATATCCTGCAAAACTTGCTCTCAAATATAATGGCAAAATTAGGACATTTCAAGATAAACAGAAATTAAGGGAATTCGAAAAGAACAAACCAAACTTACAAGAATTATTAAAGGGAGTCCTTCGGTTAGAGAACCAACAATATCAGGTAACAACCGGAGCCTAGGACACAGGACAGCATCAGCCAGATGCCAACTTAGGTAAAGAACTCTCAATAATAAAACAAAGCTGAAAAAATTAAAACAGGGAAACAGACGTCAATCTGTAAATGATGACAACATCAAAACAATAAAAGGGGGAATAAATGGTGTAGGTACAGAACTTTCAAACAGAGAGGAAGTCAAGGCGACATCAAGTAATAAAAGACTGGTTCAAACTTATGAAGATAAGGGTAAATTTCAAGGTAACCACAAAGAAAGTTAACAAACCTACTCATCAGAATAAAAAAGAAGAAAAACATACAGATTCAGTAAACACAAAATCTACAATAATGAAATAAAAGAAGAGAAAATCCACAAACAAAAGAAACTCAGCCCAGAAGAATAAGAGTAACAAAGAAAGCATCAGCACCACAAAAAAAGCACAACAATATGACAGCAACAAACTCATACCTATCGATAACCACACTGAATGTAAATGGTTTAAATGTACCCATAAAGATACAGAGAGTGGCCGAATGGGTTTTAAAAAATAACCCCTCGATATGCTGTCTACAAGAGACACATCATAGACACAAAGGCATAAATGATTAAAAATCAAAGGATGGTAAAAAATATATATATCAAGCAAACGGTAACCAAAAAAGGGCAGGAGTGGCAATATTTATCTGAGATAAAATAGACATTAAGGCAAACTCATCAATAAAAGACAAAGAAGGACATTATATATTGATTAAAGGGACAATCCACCAAGAAGACATAACTTTAATAAATATCTACACACCCAACGGCAGTTCTCCAAAATACATAAAACAAACTCTAACAGCACTGAAAAGAGAACTTGACAGTTTCATAATAATAGTAGGAGACTTCTACTCATCTCTCTTGGTAAAGGACAGGACATCTAGAAAGAAACTCAACAAAGACACAAAAGATCTAAAGACCAAAATCAACCAACTAGACCTCATAGACATACATAGAACACTCCACCCAACAGCAGCAAAGTATACATTCTTTTCCAATGCACATGGAACATTCTCCAGAATAGACAACATTTTAGGCCACAAAGCAACCCTCAATAAAATCCAAAACATCAAAGTAATACAAAGCATTCTTTCTGATCACAACACCATAAAAGTAGAAATCAACAACAGAAAGAGCAAGGAAAAAAAAATCAAATACATGGAAAGTGAATAAGAGGTTGCTTAAAAACAACTGGGTAATAGAAGAAATCAGAGAGGAAATAAAAAAGTTCCTAGAATCAAATAGAATGAAAACACATCATATCAAAACCTTTGGGACACATTAACGGCAGTGCTCAGAGGTCAATTTCTAGCAATAAACACACACATCAAAAAAGAAGAATGGGCCAAAATCAAAATGTTAGCCCTTCAACTCAAACAAATAGAAAGAGAGCAGCAAAAGACGCCCACAGCCACCAGAAGAAAGGAATAATAAGGATTAGAGCAGAAATAAATGAAACAGAGAACAGAAAAACAATAGAAAGAGTCAACAAGACCAAAAGTTGGTTCTTCGAAAAGATCAACAAAATTGACAAACCATTGGCCAAATTGACAAAAGAAAAACAGGAGAAGAAGCAAATAACCCAAAAAGGAAATGAGATGGGGGATATTACAACAGACTCAACTGAAACAAAAAGGATCATAAGAGAATACTATAAAAAATTGTACTCCAACAAATTTGAGAACCTAGAGGAAATGGGCAAATTTCTAGAAACATACCTACCTAAACTGACACAAACTGAGAGAGACAATCTGAACAGACCCATAACAAGAGAAGAGATTGAAGAGGTAATTAAAAAAACTCCCAACAACAACAACTAAAAAAAAACTCTTGCCCGGACAGCTTCACTGGGGAATTCTACCAAACATTTAGAGAATAGCTTACACCAGAACTACTTAAACTATTTCAGAGCATAGAAAAGGAAGGAATACTCCCAAATTCATTCTATGAAGCCAACGTACCCTAATACCAAAGCCAGGCAAAGACACCACAAAAAAAGAAAATTACAGACCAATATCTCTCATGAATATAGATGCAAAACTTCTTAACAAAATGCTAGCATCATATCAAAAAAATAATACACCACAACCAAGTGAAATTCATACCAGGTATGCAAGGATGGTTCAGTATTAGAAAATCAATCAACGTAATCCACCACATAAATAAAACAAAAGAATCACATGATTATCTCAATCGATGCAGAAAAGGCATTTGATAAAGTTCAACACCCCTTCCTGATAAAAGCTCCCGGAAAAATAGGAATAGAAGGGAAACTCCTCAACATAATAAAAGGCATCTATAAAAAACCAACAGCCAACATCATTCTCAATGGAGAGAGGCTGAAAGCATTCTCCCTAAGAACGGGAACAAGACCAGTATGCCCTTTATCACCACTCCCATTTAACATTGTGCTGGAAGTCCTAGCTAGAGCAATAAGGCAAGAAAAAGAAATAAAGTGCATCCAAATTGGAAAGGAAGAATTAAAACTATCCCTATTCACAGATGATATGATCCTATACATAGAGAACCCCAAAGATTCCACAAGAAAACTACTGGAACTAATAGAAAGATTCAGCAGAGTAGCAGGATACAAGATAAACATATAAAAATCAGTTGGACTCCTATACGCTAACAAAGAGAACTTCAAAAAGGAAATCAAGAAAACAATACCATTTATACTAGCCCCTAAAAAAATAAAATACTTAGGAATAAATCTACCCAGGGATGTAAAAGACCTATACAAAGAAAACTACAAAACGCTATTGCAAGAAACCAAAAGAGACCTACAAAAATGGAAAAACATAGCATACTAGTGGATAGGAAGACTGAACATTGTGAAAATGTCAATTCTACCCAAAGAAATCTACAGATATAATGCAACCCTGATCCAAATACCAACAGCATTCTGTAACGAGATGGAAAAACTAACATTATCTCTAACTTTATATGGAAAGGAAAGAGGCCCCAGATAAGTAAAGCATTATTGAAAAAGAAGACTAAAAGGAGGCCTCACACTACCTGACCTCAGAACCTACTATACAGAAACAGTGGTCAAAACAGCCTGGTACTTGTACAATGACAGACATATGGACCAATGGAACAGAACTGAGAACCCAGAAGTAAATCCATCCACATATGGTCACCTGATCTTTGACAAAGGCCCAAAGTCCATTAAGGGGAAAAGACAATCTCTTTAATAAATTGTGCTGGCAAAACTGAATGTCCATCTGTAAAAAAAAAAGAAGAAAGAAAGAAAGGAAGGAAGGAACAGGACCCATACTTCATACTATACACGAAAACTAATTCAAATGGATCAAAGACCTAAATATAAAATGTAAAACTATAAAGATCATGGAAGAAAAAATAGAGACAATGCTAGGGGACCTATACATGACACAAATTCCATACAAACCACAATTAACAATGCACAAACACCAGAAGATAAATTAGATAACTGAAAGCTCCTGAAAATTAAACACTCAGGCTCATCAAAAAACTTCACCAAAAGAGTAAAAGGAGAACATACACACTGGGAAAAAATTTTGACTATGACATATCCGACGAGGGTCTAATCTCAAAATCTATAGAATAATTCAACATCTCATCAATAAAAAGACAAATAACCCAATTTAAAAATGGGCAAACGATATGAATAGACACTTCA
Organism: Trichechus manatus latirostris; assembly: GCF_000243295.1. Classification (NCBI taxonomy): domain Eukaryota; kingdom Metazoa; phylum Chordata; class Mammalia; order Sirenia; family Trichechidae; genus Trichechus; species Trichechus manatus. The sequence continues at coordinate 24,966,066 of NW_004443952.1, forward strand.
CCAAAGAAGACATTCAAGGGGCTAACAGACACATAAGGAAATGCTCAAGATCAGTAGCCATTAGAGAAATGCAAATCAGAACTACATCGAGATACCATCTTATTCCGACATTACTGGCACTAGTAAAAAAAACAAAATAACAAATGTTGGAGAGGTTGTGGGGAGATTGGAACTCTTATGCACTGCTGGTGGGAATATAAAATGGTACAACCACTATGGAAAACGATATGGTGCCTCCTTGAAAAGCTAGAAATAGAAATACCATATGATCCAGCAATCCCACTCCTTGGAATATATCCTGGAGAAATAACAGCCGTCACACGAATAGAGATATGCACACCCATATTCATTGCAGCATTATTCACAATAGCAAAAAGATGGAAACAACCTATGTGCCCATCAACAGATGAATGGATAAACAAATTACGGTACATACACACAATGGAATACTACACAACAATAAAGAACAATGATAAATTGGAGAAATATCTCCTAACATGGGTGGATCTGGAGGGCATTATGCTGAGTGAAATAAGTCAATCACAAAAGGACAAATACTGTATGAGACCACTATTATAAAAACTCAAGAAAAGGTTTACACACAGAAAGAAACAACCTTTGATCATTATGAGGGAGGAGAGGGATGGGAAGGGAAAACCACTATCTAGATAGTAGATAAATGTTAACTTTGGTGAGGGGAAAGACAGTATACAATACAGGGGAAGTCAGCCCAACTGGACCAAGGCAAAATCATAGAAGCATCATAGACACATCCAAACACCTTGAGGGACTGAGTTTCTGGGCCTGAGGGCTGGGGACCATAGTCACAGAGGTCATCTAGGTCAACTGGCATAACGTAGTTCATAAAGAAAATGTTCTACATCCAACCCTGATGAGTAGCATCTAGGGTCTTAAAAGCTTGCGAGCGGCTTTTTCTCGGCAGGACTGCAGCAGGAGTAGCTGTGCTGCTGGTCTCTGAGCTATCCGGTGTCATCCTTGTGGTTGCGGCGATCCCCACACCCGCCGCTGCCATGACTGAGCAAATGACCCTTTGTGGCACCCTCAAAGGCCACAACGGATGGGTTACCCAGATAGCTGCTACCCCACAGTTCCTGGACAAGATACTGTCTGCCTCGCAAGATAAGACCATCATCATGTGGAAGCTGACCAAGGATGAGACCAACTATGGCATCCCCCAGCGTGCTCTGCGTGGTCACTCCCACTTTGTTAGTGACGTGGTTATCTCCTCTGATTGCCAGTTTGCCCTCTCGGGCTCCTGGGATGGAATACTGCGCCTCTGGGATCTCACAATGGGCACCACCACACGGCCACACGATTTGTAGGCCATACCAAAGATGTGCTGAGTGTGACCTTCTCTTCTGACAACCGGCAAATTGTCTCTGGCTCCTGAGATAAAACTGTCAAGCTGTGGAATCCTCTGGATGTCTGCAAGTACACTGTCCAGGATGAGAGCCACTCAGAGTGGGTGTCTTGAGTCCGCTTCTCACCCAACAGCAGCAACCCCATCATTGTCTCCTGTTGCTGGGACAAGTTAGTCAAGGTATGGAACCTGGCTAACTGCAAGCTGAAAACCAATCATGTTTGCCACACAGGCTACCTGAACACTGTGACTGTCTCTCTAGGTGAATCCCTCTGTGCTTCGAGAGACAAGGATGGCCAGGCCATGCTGTGGGACCTCAATGAAGGCAAGCACCTCTATACTCTAGATGGAGGGGACATCATCAATGCTCTGTGCTTTGGCCCCAGATGCTACTGGCTCTGTGCCACCATGGGCCCAGCATCAAGATCTGGGACTTGAGGGCAAGATCATCGCAGATGAACTGAAGCAAGAAGTTATCAACACCAGTAGCAAGGCCAAGCCGCCCCAGTGCACCTCTCTGGCCTGGTCTGCTGATAGCCAGACTCTCTTTGCTGGCTACACAGATTAGCTAGTGTGAGTGTGGCAGGTGACCATCAGCACTCGGTAGAAATTTATGGCAGAGCTTTAGAAATAAAAAACTGACATTCTGATTTTTTAAAAAAAAGCTTGCGAGCGGCCATCTAAGTTATATTTACTGGTCCCATCCCATCCAGAGCAGAGGACAATGAAGAAAACCAAAGACACGAGGGAAATATTAGTGCAAAGAACTAATGGACCACAAGTACAAAAGCCTCCACCAGCCTGAGCCCAGGCTTCCACCAGCTGCTTTGACAGGGCTCACAATAGAGGGCCCCAGACAGAGCAGGAGAAAAATGTAGAACAAAATTCAAATTAACACACACACACACACACAAAAAAAAAAGCCCAGATTTACTGGTCTGATGGTGACTGGAGGATCCCCTGAGACTATGGCCCCCAGGACACCCTGCTGACTCAGAACTGAAGCCACTCCAGAAGTTCACCCTTCAGCCAAAAATTAGACAAGTCTATAAAACAAACAATAACACATGTGAGGAATGTGCTTCTTAGTTCAATCATGTATACTAAGCCAAATGGGCAACATCTGCCCAAAAGCAATGATGAGAAGGCAGGAAGGGACAGGAAAAATGGACAGATAGAAGCGGGGAATTGGGGTGTGGAAGGGAAGAGTGTCGACACATAGCAGGGATTACAACCAATGTCACAAAACAATTTGTGTATAAATTGTTGAATGAGAAACTAATTTGCTCTGTAAACTTTTCACCTAAAACACACACAAACACACACACACAAAATATAAAAACACAGATGTGAAGGCTGCACAGGGTACTGTTATCTCTGAGTAGGCAGGGTGGGGAATAAAATGTGAGGAAGTCTACAATGGCACCTGGAGCATTTTATTTCTTAAAAATGTATTTTTTAAAAAGCATTTTTTTAATGGCAAAATGTTAAAGTAAATTAAGTCTACGTGAAAAAAGATTATATAAAACAAAAAATTCAGTTCTTCTATTGCAGTACCCATGTTTCAAGTGCTCAACAGCCACATGTGGTTAGTGGTTACCATGTTGACAGTGTAGATACAGAACGTCTCCATCATTGCAGAAAGTTCTATTGTACAGCGCTGCTTCATGTTTCTCTAAATGAGTGAGTCAGCATCTGAAAGGAACAAGACATAATAAAAATCTAGTTGTTTCTTTTATCTGTATATATAGGTATAGATTGATAGTTAAATATTATATGTACATATAAATATATGATATGAATATATATACATGTGTATATATACATATACACACACATACATATATATGTATGTGCCAGAAGAATAAACAAATCTGTCTTGGAAGAAGTACAGCCAAAATGCTCCTTAGAAGCAAGGATGGTGAGACTTCGTCTCACATACTTTGGACATGTTATCAGGAGAGACCAGTCCCTGGAGAAGGACATCATGCTTGATAGAGGAGAGGATCATCGAAAAAGAGGAAATCCCTTAACGAAATGGATTGACAAAGTGGCTGCAACAATGGGATCAAGCACAACAACAATTGTGAGGATGGTGCAGGACCGGGCAGTGTTTCATTCTGTTGTACATGGAGTTGCTATGAGTCAGAACCAAATCCACCGCACCTAACAACATAGAGAGAGAGAGAGGGGAAGGTAGGTATTTGGAAGCCCTTTGGAACTTCATAAAGGTATCTGACGGTCATCTCTTATCTAATTCAACCTGATTTTTCTCAAACATCACTATTCAAGATAAACAACCTGCTCTATTTCTTATACAGTTTTGTGGGCTTAGAATTTTGTTTACTTACTAGCAGTGACGCTATGTTGTTAGTTCAGTTGTAATTCAGCTGTTAAATAGCTGTGCAACTTTGAATATATTCCTTATTCTCCTAGGCCTTCTGTAAAAAAGGAATGATTGTAGAAAATTACTAAGGGCCCCTTTTAGCTTTAAGAAAAGTTTTGCTTCTAGATTTATTTGTTCATCACATGAGTATATAGAAACTTGTATTAAATGGCCACATGTATTAGATAGCCTTTGTGGACTGGCCTCAGAATCAAATGACCATTTAGTGACTGCAGGAACATGTACTCTGAGTTCCAAACACTGGCTGGGTCTCAACTGGGGTAGCCAGTACCTAGAGACAAGAGCTTTATCCCAGGGACCTGGGAGAGCTGATAATAGTGACTGAAGGTTTGGTCTGTCTGGGAGGAAGGAGTGATAATGCCTCCCATCATTCCTTCTTCTGCACAGTCATAAAACGTCCTTTTAAAATTGCCTGATTAACTCGAGAGAGAAAAGGAGCTAGGTAGACTTCGTTAGACGAAGACAACTGCTCCTTCCTTGTTAAGCTATTCTTGGTATGTTAGTATTAATCACACTGATAATGACTGGAATAGTACAAGATGATATGCCCTTCATCTGTGTAGTTCAAGTGCTTAATACGCTGGGTGTGGGTGCCTGCTCTACATGTGACAGCTCAGGAGATGGTGTTCTTCCTGCTGGAGAAGCCCATCATTTCCTCCTCTCCCTCTCCCGTTTCTTGGAAAAACAGCCTGTAAGGGAGCAAACCTGCAATGTATAAGGCCCAACTCCACCCCTGCTCCTACAGACTGGGCCAGAGGCAGACATCTTACCTAAGCTGATCCCATCAGATCCTCTTTCCTGAACATTTGGAATCAGGACACTCTGACACTGGCCAATTAGCACCAGGGAATGGAGAAGGAAGGCCTTCGAGGCTTGAGGCTCAAGCTACCATTTTGTGAAGGTGGGGGCAGACCAGTGAGCTGAAATTCAGTCTGCAGAGCAAAAAGAATGAAGTAGAAGCTCAAAGAGAAGAAAAATGAGAAACCTGGCATTCTGTGTTGAGGGTCTTGGAGGATGACAAGGTGGAAAATTAGATGACTGAGGTCTTTCCGGTTCCTGTAAGGCCCATCTGTCCTTTTGTAACTGGGTACCATGAGGGTTCCTGGTGTCTTCATAACTCCCCCTTCTACCGGAGAAAATGAGATTAGTCTTATCAGGAAGGCAGAAAGTCAAGATACATCTGCCTTGAAGTTACTTCTCTCAGCTTGGTGTCCTCATTTGTAAAATTAGGGAGTTGTACTCAGTAACACTCCAGAGCATTCTGGAGATCTGGCTTTTGGTGCCACTCAGCTTTCTATGAGTACTATGAGTAGGCTAGACATGGTGAAGACCAAAATTATGGTCTAAATGTTTATCTAATAATCCAACTAAAACTAATTAGCACGTGCTTGCAACTTCTGCCCCCAGGGAGCTTACCTGGAGCTCAGGTAGAAGGGGGAGTTATGAAGAGACCAGCATTGAATTATGAGCCCAAGATCAGCAGGTCAGAATGCAGGGCTCTTGCTCACAGGCTGCAAAGATTGACATATCCCAAGATTGGCAGGCAAGACTGTAGGTAAGCTGCTAGCTGAAGTCCTGAGAACCAGAGGTCAGACAAGCAGGAGCCAGCTGCAGGATCCAGAGCGAGCAAAAGCCCTCAAGCCTTGCCAGAACATCTGCTTATATTTGATGTGGGCCACAGGTTCAAGGAAACTCCTTTTCATTGTTGTTGATTTTGTGTTTGCTGAGTCTTTATGTTTTTCTAGCTTTTTATTTTGATTTGTAGGATTGTTAGTTTCCTTTGTGGTTACCTTAATACTTACCCTTATTTTTCTAAGTTTATACCGGTCTTTTATTTCTTTATATCGCCTTGGCTTCCCCTCCATATGAAAAATCTACGTCTAAATTTTTTAAGTCCCTCTTTTTTGTTTTAATGTTGTCATCTTTTACATATTGATATCTCTGTTTCCCTATTTTCAATGTTTTAGCTTTGATGTATTTTTGTGACTTCCCTATCTGAGTCGATAGCTGGTTGCTCTGTCCTGTGTTCTAGTCTTGCATTGTTATCTGATGTTATTGATTTTC
>NW_004443952.1:24972635-25031607 GCF_000243295.1 Trichechus manatus latirostris
AGCCATCAATAAGTTATTATAATTTTATTTTATATTTGTTTAGTGTGTCTTAGCTTCTTGTTTTGATATGCCCAAATAGGCTGCTCGTGTGCGCTAGTTTGATTATTGACACCTTTGAAGCTCTAACATCCTGTCACCAAGTACTTAGGTCTGTAACTAAGTATGTGTGCCCAGGAGTCCATTAAATTTTCCTGTACGGATTCAGCTCAGGTGTCCAAGCACTTGGTCACCAAGTGCATTGTGCAGGCTCTCACCTACAGTCTTAGAGAGGCGTGGGTGATTGGTGTAGGCACAGGTGTCTGGCTGCAGTAGGAGGTCACGTGCTGAGCAAGGCAGGGGGCTGACAGCTGCCACTGAGTGTCTGAAAGGAAAGCATGTCCCTCTTCCCTAGAGCGATTAAGTAGGTGAGTTTTGCAGCCAGACTATGAGCACCCTACTCTGTTGGCTGTAAGGACTGGGGGACACCACTTATTCTTGGACCCCTGTAGCAGGTGGCTAGGTGGCATGGGTGGAGACACCAGTCCTCAAGCTCCTGATGTGGACAGGTAAGGGGCACCTGCTTAAAGGGCAGAGCAATGTCAAGAGTCACAAATCTGCCACTTCACAGCTGAAACAGTTGGAGTTAGACTTCAGGTGTTTACCCTGTTGTACTGTGGTAGTGAGGGCTTACGCTGCTGAGATGGGTCCACACAAGTCTATACAGGGGTGGAAGGCACTCAAAGTGTGCAGACCCCTTATGCCTGTGCCTAGGCAATGGAACTGTGCCAACCCTGAGTTCCTGGCTTAGAGAGCTGGTAGCTTATGTTTTCCCTGTTTGTTAATTTGTTCCCTCTCCAAGGCCAGAAGAATGTGTCCAGGTGCCTTACGGATCTACTTCCGGCCCAGGGGACTCAGAGATCACTGAAGCCAGCTGGACCCAGTGCAGAGCAGGGAGGGAGGAGGTAAATGGGAGAGAGGTATTTCCCAAGTGGGTTTTTTTTTTTTAAATCCCCATGAAAGGCCACATGCATGTACTTATCTTTAGCCACTTAGGTGCTGCTTTTCACTGGTTCGGAGTGTCCAAGCAGAATCTCTGCTGCCGGATCTCTCTCAATGTGGAAACTGCCTCCCGAGTGAGCGAGCAGAGCTGTATGCCCACCTCTCTGCACAACCTCAGCTGATCCGGGCTGAAGGGCTGCAGCTCCAGCCAGGTCAGGTCAGGCAACTCCTTGCTGCTTCCAAACCGTCTCTCTCTCCTCCCGCCACTCAGTCCAGTTCCTCAACTTTGCCTTGTTCAGGGCTCCTAGATATTCATATACAATCAAATCACTTGTTTTTTCAGGTCTTTGTTGTAAGAGGGACATAGAAAGACATCTGACTACTCCACCATCTTGGCCCTGCCTCCCCCAGGAAACTCCTTTTCCACTGATTGGCTATCACAGCAGATCCCATCATGGAGTGATCACATTATATCAGATCTCATCATGGAAGTGATCACAACATCATACGACTGCTGGATCACTGAGAATCATGACCCAGCCGAGTTGATACACAACCTTAACCATCACAGATGATAAATACATTTCATCTCACTTGTCAGTGCTCACTGATCAGTGGCATTGCCTGCAGCCGCATTTTGAAAAGGACTCTGAGGCCCAGAGCAAGGTGTTGACAGATGGCTTGGATTTCAGAGTGAAAATTGGGACATTGAGGAAGGTCACTGTAAGCAAAGTGACCAGAATGGGCAAAAGTTCAGCAACATGGTTCATACATGAGCACATCCATACCACACGCTCAGGGAGAACTTGGCTCCTGATCCAAAAAATCCATAAGCCTGAGAGTTAGGGTGCAAGCTAATGAATAAGAGCTGGGTAAGCTGGAATGAGAGCACTTGGGTATGAGACGCATGTTTGAGGGCAGTGGTGGCCCAGGGGCCACTGTCAGCTATGATGTCAGGACAGCTAACTGTGGTGAAATTCTGCAAGGTCACTGTGACCCTCTCCTGCCAGTGGCTCTGTCTCCTCGCCCAGGGGGACAAGCCTGCTTCATCAAGTAACTCAATGTTCATTAAGGCTGTGATTCCCAGCCTGGCTGGCAGTGCCAGCGTGGTGGTTCTTCAAGCCCTTCACACATCTCTCTATCTATCCCAGAGTCTGTCTAGGTCCCCAGACCAAAGGAAACCCAGGGGCATGGCACTGTGGCCCTGTCCCCAGAAGGCTTCTATGCAGGGGTTAAATCTTGTCTTTGGCCTGCAGGCCCATTCCTGTTCTCCTCACCTCCCACCATTCCCTCACCTGAGGCAGATGTTCAACTCCAGGATTTGAATAAAATAAAAATGGACTGTGTAGAGTCATGTTCAGGGCTGAGCTACAAAGGATTCATGCAATTATCTTTGTCAGAATTCATTCTGAGTGTCCCTCGCCTCTTCAGGTTGCATGCCACTTGGAAAGTTTGAGGACACTGAGAATAAAATGAGGGAAGTACCAGGAACACCTCCAGGGGGATAAACTGGGCACAAAGGGTGGGGTGAGAACAAGGTATGTGGTGCAGAGGAGTGAGGGGATAGGAGCCCTGGGTATCACAGAAAGTCCCAGAATCGCAGGGTGGAAAGGGACCTTGGAGGCAACTTGTCCAACATTGCCACCCTCCCCCCCCGTATTAAGATGCCTCTTCTGAGTCCCCCAATTCAGGAACAGGGACCCATCATAGCTCAGACCACTACAGCACTCTGGGGGAGGGGAGTATGGGCAGCCCCTTCAAAGCCCCCTCAGAGTCTGGCCTAAGGCCCTCCCTTTAGAGACCCTTTCACCCTAGAACAGTCCAGGAAAGGGCAGCCTGTGTCTGAGACAGCCACACATATGTTATCCCACCATTCCCCCACGTCCTTCACACACATACACACATGCACGCACGCACACAACCTCTACCAACAGAAAATCTATATGCTAATGACTCTGAACTCAGGACACCTGTGAAAGGTTAGCCCACCTTCACACCTACCTGCAGCATCGGCTGAGGCCGCCACTAAGACTGCACCACTGCTCAACTTCTCCCTCTGCTTAGTCCTGCTCCCGTCCCTTCCTTTCCCTTCTCTTCTTTTCCCTTACTTTTCACAAGTGTTGATCCCAAGAGCACTTCCTAATAAACCTTCCACCCACTAGTCTCAAAGTCTGTTTCCTGGGAAACCCAACCTGCAGCAAAGACCCTATAAGACCTGGCCCCCATTTCCCTCTCTGACCTCAGCTCCCACCACTCTCCCCTCACTCACTCTGCTCCAGCCACGCTGGTCTTCTTGCTTTTCCTGGAACATGACAGGTATCTTCCTGGCTCACTAACTTTGCCCTTGTTCTTTCCTCTTCCAGGAGGCTCTTCCCCCAAATATCCAATGGCTTACTCCTCATCTCCTTTATGTCTTTACTCAAATATCACCTTCTCAGGGAGGCCTCCGACAATTGCAATAGCCCTATTCTTTCTACCCTCTTCCGTTTTATTTTCCCTCTTAGCCCTCATTACCATCTAATGCACCATATATTGTGTTTTATTTGTTGTCTATCTTCACTATCTGTTTGGTTCAATGTGGTGTTCTCAGTGCCTAGAACAGTGTTGGGCACATAGAAGGCATGTAATAAATATGTGTTGGATAAATAAATAAATGGATGAATGACTTAGATTCAGTGTTGTGAACTCCACCCATCCATCCATCCCCATCCATCCATCCATCCATTCTTCAAGCATTTACTGAGCATATTCTGTGGACAGGATACCAGGCTAGGTATTGCAGGAATCTCACAAACAAACAACACAGTCCCTGTCAACAGTTTCATGGTCCAGGAATAACAGAAACAATACAAGGCTGAGAGGGCTCAGAGGAGCAGAAGACCCCTGCCAGCTGAGGGGTGGGTCATGGGAGGCTTCCTAGAAGAGGGACATAGGCACTGCACCTGGGGGGATAAGGAGGATTTACAGAAGAGGAAATGGAGGGAGGACACCCAGGCTAAGGGAAGGATAGGAACAAAGATGTGGATTCAGGTGTGGGGGATGGGGAAAGCTTAAAGGAAATAGAGCTTTGGAGAACCTGGGAAGGTCAGCAGATGAAGGCATTGGAATCTTACCCTGTGGACAATGGGGAAGACCCCAAAGGTGTCAGGGCAAAGGACTGATGTGGTCTTAAAATGCTCCATTTCACAGGCTGATGATGGGGCAGTCATCCAAAGATGGAGGAGAAGGCCCAGAATGAACATCAGAAGTCAGGCTGCGGGTTGTGTGACAGGAGCACTAATTTAGGAGTTCAGAAAGCTAGGCTCCAGTCCCAGCATAATCATTAATTACTCAGGTGGTATTTGGTAACACCAAACCACATTTCCTCCTTCTTAGTTCAACGGTACGTATCAGAGAATCCCAGAATATTGAGCTACCAGTGACCCCAGAGGTCATCTGGTCCAGGACTCCAAACTCCAGGCTGGGAAATCAGTTTACTGAGCTGAGAGTGTTTAAAAAATGAAGTAGAAGAGAAGAGACTATGTCAGGATGCACTGCTTGTTGCAAAGGTAAAATTGCTTTGTGAAACTGTTTCAGTTATGTATGTGAGTGTGTGTGTTGGTTCACAATATAAATCAACTTCTTAGGGTCACAGTAAAAAATGTTTGAAAGTCACTGACTTAGTCTACTCCCTCCTCACTGAGTGAATTGAATTCTCAATGACCATGCACAGCCACTCTTGCCCAGCTCCAAGAAGACGATGCTCGCCACTTCCAAGGCAAAAGCCCCTTCCATTGCCAACTGCTCTGTGCCTAGAAAGTACTTCCTCATATTGAGTTCAAATTTGCCTCCTGTTCTCCTTCCCACTGGTCTTCCCTAGCTCTTTGACCACCCTCCCTCAAATAAACTCAACTCTACTTCTGACGACAGTCTTAAGAAAGTCAAAGACAGCTCTCCCGGGTCTCCTGACGATGTTCTTTCGAGGCTTGAGAGCTCATCTATTGCTCTTGTCTGCCCAGTACCCCTTCTCCAGGAAGCAAGACCTGGGTCCTTATTCTGGGCAACCACCTCTAAGCAACTCACAATCTGTGTGTTTAAGTTGGTGGCAGGTGGTGGGGCTGACCCAGCCGCTGGCTCCAGGGGTGGTCCATGAGTACACCACAGGGACTGGCTCCAGAGTGGGCACGTGATCCAAGCTGAGCCAATCAGAGACAGTCCAGGGACTTTTGCTGGAATTATGAGAAGAGGTGCTAAGATGGTAAACTAAGCCCAGAACTGCAATGGCCATCTGTGCCAGGGAGTACCCGCCATTGAGTGAAACCAACACACAGTAAAGCAAAGGAGAGAGAGAGAGAAGGAGGAGGAGTAGAAGAAGAAGAGCTGCTGATACAGTCATGCCTCACTTAACCTCCACCGATACGTTCTGTGAAATAAGATGTTACGCGAGTTGGAGGCTGAGTGAACACCATATTATATACAAGCAGTTACCGGGTTACGCACCCAGCCCCCACTCTCTGTTCCACCTGCCTGAGTAGCAGGAGCAGCCCAAGCCCTGCAGGCCCCACTGCCATCTGCCTGCTGGACAAAGCCCGAGAGCTGTATCCACTGTATACAGAAGGCTGGCCTTGCTACATATGTGGCTACTGGCCAGGGGGGCTGTGCCAGCAGCTGGATCAGGACTTTGAGCATGTCTGGGTACAGGGCGAGGGGCGGGGGAACACGGGGATGCAGAGATGTGGCCTTGGGGACCAGGCAGGAAGCGGGTGTGCGGGTGCCAGGAGCACAGCTAGTGGTGGCGGCCCTGGCTGCCGCTGCCCTGTTGCGACCACTTCCTGATCGTGTGCAGCCGAAGGAGTGAAGGAGCCATGGCAGACGCTACCCTGTGTGGGGAGTGACTGGCTGCACCACTGCTGGGCAGATGAAGCCAAGAGGAGGGAAAGGAGGAGGAGGAGGCACTGCCAGGATTGGGAGCCCTGCTGCTCGATCACTCTGGGGGTTTGGAGTTTTAAAAACCATTAGGGGGAAATAATAAACGAAAGGAGAGCTGCTTTCCCTTTAAAAAAAAAAAATAACCTTGTAGGACCACAGATGTATATGTAGTTAGATGAGAACTGTTGTTATGCAGTGCATGACTGTACTTAAAGAAAGGAGCCCTGGTGATGTAACAGTTAAGCTCTTGGCTGCTAACCAAAAGATTGGCAGTTTGAAGCCACCCAGGGAGCTCCATGGGAGAAAGACCTGGCAATCTGCTCCTACAAAGATTACAGCCAAGAAAACCCTATGCGGGCGGTTCTACTCTGTCACACGGGGTTGCTATGGGTGGGAATTGACTCAACAGCAAACAACAGCAACATACTTACAGAGTCCCTAGGTGGTACTCGGCTGTGCACTGAACCTCTAGTGGAAAGATCGGGAGTTCAAGTTCACCCAGAGGTGTAGCTCAACAGCAACATACTTAGATAGGGAGTCCCTGGGTGGGCATCAGCTATGCACTGAGCTTCTAACAGAAAGATGGGGGGTTCAAGTTCACCCAGAGTTGCCTCAGAAGAAAGGCCTGGCAGTCTACATCTGAAAAATCAGCCATTTGAAAATCTTATGGAGCTCAGTTCTACTCTACACACATAGGGTCATCATGTGTCAGAATCAACTTAATAGTATCTGTTCATTTTGTTTTTTATACTTAGACAGCATTTATTATGTGCTCTACATTGATCAGAGAAGCACTTCCTGATTTTAACTGATTTAACTTTCACAGTAGCACTATGAGGTAGTACTACTTCTTTTCCTTCTGTGTCTTTAACAGTTGATTTCACTTCACTAGCTTTTTTTGAATTTTTAAAAAATGTAATAGACTTTATTTTTTAGAGCAGCTTTAGGTTTACAGAAAACTCGTGCATAAAGCACAGTGAGTTCCCTTACAGCCCCTCTCTTGTGTTCTCAGATTCCCCTATTATTAACATCTCGCTGTCATGTGGTATAGTTGTTACAATTGATGAACCAATGTTGATATATTTTTATTAACTCAAGTCCAGTTGTACAATTCTATGGCTTTTGACAAATGTAAGGTCATGTGTCCACCATTACAGTATCATGCAGAATAGCTTCACTGCCCTTAAAATCCCCTGTGCTCCGCCTCTTGATCATCCCCCTCCCCTGAGCCCCCAGCAACCACTGATCTTTTTACTGTCTCTATAGTCTTGTCATTTCCAGAATGTTATATAGTTGGAATCAAACAGTATGTAGCTTTTTAAGACTGGCTTCTTTCACTTAGCAATATGCAATTAAGGCTCCTCCATGTCTTTGAAGCTTGAGAGCTCTTTTTTTTTTTTTAAATCACTGAAAAATACTCCACTGTATGGATGTACCACAGTTTATTTATCATTCTCTTATTGAATGATATCTCAGTTTCTTCCAGTTTTCAGCAATTATGAACAAAGCTACCGTAAACATTCGTGTTCAGGTTTTTATGCGGACATAAATTTTCAACTCATTTAGGGGCAGTGCTATTTTTATCCCTCTATGAGGAAACTGAGGCAGAAAGATGTTAAGTAACTTGCCTGAGGTCACACAGCTCCTAAGAAGTGGGGCCGTAATGCAAATGCAGGAAGTGCTGGACTACTAGGCAATACTACCTCTCAGGAGAAATGGCGACGTGAGGCTCTGGATCCAACTGGCCAGAGGCCTGTTATGAGAGCCAATAAATACCCATGTTCTTGCTTAATCTATTTTGATCTGTGTTTCTGTCACTAACCAGCCCCCACAATAGGCATCCCAGCTCTTCAAAACGATCCTCTTCAGTGCAGCAACCAGATGCTTTGCTATCGTGTCCTCTCCCACCCTCTTAGATGTACACTACCATCTGGGGGATGTTCTTCATTTCTTGCCTTGTAACAAACTAAGTTTCTTGAAAATGGCACACGAGGGAGTCCTTGGGTGGCACAAATGGTTAATTTAAGCACTTGACTACTAACCAAAATGTTGGTGGTTCAAACCAACCTAGAGGCACCTTGAAAGACAGGCCCAGAGATCTGCTTCCAAAAGGTCACAGTCTTGAAAACCTGGTGGAGTAGTTCTACTCTGTACACATTGGGTCACCATAAATCAGAGTCAGCTCAGCAGCAACTGTCTTAGGCTGGGTTCTCTAGAGACGCAAAACCAGTAAAGCGTACAAATATAGAGAGAGAGAGGTTTATATCAAGGAAACAGCTCACGCGATTGTAGAGGCTAGAAGGTCCCAAGTCCGTGGATCAGGGTAGAGGCCTCTCCCAATTCACGGAGCCACAGAAGTTGGTGAGCCCAAGATTAGCAGGTTGGAGAGCAGGGCTCCCACTCACAGGCTATAAGGTTGATGATTTCCAAGATCGGCAGGCAAGATGACAAGGTTTCTCCTGATTCACGTAGCTGCAGGGGCTGGCGAACCCAAGTTTGGCAGGTCAGAGAGCAGGGGTCTGCTCACAGTGTGTGAAGATTGACAAATCCCAAGTTCGGCAGATAAGCTGACAGCTCAAGTCCAGGGAACTGGAGGTGAGACGACAGGAGGCAGCCACAGTATCCAGAGAGAGCAAACAGCCAGAACATCTGCTTATATTCAGATGCAGGCCACACCCCCAAGGAAACTCCCTTTCATCTGATTGGCTACTCACAGTATATTCAGTCAGGGGAATGATCACATATAAACATTGAGAATCATGGCCCAGCCAAGTTGACACACAATCTTAACCATCACAGCAACTAACAACAACAACAACATAATGTACAATTACAAAATTTTTTTAAAAAAATGGCACATGGGCTCTCTGGATGGTCCTCATGGACCAAAGGACAGAGAGTGGCTAGGGAACCAAACTTCACAACTACAGCAGCAGGGAGACAGAAATGGGGTTGAAGGGAGTTTTCTGAGAAATTTGTTAGGGAAATTCTCCCTCTGAAGTTAGAAGAGATAATTAGAAGGAAGAGGAATGAAGACAAGCACACAATAAACTCATATGGGACATGGGGGAACTAGTCATCAACAAAGGTTTGAAGGCTGATGGGGAGAAGTGTAAAGGAGGGAGGAGGAGGAGGAAGAGGAAGAAGGGGAGGAAGAGGGGAAAAGGACACTTCTTCAACATCTGCCTTTCCCACATGCTTCACAAAGTCCTGTCAACCACTTCTCTCCAATCTGGCCCTTTTATCTCCTGCAAGAAACCCCAAGGCTGACAAAATCATACAAAAATATATAGCTCAAGTGCTCAAAAGGTAGGGAAGCTTCCAGATGAGCAGTACACCTTTTCAGTCTGGAGTGCCACAGATGAGAGAACACAAGATCACATTCTATAAAACTCAGAGGGCTAGAGAAGAGACACAGGGAAATTGGCATCAAATTCCCAACTCTAACATTTAGGGGACTTGTAACAAGTGAAAGACGAAGTTTCAGGCCAAAAAAAAAAAAAAAAAAAATGCTATGAATAAGTGGGTGACTAACTTTAATAACTCAGTGTTGTGGATTGAATTGTGTCCCTCCAAAATAGCTGTCAGCTTGGCCCAGTATTGTGTGATTGTCTACCATTTTGTCATCTGATGTGATTTTCCTATGTGTTGTAAATCCTATCTCTATGATGTTAATGAGGCAGGACTCAATCTACAAGATTAGGTTGTGTCTTGAGTCAATCTCTTTTGAAATATAAAAGAGAGAAGCAAGCAGAGAGACAGGGGGACTTGGTACCACCAAGAAACTAGTGCCAGGAGCAGAGTGCGTCCTTTGGTTCCCGGGGTCCCTGCACTGAGAAGCTTCTAGACCAGGGGAAGATTAATGACAAGGACCTTCCTCCAGAGCTGACAGAGAGAGACAACCTTCCCCTGGAGCTGGCACCCTGAATTCAAACTTCTAGCCTACTAGCGAGAGAATAAATTTCTGTTTGTTAAAGCCATTCACTTGCAGTATTTCTGTATAGCAGTACTAGATAACTAAGACTCTCAGGATCCCATGCCACCAAACTACAACATGCCAAAGGTTTTGGAGAGCTTCAGAGGCCTCTGGTGGGAGACATTTTGGTAACACTTGTCAGTCTTAATGTTAATAACAGACAGAGAGGAGTGCAAGATCGAAGCAGGAAAGAGGCAGGAAACTGGAAAAAAGAAGTAGAAGAAATGGGACAGGAAATGGAGAGACAGGACAGAAACGAAAGGGAAAGATAAAACATGGAAGGGTTGGGATGGAAAAAGAACTGATGGGGAACCAGTAGAATGACGTATACTTCCAGTTGTGAGGGCAGAGATGCCTAAGACAAAACAAAGGACCCATCTGACTGCATCTTAGTGCAGATAAAGAGACCGTGGCTCCCTGTAGGAATGGTAGAAGGGGGTAAGGAGGCTGACAGATGCTACTAATCAATGACTCTCTCAGTGGATAACTCTCATTAAAGAGAACTTCACAAATGGCTTAATTTGAATTTCCAATAATTGATAGATTTCAAACCTAGAACAATTATTTCTGATGTAAAAGATCAATAAACAGTTTCCTGAGCTGAATCCCAAGGAAATGGGGACATTTCCAGCAGAGTTGCTAGGATTAAAACTCCTCCAAATGCCAAATAAACACCGCCTTATCTCTTTTTAAATAACTTTTTTGTAAGGCAAAGGTTAGCATTGTAAGAAAAGGCAGGATGAACATTAATCTAACTCACTGTGACCTCCTCAGGCTGGGTTTGAATTACATTTTCACATGGACTGTGAAGATCTTTCATGTCTCTCGCTCCATTAGTTGGTGTACTTAGCAAAGGTCGAGTTATGAACAGACGTACTTTTCTAGCCTAGAACAAGAGCCTGCTGCATGGCCCCTCTCCTGCCTCCTTGGGTGTTTTTCTGTTGAAGTTACTGGTGTGGGTGTGAGTCATTTCTGCAGATTCCTCATCCAGGAGGCTCCTGTGAATGATGAACATTAACTACCATTGCCACCACAGTTCTGGGATGGCACCAATCTCCCGTGGTTTCTGGCTGCCATCTTACCAGTACTCTGGGGACCAGAGAGAATTTAGTGGAAGCTCTGATGTTTCTTATACTCCCAAGGGGAAATTCATGTGAACCACTTTATTTCAAGCTCACCTGCCAGCTAAAAGTCATAATAAGGAGGGAAAGAAGGAGGAGGAGGAGAAAACAGCAAAGAACTCTGATATAACAAGAAAGCTTCATGTTCCCAAATACCCAGAATTCTCCACCTGTTGGTCTCATCCATGGCGAGGTTCACATTTATGTGGGTCCCTGAGCTTCTCGGTCCACTTTGTTCCACTCTTACTTTCAGAGTGGCATCAAAATTCACTCCTTTCAGAAGATAGCATGAGCCAAAAGGAAAAGCAAAGCTTGAGTTGGATAATAACAACATATTCTCTTATTGCTTCAGCAAGAGTTGAACCTCCCCATACTAGGAACATAAAGAGATGAACTGGTCTGGCCTCTGCCTCTAAGAGGGACAGATGTGTAGTCAACTGACACACGCAGTTACTAGAGATGTCTGCCAGACTAACTCCAGAGAGAATCTGTCCCAACCCTACAAACCTCTACCCCCAGCTGACTAAGAGGAAGCCAAGAGCAAGGCTTGGCGGAGCAAATGAGCTTCTTTTTCAAGAATTTGAATGAAAAACCATAGACCCGTTAGATGATATAGGGCCCTGGTGTGAAAGGTTGTACAGACTCAGCATTGGGATGGCCATTTGGGGCCTCATGCACCTGAATGAGTGACCCGAGAAACTGGACTGCAAGGACATGTAGGGGCATGAGGCAAATGCCCAGAGAGAAGCAAGAACAAATGCCCCATGGCTTCAGGAGACATGGACACATCCCTGACTTCTGAGCACTCCAATTCTGAGAGATTGTCTGCTCTAGGTTTCCATCAACCTCTTCTCTTGGGGACTGGGCAAGGGGTGGGGGGAATCTGATACTGGAAACCAAGTGATTTCTAATACCTCAAGGCATAATAAAAGGGAACAGAGGAGAGAAAGAAGGAGGCTTCCTTGAAGCTGGGCCTTGAAGAATGAGCGGGATTTCTACAAGCAGAGAGAAGGAAAACCACATTCTAGGCTAGAGAAAGAGTTTGGACCAAGATGAAGGGAGAAGAGCCCACAGTGTATTTGGGAAGCCAGTGGGGTGGAGCACAGGGTGAAGATAATGGCAAGAGAGTATGATGTGGGGACCAGGGAGTGGGGAGGAGATAATGTGTGTCAATTTTGAAAAATAAACATTCTTTTAAAATGTGCATTAAAGTTACATTAAATGAGGATAGGAAGAAAACCTTATTTAATTCGATCCCCCAGTTTTTTCAAAAGACATTTCCCTTCTACCATTTGCATCACTTTTAGGGGGAGTAAGAGGTAAGGGAATTCTCTTCAAAGGAACAAAGCATTTGCTGTTTCTTGGATTTCATAGAAAAGTCAATGATTTATCTGAATAATCAAGGAAAATGAGAGTTACTCAGCTTGATGACCCAAGGGTCTGAGCAGGAGCCTGTCTTCTTGGGACCCATTAACTAGGCTGTGATACATAGAAGGCAACAGACAAGCACCTCTTTGATACGTTTGTAAATATGCAGCTAAAACATTGTAATAGTCAGGGTAGGCTAAGTTATGCGACACTAACAAAAAATGAAATGTCTAAGTGGTTAGCTCATGCTGCGTGTACAAATGGTTCAACAGGGGGCTCTGTTCCTCATTGTCACGTAGGGACACAGGTTGAGAGAAGCTCCATCTCAACACATTATGGTGATCATCAAGGACGGGATAATGAGACCCAATTGCAGATTGCTACCCAGTGGTCGGACTGCCAGCGTAGTGCTGGGTAAGTGAGCTGGCTCCTCATCCTTCTAGTTAACTTAAATGTTCACCTCCTTGGAGAAACCTCCTGCAACCACCTATCAAAATTAAGCACCACTCCCCACCTATATACAGTTGATTCATGTTATTTGTGGGAGCTATGTTCTGTAAAGTTGCCACAAACACTGAATTAGTGAATACTGAACCATTGCTTCTAAGGGAAATATAGAGTTAGGTTCCTGTGAGCCTCTGGTCATATTGTCATCAACTGATCAGTATATAACCTTTTTGTGTGTGTGTTTCTGTTTAAAGACACCTTCTTTATACGTATTGCTGATTCATTAACATTGAACTCATGGCCAACAGCACTATAACTCATGCCTGAATGAAGCTTATCTAACACATGTACACCTACTTCTTACTTATCAACTATCTCATTATCCAACATTTCACATTTATGACAATAGTAAAAAATCTACAGTCCTACTATTTTGTGCATTAACTACGTGCTTCTGGCAGTAACAAATACCAAGGTGTGAGGTGAGAGTAACACTGGCTGTGGTTAAGGTTATGTGTCAGCTTGGCTGGGCCATGATTCTCAGTGGTTTGGCAGTTATGTAATGATGTAGTCATCCTCCATTTTGTGATCTGATGTGGTCATCCTCTATTTTTGCATGACTCTGATTTTTGCGTAACAACCTCGTCTTTGGAACTTAACCATGTCAATAAATGAGTAGTAGGTGTATTTTCTTCATAAGGTGCATCACAGCCTTCTTGCACTTAGGGACACTAGACAGCACTTAAGCACTATGCTTGAAGGCCATCTTAAACAGCGAAATCACCACCTAAAAACCCAAAATGTGGCGCTAAATAGACCATGAACAGGATACTTGTTTACAATATGAGAGCTGAAACAAGAAGGCAGACTGTTGCCTTGTTCCACTTCAGCTGGAAATGTGCATGTTAGGCAACTCAATTTTTTCACCACTGTACGCACATCTGTGAATGACCACACAAGTGCTGCAAGTATTGATTTCAGGGTTATAAATTCACAAATACAGAATCCGCAAATAATGAGGGTCAATGTATCGTCTTTCTCAGAACCCTCTTTCTTACACTTTGTAGTACATGTCCCAAAACGTGACTACTTATCTATTTGTTTGTTTTCTTTTATTGTCAATCTTGCCCCAACATGTTGTAATTTTCACTGAAAAGGACCCTATCTTGTTCACTACTGTATCCCCAGCACCTAGAACAATGTCCAGTATATAAAAGCTACTCAATAACTATTTGTTAATAATTGTTTGCTAAATGAATGAATTAATTACTAAATAAGCATTTAATGGGCATTTACTGAGCATTCCAAGGTTGTAGAGAAAATCAAGTGAGATAATGTTATGCAAATATGAATGGTTATCATCATCTTCATTACTATTTCTACCCGTAATAAACTGGCAAACGACAGCATGGGCCGACCACCAGCTAGTTTTGCCAGGGTAGTTATTTCCAGTACAATCTGAACAATAGCAACCACTGAAAAGGTGAAGGTTTCTACACACTGTGCACGACAAGGATCATTTACAGTCCGATCATTTGGATTAATCTTCCAGCTTGGGTTTGATCTGTTTTGGTCAAGCAAGCAAATATATATTGATATTTGCAAAGAGCCTCATGCATGTTGTACCCACTAAAATATGGCTGCATTCTCCTGAGTGATTGTCTCTAGAAGCTCATTCCCAGCTGCCCTGGCTCGTTCAGCTAATCTGCAGTAAGTACGGTATTGATCCAAGCAGCAAGGGAGGAGCACATTAACCTGGCCCACCGAAGGGTGATTATTTTGGCTGCATGGTCACTTGGCAGAAGTCTAAAAGCCACACTGAGATAGTCTGGAAGTCAGCCCTGCCCTCACCTCTTGCCACCCCCCACCCTGCCCCCACATACCTGCACTGGCAGTGGGATCTCAGCTGGTCACAAGGAGAGTGTGATAGCAGCATCTCAGGGAGACATTGTCACTCCCACCAAAGGGCTCTTATCATTCATTCCTTCATTCACTCATAACTGACATTGTTTTATAAAAATGATAATACCCAATGCTGGCTAAGATGAATTAAAATTTGTGTTCTCACATGCTACTTATGGAAATGTAAATGGACATAATCATTTGAAAAGGCAATGTATCAGAATTCATCAAAAGTTGTATATTCTTTGACCCTGTAATTCCACGTCTCCGTATTTATTCTTAGTAAATAGTCATGGATGTGTAGTTTTGCTTACAATAATTGTAAATGTCTAAAAATAGGAGATTGGCAAACTGAATAACCTATTTGTATATCTTTCCAAAGAATCCTTGTCAGCCATAAAAAAGTATTCGTGATTTATTAAGTGGAGGAAAAAAGCAGCTTTCAAAACAGTGTGGACAATTTGCATAGCATCATCCTAAAGTGTTTAAAACTAAATTTAAATTTACAGATATACATAAAAAAATACTGGAGTGATAAAAGAAGGCATGGATGCGCAGGAGGATGTTATGTTATTCTCTGGTCTATGTTTGAAATATTTCACACACAAAGAAAAAAAATTGAAAAGACATATACCAAAATATTGACAGTAGATGGTAGGATTTCAGGTTGTCTTTTTATTTTGTTCTGAAGGGTTGTCTGTATTTTCCAAATTTTCTATAATGAGCTTATTTTTAGGATCCAAAAAGAAGAACAATAAAACTTCTTTCACAAACAAAGTGACATCCACACACAGTATCCAGTTGGCGGGCCTCCGCAGTGTGGGAGGTCTGAGAAGGCACAATGGGGAGTAGAGCTAGATGGGGACAGAGAAACAGGCATGCCAGGCAGAAGGAATGACTTGAATAAGGTGGAAAAACACACGAACATGAAAAAGATGGTGAATAATTCTGATTGGTTGGTTAGGACCTGTGAATGACATGGTGGGAGAAGAGACTAGAAAGGTCAAGAAGGTGGAGATCAGACAATTGGGAGCCATAACGGGGTGGGAGGGACATGATGGGGTAGGGTGTTGGGAAGATCTCTGTGTTGTAATGCTTCTTGCAGGCTGGAGTCGAGGGTGGTTGGATGGGCCAAATTAGAGGCATGGCATCCGTGGGGAGGCCAGAATGTGGCCAGATGAGAGATAAGTGGGTACAACCCAGGGCAGTGGCAGCGGGGCCACCTGGGAAATGTCAATGGACAATCCCCTGCCCATCCCCCAAGTCTGGCACAGGCTCCCTGGGGTAGGGGTTAAGAGCTCAGGCTCGGGCACCAGACTGCCTGGTTTTTATCCTGGCGTCACCACTCACTAACTTTGTGGCCATGGACAAGTTCTATCACCTCTCTGTGCCTCGGCATTTTCCTCTGTATAATGGGGATAACAATGGTACTGTGTCATAGAGCTGTTGTGAGGATCAAATGAGTTAATATATGGGAAGCACTTGGCACAGGGCCTAGTACAGAGTAACACTACAGATTAGCTGTCATTATTCCCTGGGATCTAAAGTCCACTCATAGTGCCCTGAGAGGGGCTTGCTGCCTGCAGGGCGGCCTGAATAAGTGAGGGGCACAAGCCAAGACACACACTGTGGGCTCCATCTCTCTGAAAAGTTGTCAAACAGTTAAAATGTTGATAAAGTCAAGATCAAGGAAAGACTGGAAGGATGTTGTAGAAAGAATCTGTGACCCAGTCTCTGGTCCCAGCTTTGCTTTAACCCGCAGAATCAAAAGTCAGGGTGAAGAGCATTGTCCTCGGACAGAATTCCTAGGCCCCCAACTCATGATGATTCACCTGGGCACTGTCTCCTCTCCTCGGCCTGGGACTTTTCTTCTGACCCCACCACCAGCCTGTGGCCAGGAACCAATGGGTGTGGCTTCCCTTGTCTGAACTGACCTTTAACAGCACTTGTCCTGGGGCAGAGGTTCATCCACTCAGAAGAAAATAAACAAAACCTCCAGTTGCCCACCACACACACCTTGCATTCACCACTCCCTAATGCAAACTGCAAATGACTTGTTTAAAAATTAAAGGGTCAGAGGCAGAGCTGCCTCTGGTCTGAGTGGGCAGGAGAGGTCATGGAAGGGGCCACGTTCCAGCATCCCCACATCTTGTCTCCTATTCCAAGACTCTACAGAAGTGAGGAACAGGCTCATTACAAGGCAAAAGAGATGCACAAGCAATTGGCGCCTTTAGGGCTGGACTACAATTTAAGGAGAGGAGAAGAGAAGATACATAAAAAGGCCTATTTTTGAGAGAGCCATTTTAAGCCCAGGGAGAGGCCATAATAATGGGTGTACCAGCTTTGCTTAAATTCGTCCCTGGCTCGGTCAAAATGGCCCTGAGATAGTCAAAAGGAAGTGAAGAGCCACAACACAGACCTCAATTCAGAAAATGATTTAATAATCAGCACCCAGATGTCCAGCCCACAGTCAGAGCAGTTGGTCACTATGGGGCCCCCTGCATCTTGCAGAGAACATGCCTTGTCCAAGTCGGAGAAGACACTTTGGTCCGTCCTATCCTGAACTGACGTGTCCATGAGTGCATTTCTAAAATCACCTCTCAAAGAGATAAATGACTTCCTCCAGCAAACATTGTCTGACTGGGGTCTGGGAATAGATAAATTCATTTTCTCAGGAGCTCCTCACCATTTTCCTCCTGGCCCCATCTATAATCCCGTCTCCTTCAATGTTGGTGACACTCAGTGCGATGAATGTGCTCCAATCATCAGGTGAGAGGGGAAGTCCTCACTGGGGAGACTGAAGGACCGATTTTAGGACCAAGCCCACGACAACCTGCTGTCAGGCACGTGGGGTTCAAGAAGCCACCACGCAGCCGGAACCCCTGGAAGAAACCACCCGTTGTTCAAAGTAGGAATTCTTTCCTTCACATGCCAGGCCTCTCCACCTCTGGGTCTGGACAAGCTGAAGGCTGTCTCAAAGAACGACACACCCTCCCTGCCACCACATCCCCTGCAGGAGGAGACAAGGGCTGCTGGGATCAGAGGGTGGTAGGGTAGGCAGCCTGGCCTCACCAAACGGTCCAAACTCTCCGTTCCTGGGAGGGCTAAGTGGGCCTACAGAGAGCTTCCCTATTGCTGGTACTTCCTCCTGGGAATTTTAACAAAGCAAGACCACGAAAGTTATCCACTTCTCTCTTCACTGCCCTTTCATGCAGGTAAGCCAGGGTCACCCAAATCCCACAAGTCTCAGTTTCCTTATTTGTAAAGAGAGGATCTTAATTCCTATCCTTCAAGAATTTGGAAACGCCAAGCATATACACTGGTAATTTGCCTTTCCACCCCAGATATACTAAATCAGAATCTACATTTTAACAAGATCCCCAGGTGATTCTTATGTATAACTTCCTGGAAACTTGTTAGAAATGCAAATTCTCAGCAGGGGTCTGAACCAGAATGAACAGGTTCGAAGCCCTGGTTAGGACATATCAGTAGGGACAGTGGCTTGAAGCAAAGACAATAATGGCAGTAAAGCAGATGTTATTGAGCCTGTACTGAGTGCCAGGCACTGTGCTGAGGACTTGGTGTGGATTGCCTCTCAATCCTCTTTGTAACCTGGAGGTGGCACTGTTATTAACGTGATTTTACTGATGAGAGCACTAGGCTTAGAGGGCTCGATAACCGCCCAGGGTCACATGGCTGCTAAGTGGCAAAAGAGGATTTTATCTCTCACCTTGTGTCTGGGCCACGTTCATCATCTCCCTCTCTGACTGTCAGGTCTTCATCTTGGTTAAAGAGGGGGCAGTGGGGAGCCACTGCCCAGAAGGCTGAGCCAGCCCTAGCTTTGAAGCAGCTCTAGTGCAGTGTGTAAGAGCACACGCTTGCCTGTCAGTCAGCTGTGTACTCAAAGCCATGCTTCCAATCACTCCTGGGTCCTTGCATTTCAGTGAATGGTGGCAAAATGTGGCAGGCTCACAGAATGGTGACCAGGATGGCAAGGGGCCTGACCCCAGAAACCAAGATCTTAATGTCTGTGGTACACAGGCTCAGGCAGGGATTAAGCTATTGAGGTTCTTCCCCAGTCCTTCCCACAAGCCCCAATGAAAGCTGCGTGAGGGTGGGTGCTTGTGTTTATGTGGGTGAGTTGTCCAAGGTCACCCAGTTATTAATAGAGCTGCGACTCAATCTCAGGATGCTGGGCTCTAAGTCCAGTCCTCTTTATCTTAAAACAGAGGCACTGCAGGAGTCTTTGGCTAAAGGTAGTTTCTCCCCTGAGTAAACAACCCTCATGGTCCAATGTGATCCCTGGACCCTTGACCTTAGTTCAGCCTTGTGGCTGCATGGTGGATATGGTGGCTTGGTGCTCATCATCCCTTCTACCCTCCTTCCAGTCGGCCTTCCTGTATTATAGCATCAAGAAGGCCAAAAACTACACTTGCCAGATGTCTTGCTGCTAAAGTTGAATCAGATGCACTTGAGCAAGATTTGGCAGATGAAGGTGAGACAGGAGCTGTAGTTCTGCTGCTTCTGCTCCTTCAGTTTCGGCAGCAGTATTGGCAGGAGTCCCAGAAGGTCAAGAAACAGAACCCTGGGCATCCATTATTTTGCTGCTGCGGATCTAGCTGCTGGCACTCCCGGGATTCCCCACTGTCCTGATTGTGGCAATGGTGGCAGCTCCTCTGGCTGGTGAATTCTGCAATGTTGTTTTAGGAATCATTCCTGGAGACCTAGCTGAGGACCTGCCTGCCTGACCCACACAGTGATTTTGTAAGCACAGGATTATCTGTCTGAACTCCTTTTTTCTTAAATAGCTAAAGTCACTTCTATTATCTGCAATGGGAAGAATGCCGATTCACACAGGCACACTCCCACCAGCTTACCTGGCCTCAAGAGTGGGACCCAAATAAAGAATGGGGAGAGAGGGCTGCACTGAACCAGGGGCCAGAGATAGGTTCGAGGCCTATCCCTGCCTCTAGCCCACAGGGGGCACTTGAGTGAGCCATTTGCCTCACTGGAGCCTCAGTCTCCACATCCATAAAATGAGAGGAGCTGTGCTGCCCACATCCAACAGGCTTTTAGCCAGTGCTCCCTGGGTCGGGTCCTACAGGAGCTCAGCCTAGTTGAGGAGAAGGGCTATAATATACACAGGGAAATTGGGGCCATTAAGTGTCTCAGTTGTCTTGGCAGATGATTTCGTGGTACAGTGGGACACCGGAGTGGGACAGTTCCTGGGGGACGAGGAGAGCATCACAGAGAGAGTCAGCACTGACAGGCTGGGGACAGGGGAGGGCTTAGTTACAGATGAAAGAACCAACAAGAGCAGAGACTCAAATGTGTGAAAGAGTCTGGGGAGTTTGGGAAACTGTGAAGTGTAGGGCAAGAAGAGTCCTCAGGAGGAAGGGCAGATCCTCTGGGCCAGGCTGAGGAGCCCAGACCTTATCCTGAGTGTTTCTGGAGTCATGGCAGCACCAGTTCACCTCCACCCTTCCTGGCCTCCCAGCTGGTGCCTCTTCACAACCTCAGTATCCAACTTACTGTGTTCCACGTCCACAGCCAACCTGTGAGGTAGGAAGGCAAGTCATGTTTGTCCCCATTTTATAGATGAGGAAGCTGAGGCTCAGAGGCAGGAAACTGGCCCAAGGTCACATGAGGAGCTCATGGGGGACATAGGATTGGGACCCAGCTTTCTCCTGACATACACTCCAGCTCTTCACCATCACACCCCTGCCAGGTCTGCAGGGCCCAGTTCAGGGGAAGGAGCTGGACCTGCTGGTGGACCGGCTTAATCTGCTGCTTTCACTTGGCTGGCTTCAATTGCAGTGAGACTTGATTTCAGGGCTGATAACAGGTCCTGGGCTTCTGAACAGAAAGCCAGAGCCACAAAGACTGAGAGACCTGGATTGAGGGCGGCACAGGGCTCTGGTTGCCCCCAAGCCCTAAGTCCTGCCAGCTCTTCTAGTTTTAAGGAAACAGATACAGGACCTAGAGTCAAAAGTCTGATCCCACCTCTGCCTTTAGCCCTAGGGAAGACACATCACATCTCTGAGTCTCAGTTTGCTCATCAATAAAAGGGTGATAATAAAGCTTGCTTTGGCTATCCCCAGGGTGTTTAAAGAAACAAAGGTGATAAGGGACCTAAAAGCTCCTGGTCACCCATAAGCCCAGCTGTCTGGGGTCTTCACTTGAGGAATTGGGGGGGTTCCTTCTACACACTCACCCCCAGGGTGGGGCTTGTTTCTCTCTTGCTCCTTATTTCCTGTAATAGGTCCCCACTTTCCCCCTCTGTCTAGCCTGTGTGAAATCTTCCTGGGATCTTCTTCCTATCCTTGTCTTTGTCCTTCCTCAGGACCCTTGCCTGAAGGAAGTGTGGAGGGTAGGAGGAGTCCAGGGGCATGGAGGGAGGGATGTCAGCCAGACAGGGGGAGGAAAGGCTCTTGGCAGTGAGGACTCATTCCTGAAATCCTCAAGAGCTGGGTTTGGCCGTGACCCTGCGTGGCTGAGGTGCTCATCCTTTTGTTTCGGCATCTTAGCACTGTGCTGCTGCTGCTGCCATCCCACCGCCAGCCCTGTGAGAAGTTCCATCCCATTACCTCCTCCACATCACCATGGCAACACAGGCTTCCGACTCTCCCTAAGATAGGAGATAGGAGTGCCATTGATGCCAGGGGGGCCTGCACCCCATGCCCAGATATGCAGGGAAGGGCAGAGACCTTGACTCATTTCCAGCCAGGGCAGCCGTATTGCTCCCGGTGCAGACCTAGACTCCAAATACACCCCACCCCACCCCACCCCACAGCCACAGCCAGGGTCTCAGCTTATTTCAGGCTAAGATTCTCCACAACTATGTACTTGCCTTTCCTCCCCACAGCACTAAAATCTAAGCTGGTTCACAACAGACCCCAAGCTTATACAGTATTGTTACATAGCAGTTGTACACTCACATCCATTTTCTCACTGAATCCTCAATATAAAACTCTTAGGTAGGCAGAATGATTTCTCCCACTTTATAGAAGACATTGACTCTCAGAGAGGTTAAGTAACATGCCCAAAGTCACACGACTAGCAAGTGGGACACCCAATATTTAAATAGAAGGCTATTTTTAATTTTGTATATTTAACACTTATGTAGCACTTACAAAGGAGCCCTGGAGGCACCATGGTTAAGTGCTCGACTGCTAACTGAAAAGTCAGTGGTTTGAACCCACCAGCCATTCTGCAAGAGAAAAGACCTGGCGATCTGCTGCTGTAAAGATTACAGCCTGGGAACCCTATGCAGCGGTTCTACTCCATCATATAGGGTCACTACGAGTCGGAATCGACTCGACAGCACGCAACAACAGCACTGACAATGTGCCAGATTTTATGCACATTAACTCTTAATCCTCCTAACAATCCTATGAGGTAAGTGTTACCAATAGCTCCATCTCATAGATGAGGAAACCGAGGCACAGAAAGGTTAGATAACTTTCCCAGAGTCACACAGTTAGTAAGAGAAGGAGATGGGATTCATGCCCTGGCAGTTTAGCTCCTGAGTTTGGTTCCTTAACCACTTTACTATGTTTGATTATAATTCTAGGGTTCTCAGCAGCACCCCACACAACCCTGGAATCAAGAAATCAACCACTTGACCACCTCTCCAGTGGCCACCCCTGGCTTCTCTATGGGAACTGGCCAGCTTCTCAAATGGACCTACTGACTAGGTTTGAGGATTTTATCTCCCCAACCATCCAGCTGCTTCCTTCTCCCATTTGCCTTGCT
Source organism: Trichechus manatus latirostris (assembly GCF_000243295.1). NCBI lineage: Eukaryota > Metazoa > Chordata > Mammalia > Sirenia > Trichechidae > Trichechus > Trichechus manatus. The sequence goes on from NW_004443952.1 coordinate 24,995,091, forward strand.
ACAAAAGGATCTTGCATTTCCACTCATTGCACTGGGCTTTAAAAGGCTCCCATTTGGAAGAACAGCAGGGAATTGTCTTCCTTACGTGGGAAGAGCCTTCCAGTGCCCTCACAAGGGGGGTCCCTCCTTGTCCTTACACACTCAGCCTGTCTCCAAAGACCGTTAACGCAATCACTTAACAAGAGGCCGGCTCTAACAGAAAGGAAGAAAGAGGAGGAGCATTGTTAGTGGTTTGAAGGGGAGAAGAAATCATGAAATCCATCAAACCTGTATTTGTCTCATTAAAACTGTTTCTAATTTATAATGTCCTGGAATGCAGATGCCACCCAGCTGTGTGGGCCTGGTCTTGCTGCCTGGCATACCTCCCTCCCCACTCCTGGACCCCCTCTCCCACCTCGCTGGGACTGCCATCAATTTCTGCTCATCAGCAGCACTTACAGTAAATGGATTCATTTGTGGCAATGGGAGCTGAGAGACAAAGGTGACAATATAATTAAGGTTTTTAATTCTATGCCTGAACAGTTAAGTCCAGAACTCATGATAATTAGCCAGTTATAATGAAAGATCTTCAATCGTTATTTTCCCTTTGTTTCCTATAATTGTTCATTTTGGCCAACTACATTTGTCCTTTCATTTGAATCAGGCTGCACCATTTTATGTCACTTCCATTATTCCTATAAACTCCAAAGAAAATATGTTTTGGAGCAGGTCATTTACAGACTCAGTGGCAGGATGGCACAGGAAGTTCATCCGTGCACAACGGCTGTCTGGAGGTGGCTGTTGCTCCTTTCTGGAGGAGAGGAGAACTGGGCCCGAGAAATCTGCAGGCCTGGGGATGTGGCAACAGAAAAACAAGCGCTGGCGGGAGAATGAGAGAGCTATGGACCATTCACAGCTGAATTGGCCACACAAGTTGCCTTTGCAAACTGTCCAGTTCTCTGGAAATATGAGGGATGATTGTTATCACACAAGTTCTTCATCTTCAAATGCATGTAATGATTTTTCACATTTTAATGTTGTAGTGCCTTGGTTAAGCGCTCAGCTTCTAACTAAAAAGTCAGTGGTTCGAACCAGGGCTTCGAATTGGTTCCTTCTAGTTTGAACATCAGCGGAGAATTTGCATTTCTAACGAGTTCCCTGCTGAGAATTTGCATTTCCACCCCAGATATACTGAATCAGAATCTATGGTTCAACAAGATCCCCAGATGATTCTTATATATAACTCCCTAGAAACTTGTTAGAAATGTAAATTCTCACCAGGGAACTTGTTAGAAATGCAAATTCTCAGCTGGAGTCTGAACCGGAATGAACCACTTTGAACCCCCGGTTCAAACACACCAGCAGCTCCACAGGAGAAAGATGTGGCAGTCTGCTTCCGAAAAGATTACAGCTTTGGAAACCCTATTGGGCAGTTCTACTCTGTCCTATAGGGTCGCTACGAGTTGGAATTGACTCAGTGGCAGTGGGTTTTTGGTTTTCATTATCAGGATACGTCTTACAATTGACGTGCGTGGTTAATGTCATGCCTACCTTTAGTTTTTCCTGAAAAGTTGTAAATGAATTGACAGTTGATGGCACCTTAGCACTGAGAAAATAGGGTAAAACACTTGCTATGGATTGAATTGTGTCCCCCCAAAATGTGTGTCAACTTGACTAGGCCATGATTCCCAGTATTGTGTGATAGTCCTCTATTTTGTCATCTGATGTGATCTTCCTATATGTTGTAAATCTTACCTCTATGATGTTAATGAGGCAGGATTAGAGGCAGTTATGTTAATGAGCCAGGACTCAATCTACAAGATTAGGTCATCTTAAATCAATCTCTTTTGAGATATAAAAGAGAGAAGCCAGCAGAGAGACAGGAGGACCACACACCACCAAGAAAGTAGTGCCAGGAGCAGAGTGCATCCTTTGGACCTGGGGTCCCTGCGCTGAGAATCTTCTCAGCTGCGGAAGATTGATGAGGAGGACTTTCTCCCAGAGCTGACAGAGAGAGAAAGCCTTCACGTGGAGCTGGCGCCCTGAATTCAGACTTCTAACCTCCTAGACTGTGAAAGAATAAATGTCTCTTTGTTAAAGCCATCCACTTCTGGTATTTCTGTTATAGCAGCACTAGTAAGGAAAAGGGGCCTAAGGCAATGGAGACCCTCTGAGGGTGAGTCTGGTGCTGATCCACAGGAAGGCAGCTGACTTTTCTGCAGTGAGCCTCCTCATTGGCTACCTGCCAGCCCAAGGCCCTCCTGCCTCCCTGTGCTTCCACTTCCTCCAGACACCTCAGGGAACCACAAAACGTCAACTCGTGGACGCTCCTGAAGCTGAGAACCCTGGTTCACTGGCTAAACTTTCACTTCCCACTCTCTAAATTCTAGCCCCTAAACACATGGGGTCACCATGAGTTGGAATGGACATCACAGCAACTGGTTTGGGTTTGGGTTTTTTAAACCCAGTGGAGCACAGTTCTGCTCTGACACATATGGGGTCACCATGAGTCAGGATCTACTCCATGGCGACTGGTTTTATGCACTGAAAGAGTCACTCCTGGCCAAAGAGTAGGTTCATCCATTAATTCAATCAACCAACACTGAACACCTACTATGTGACAAGCCCTATGTTAGGAACTGCAGGCACAAAAGGAAAACCACTGCCCAGTCAGGTGTCCCTCTTCCCAAGTGAGTGACTGGGTGACCTGCACACACGCACGCCAACACACACAAACAGCTCCCACTCAAGGTTAGTCCTCAGTCCCTTCTTTGTGTTCCTTCTCTTTTTGGACCGTCCCAGTCATTCTAGGCTTTGTACTACTGACCCCCTATGTGTGGCACTCTTGTTTGCTCAGATGTCCCTCCTGATCATCCAGCTGGGCTGTACTTGTCCCACCGTTTCCCTCAAACATGAAAAATCAGCCATTCATTTATTTATTCAAAAATACTTAGCAAGCACCTAATATACACTGAACACTGTTGTGAGTGCTGGGTATAGTGTTGTGAACAAGGCAGACAGAATCCCTGCTCTCACATGCCAGTTGGGCAAAGATAAAAAAACAAATACGTGATTATTCCCCACTGAGTAATCACTGCTGTAAAAGAACAAAACCCACACCTCACTGAGGAGGTAATGTTTGAGCAGATGGTTCTGGTCAGAGAAACATCAGTTCTTCCCAAATTTGTTCCTCCTCTTTCTGTCAGTGGCATCTCTAGCCTCTCAGTCTTCTTGATCAGACACCCAGAGTCCCCAGCTCTCCCCTAGCCTCACTCACCCTTCCTCTATGTCCCTCTTGCATCAGTACCCTCCTTGTTTCCATTCAGGTCTTTATCACCTCATCTCATCCCTCTCTTCCTCCTAGCTTGTCCCTTGTCCCTTCTAGTCCATTTTCACCCGCTGCTGCCAGATTAACCTTCCAGAAACACACTTCAGACCAGATCACTCTCTGCTTAAAGACTTGCAATGGTTTCCAAGTACTTCCAAAAGAAATCCTATAATTCTTAGCTTGATAATCATACCCTTCAAAAGCATGCTCTAACCAACACCCCCAATCTTATTTCTCATAGAAACATTTTGCACCTCCAACATTCCTATCACAGTATTTTACAGCCTCTGTACCTCTGCTCGGAGCCCTGGCAGCGTAATGGTTAAGAGCTCGGCTTCTAACCAGAAGTTTGGCAGTTCAAATCCACCAGACTCTCCTTGGAAACCCTATGAGGCAGTTCTACTCTGTCCTATAGGGTCACTATGAGTCAGAATTGGCTCCACAGCAATGGGTTTTGGGCACCCCTGCTCATGCTCTTCCCCTTGCCTGGAATGCCCTTCCCCACCCTTTGTGTCTAAGTGCTCATGCCACCTCCTCCATAAACTCTTCCCTGATGCAGGCAAACACACACACATACACACACATGCACACATGCACACACACACAGCCCTACTTCCTTCTCTAAAGACCCACAGCACTTTGCCTACATCTTTCCTCCCTCCCTACCAGACGATGAGCTGCTTCAGGACAAGAGCCTTGCCTGATCCATCTCGGTGACCTTCTGTAGCAGTGGGATGGGAGGGGGTGACTGAGTGAGTGAGTGTTAGGAGCAGACTGAATCCTAGCTCTGCATATGTTCGCTGTGTGACCTTGGACAATTGAAGCCCTCTGTGTCTCGGTTCCCCATCTGTAAAATGAGGATTGACCAGGTTGAGATATATAAATGCTTAAAACAGTGCCTGCTATGTCCTGTTAACCATCATGAGTGTGTCAGTAACTAGTTGTGGGTGAATGAATCAGATAGATCTGCAGAGACAAGTCCCAGCTCAGATCTCAGGGAGGACTTCAGGGTGGACCATCCCTGGGTCAGTACCCCTTCAAGTTTCCCCTCCTTGGAGCCACCTGGAAGCCTTCCCCTACCAAATGAAGTTGGGGAAATGCCACCCCCTACACACACACGCGCGCACACACACACACACACCAGCTAGCCCCACCTCCTTCTGTGACCCAACCCCTGCCAGGGAAGGTGCATCCTCAAGTTCGGCCATCGCCCTTGAGGTCGATGTTGGAGTCCCTAGCTAGCTGGCCATCACGCTTCTCTCAGTGACTCAGTGTCTGCAGAGCTCACCCCGACCCAGGCGAGCTGTGCAGGGTGAGGGCCTCACCAGGATGGATGGGGTCCATTCACCGCCGGTGAGCAGAGAAGCCGGCAGCTGCTTGCAGTCACCTTGAGCAAGGCTCTCCTCACCTAAGCAGGGCATCCCTCACTGGAGACAGCACAGGAGCACTTGCATTGCAGCCCACTGCCCTCTGCACACCACGGGCCTGCTACAAGGTGACTTCAACGTCCTCTGTGATCCCTGCAGAGGAACCCAGGCCTCCTGCCTCCAGAGGAAGCTTGAGCAAGTCCCTTTGTTCCCTGTGCCTCATTTCTTTCTTCTGTAAAATGGGAGCACAACCCAGCCTTGCTCTCCTCTGTAGAGTTGATGGGGAAGTGCTGGGAAGTGGACCACAGTGGCCTCATCAGAGACCACTCATCTGGGGAGAAGGGAGGTGTCAGCCCCTGCCTGTTCTCCCAGAAACTGGTTCCCACCCCCACCACAGGGTGGTCCTGCTCTGGGAGACAGGGAGGGAGGGGGCTCAAGAGAAGGGCAAGCCCTGCAGCATTGTCCCTCCTTAGAAGCCTCAGCCACCCAGGACTACCTGCCTCTAGGTACTCAGCCAGGTACACATCCTTTGCAGTCTCTTAATTGCTGACTGAGTACCTACTGTGTGCCAGCCCCAACAGGAAGACAAAATGACAGAGGTCCCAGGAGTGACCTGTAACTGGGTGCCTCTGTGTGCAGCCACTTCCCAGATATAGCTCGTTTGGGCCTCACAGCAGGATCATTATCACCCCTACTTTACAGATAAGGAACCTGAGGCTCAGAGAGGTGACACTACTCTCCACAGTCACACAGATTCAAAGTGGCAGGACAGAGATTGGAACCACTTCAGACTAATTTCCTTGGGCTGCCCCCTGCCTCTAGGCGCTCCCTCCAGAAGCCAATTTGGGCAGACTCAAGCAAGAAGGACCAAGAACCCTGAGAAAGGAGCTACTCCCCTCACTCAGGTGAGAATCTAAAAGGCGGGGAACAAGCATGAGGGCTCACTCACAACCCACGGGATAAGCCTCAAACTGGCCCTGATTCCCTGCATGGTGAAGTGGGTTCAAGAAAGACAAACAAGTATATAAGTCAAGTCAGGCCCAGTCCTATGGCTTTTACCCTCTAATATTTAAAGCATTCTACTACTAACCGAAAGGTCAGTGGTTTAAACCCACTGGCCTGTCCGTGGGAGAAAGATGTGGCAGCCTGTTTCCATAAAGATTTACAGCTTTGGAACCCCGAGAATATGGCCTCCAGAAACCCTTTTAACTCAGTACTAAAGTCACTCCTGAGGTTCACCCTTCAGCCGAAGATTAGAGAGGCCCATAAAACAAACAACAATACAGGTAGCTCAACCACATATATGAGACTAAATGGGCAGATCAGCCCAGGGGCAAGGATGAGAAGGCAGGAGGGGGCAGGAAAGCTGGACGAATGGAAATGGAGAATCCAAGGTCAAGAAGTGGAGTGTTGACATATTGTGGAGTTGGCAACCAATGTCACAAAGCAATATGTGTATTGTTTAGTGAGAAACTAATTTGCTCTGTAAACCTTCATGTAAAGCACAATTTAAAAAAAAAAAATTACAGCCTTGGAAACCCTATGGGGCAGTTCTACTCTGTCCTATAGGGTCACTATGAACTGGAATTGACTCAGTGGCAGTGGGGGTTTCTTTTTGGTTTTTGTTTTTTAATATTTCTCCAATCCACCCCTCCTCCCTACCACCACAGCCACTGCCCTATTCCCACTGCCACCCTCTCGCTCCTCGCTGGCCTCCTGACCTCCAGGCTCTCTCTAGACCCAACTTTCTAAAACTCCACTGAGCCATGCCACTCCTTGGCGGCTCTGAAGAAAGTCCAAGGTCCTTCACCTGGCACTCAAGGCCCTAACAATCTCCTGCCTGTCCCCTGCCACTCCCCACCCTGGACTTCATGCTCCGGAAGCTTTATCCCATGCTGTTTCCTTCCTCCAGGCCAGTGCTGCGGCCCCTCCACCTGACATGCCTGCCCCCCCACCACAGCATCCTCCCTGCCAGCCCTGCCCTAGGCTGGTTGGATGGCCCACTGCTGCACTTACCACACTGCTTTATCACCACCTGCTTCACTGCACTGCCCCGACTCCATGAAAGAAAGCAGAAACTGGGCCTTGTCCACCACAGAATCCCAAATGCTGGGACAGGGCCAGAGCCAGATCAAAGCACATGTGATAGGAATAAATGAATGAAGACAGTGAGGAGCTGGCCAGTCCAGAGGCAGCAGAGCCAACCAGCCGGGCTTTCCAGCCCTTCAACAAACATCCCATGAGCACCTTCTCCGTTCCAGGTCCTGGGCTCAACTCCGAGGCACTAGGAGATCAGCCTTGCCTCAAGGGTGCTCACGGGCTTCCCAAGAGCCCACAGAGTACAGTAGTTAAGATCACAGGATCAAATCCCCTCTCTACCACTTACTTGCTGTGTGACCTTGCACAAGTTTCCTAACCTTTCTGTGCCCCAGTTACTTTTTCTACAAAATGGGGAAAAAACGGCAGCTACCTCGGAGCATGATTTAAAAAGAAAACGCGGTCATGTATAAAAAGGATTAGAACAGTGTAGCACATGGTTAATGCACAAATAATGTGAAATTTTCCAGCTCACTTCTGGTCCCTGCCCAGGGAGCAGCCTCCCTCAGGTGGACGCACACACCCTCGTGCTCTTGGCCTCTCAGGGAGTTGCGGAGGCAGAGCCCAGAGAGAACAGGCCGAGGAGGCATCCAGATGAGATTGCAAGTCCCGGCGCCACCACCAATCTGTGTGACCTGGGGAAAGATGCATGTGAAATGGACCATCCCCCAGAACCTGGCTGAGCCTCCGTTTTCCCTTAGGACCAGTGGGGAGGGAAAGAATAACTGCTCTGCCTGCGCACAGAGCGTTGAGAGGATAGAACAAGATAGTGGGGCTGAAAGTCCTTTGTGGGCTGTGAAGGGATTATTCTCATCAGAGCGCTCGCATCCCAGGAGTCAGCTGGGGGGGTCAGACCAGGCTGTGTGCGTGAGGACACACATAATATGAGGAAGCCTGGGCAAGAAGCCCCTGGCAGAGGGAGGGTGGAGGGACGAGCAGAGCGTCACAGAGTCTTGGTAACTTTCTAAGTAGGGCCTTCGTGAGATTTGGAGGTGAACACGGGTGAGGCCCCATCCTCTGAACCCCCTGATCCTTTTTTCTGGGGCATTTCTCCCCAGTGCCTGCCAAGATCATCGTGACAGCAAGTACCATCCCTGAAAACACACTCTGGTGCAAGGCTGTTCCTGTGCCCTTGAATCTATTAAACAGCAAAGTGATTAATTATTTTACTGTCTTTATGGCATCAACTTTAACTTGCTTCACATCCAGATTTCCAATTACATAAGCCAGAGTCTTAAACTCAGGAGGACATGTATTATTGAACTATTTATAATCAGAGTTTTTCAGAGCAGAAAAAACTCTGCCAGGCAAGCACTACACAACCAAAATTAATGATTCAGAGATCAAAAGACAATCTTTCCATAATCAGAGGGGTGTGGGATGCAGGCAGGGAGAGAATAGAGAGGTTGAGTCTGAATCGAGGATGGAAAACCATTTTTGACTGAAGGGCACAAAGCCCAAGAGGAAGGCAGAGCAATTGGTGGGTGGGGGCAGGGGGAGAATCAAATTTAGTTTGAGGAGATATTCTCTGAAGCAAATGATGGAAGTTGGGTAACCCCAGCCACACCAGCTCTGGGTTTAAAATGGGGTCATATCATTACGGATAACCAATGTTTCACTGACTCATTGTGCCCCTCCACTGGATAATTCCAAATTTCTAGCTGCTTCCAGATTCTTCCTAGTTATTTCTGGAAAACTCATGTATTTTTTACCAGCAAGTCCTATTAGCTTCTGCTAGTTTTTTCTCCTCCTTCAGCTTCCTGCCAAGCCATGGGAGAGCACCCCATCCCTACCTCTGTGCTCACCATTAAACCACCTTCCACTAGGCAGCACCGTCCTCGCCACTGATGTATTGGAACATTGAGTCTGCTGGACTCCGCCATCAGTCTGTGTCCCCGTGGGGACGGCCTCTCCCCTGGTTAGCATTGCAGGAGGTTTGTGTTCCACTATTTTGCAGGGGTTTTATTGGAGCAGACCTTTCTGCATTTCCTACTGCAACTCCCTCCCCACAGACCCCAGACATGAATCTATGACGTGCTTAGACCAGGAGACAGACAAGTTCTCAATCAAATACTCCTCCCATTGGTGACTGTGGCCTTGTCACCTGGCGGAGCTTGTTAGCCTGCTCTCCTCGGTGCCCCAGGCAGATTCCTGGAGGACCCTCCAATCAGTCCTCCAAAGATCAGACCCCAGTGACAGACCTAGCTCAGGATCAAGCCAGGTCCCTGTTACAGAAACAGAGAGAGGACAGGAATGGGGAGATCACCCCTGTTTATTGAGCTCCAGTTATATGCCCAGGGCTGGACCACACTGTGTCCCCACAGCAACTCATCGGGCGAGTGCCATTAGCCCCGTTTCACAGATGAAACTGAAGATCAAAGAGGTTAAGTGACTTGCCCAAGCTCCCTCAGCTAGTAGGTGGTGCCAAGCTCTCACAGGATCCATCCCAGACCTATAGGATGGCAAGGTTCAAAGTTATGACTCCCTTTCCTGCAGCTTTATTTAAGAACATAAACCTCAACAATCCATTACCAGGACTTTGTCTAGAAAATCTCCTCAACATAGGAGAAATGAATGTTTTGTTTGTTTGTTTCCTACAAGGGAAGCAGAGGGAGACAAGTTCTCAGGACTACCATCAACAAACATAGGCACAGGTTTACTGCCTCCTGGAGTGTGTGTTTGCTCCAGTAAAACTGTAGTCTTAAAAAGATAACCTTAGAAAATGCATCATGCCTTTTTGTGTGTGGGGTTGGGGGGGGAGACTAGCTAGCATTTCTTAAAACTTCTTTCCACTTCTTCCTGAACACAGAGCTAGACTGCATTTCCCAGCCTTCCTTGCAGTTAGATGTGGCCGTGTGATGGGTTCTGGCCAATGGAATGAGAGTAGAGCGATATATTCTAGTTACAGCTCTGGCCATAAAAACTGCTCCCTACCTCCCCAGCCCGCCACCTGCCACACACACACAATCCTCCATGCTCACCCCCCTTCCGTCAGTTTGGTGCAAATAAGCATCATGACCTGGAAGCCACAGGTTGAAGATGGTAGGGCCAGAAGGTAAAGAAGTCTGGGTCCCTGAACCAGCATTGAAGGAAGACCACCCTCCTATCTAGACTTGCCAGAATTAACAATAAATAAACTAGAAGACTTAGTTAAATTTGAATTTCAGATAAACAAAGAATAATTTTTTAGTATAATATATCCCAGATTGGGTACAGAGGCAAACCCAGTGCCCTCCTGGACAAGTTCTGGGTCCCCAGGATCACTGGGTAGATTTGGGATCTACCTACTCCAAAAAATTATTCATAGCTCATCTGAAATTCACATTTAACTAGGCATCTTATGTTTTATCGGGCAGCCCTACACCTATCAGAACATCTGTTTGGTACTTTACAAGAGTGAGGCATTGCGTTTGAGCCATTATACACTTGGGAATTTGTTCGTTACAGCAGCTATCATTACCTTTACTAACGCATCATCCATCTCTTGAGATATCAGATATTAAACAATCCCAGAAGAAGTGCTCAGTCTAGACTGATCAGTATTTCTGCAGGTAGATATCTTGTCACCAGCTTTTCTTGTCTGGACTGCTCTAGCTCAGTAAAGCTTGGGGGCTTTTACCTCTCTCCCTTCCGTGGACATATTTGGAGCACCAGGGAGGAAGCGAGAACCGACTCAGTTCCTGCCCACCCCCTAGCCCAGGAGCTCTCCACTCAGGGTCACTAATAATTCCAGGAGGTGCACCAACAGGTGTAAACTAAGGTTCAAATGTTGGAGATCCCCCAGACCAAGCAGTTTGTGAGTGAAAGGGGTACAGGAAGCCTTTGGGGGAAAGTAGCAACACTGAGCCCCTCCTGGGAACATGGCAACAGCCACCAGCTTTGGTACCACAGAGTAAGTGCCTTGGTATATAAACAACTGGCCAGGCCATGCAGGAACTGGCTGGCTCAAGAGCTGTGGGCAGCTCAGGCATACGCAATCTTGTAGTTTGGTCCTGGGGACCATGGTCGGGGCTTCCATGGAGTAATTTGCAATGCGGCCCAGAGAAAAGAAGCAAGACTTTCGAGCTACATAGACATGGGTTCAAGTCCTGGCTTTGCTATTTGTGAACTGTGTGACCTTGGGCAGGTTACTTCACCTCCCTGAGCCTCAGTTTCCAACTCTATAAAATGGGACAACACCAAACAAGTGTTGTAAAATTACCCAAGATAATGTATCCAAAGTAACTAGTTCATAGTTGGTGCATAGTAAATGATACTTCCTCCCCTGAGGGCCTGGCAGCTGGAGAGGGGAGGTGAAGGGGAGTCTACCTTCTTTATCACTCCCCAGTTTCTATTAATATACACCTACCCTTCAACCTATCCTCCCTAATTCCACCCCCACCCTCCCCCACATAACTTCCTTGGACCATGGCCCGGAGACCACTACAACCAGGACTGGGTTGAAGGAGATATGTTTCTGATACCTCCATCTTTCCTTCCAATCAGGGACCAAAGCGTCTCCATCACCATAGAAACAAGTGTCCAAAGAGAAGCTGGGCTGCAGGCCAGCCCCGCACACCAGTCTCCCTCATTATATTGCTAGAACCCTGCCTCTGATTAGCAGAATGGACTTTAGGTGTGCTAGTCTGGGAATCCAATGACCACTTCTACTGCTGTTTCTCCAGGCTTCTTTGGAAGAGACCCCCTTGTGAACTCACACCCCAGGGACACCAGGTGAGACCTGAGCCCGGCGTCCAGATGCTCATCTCCAGCTCGCCCACCACTTACCTGCTCCTGGAAATGCTCCGCTTGGCTCCGCTGGAGCCTTTACCGTTCATCATGTCTATCTGCATTTAGGTGCAGTGGGGATTCACACGCTCCGATCTGTCCTTGCTCATGAAGCAATGGCCCAAAAAATGGTAATGACACCACTGACACAGCAGCATTACTGCATTCTTCACATAAAGGGCTGCTAAATTTAGCAAATAAAAACACAGTTTTAAAATTTGAATTACAGAAAACAACAAATAGTTTTTAGTATAAGTATGTCCCAAATAATCATGGGACATACTGATACTAAAAAAATTATTCCTTGTTTATCTGAAATTTGAATGTAACTGGGCATCTTGTCTGTTATCTGACTACTCTACTTGCACATCCTCCCAGCGCACCTGTGTCAGGCCCAGCTAGAGAGTCTTCACCGTGAGGCATGAAGAATGGGGCGTGGGGCATCTCCCTCCCTGGCCAGGTTCCATCCTGCCTTTCTCTGATACCTGCACACACCCTGCAACAGAACTCCTCCCTTTTCCCTAAACACACGCTCACTGTCCCACCCCCAGGCCTTTGCCCACACCGTTCCCTCTGCCTGGACTGTCTGTTCCTCTGTCTCTGTTTATCATCTACCTTCCTGTTCCCTCAAAGCTGAGTTCCTGGGCTACCTTCTCCAGAACATGCCATGCTTCCCAGGCAATTGATTCCTCTTTCCTCTGCCTTCTACCGCCCAGTGTCTGCCGCTCTCTTGGGGCAATGAAGACTTTCATTGAGCAGCTGCTCTTTGCTGATCTCTGTGCCGGGCTCTGTGGCTGACAGGGATGAGCAGGTCACAGATACTGCCCTCGAGCAGCCCACAGTCTAGTGGGGAAGAGAGGTATGGATGCAAATAGCTAAAAAAGAAAGCATTGCCAGCCACCAAGTGCAATCAAAGAGCTGTGAGAGCAACGAGGAGGGGAAGCTCTATTTCATCTGAGGGTGTTAGGGAAGGCTTCCTGGAGGAGATGGAATGGCTCTGGGTCAGATGAGTAGCAACTTCAATAGAGGAAGAAAGTTCCAAGCAGGGGAACAAACCAGCCAAAGTATACGGTCAGAAAGGGAAGCATGGGGAGTGACAAGGAGTATGCGAAGTCAGGAGGTAGGGGTGGAGGAGTAAGCAGATATGAAATAAGCTGAAGCTGTGAAAGCAATAGAGGTGGCGTGGGGAGCTAAATGGCAGACTGGGGGCTCTGGGTGATGTTCCATACCATCAGAAACAATGGCAATTGTTTATTTTGCACTTACTATGTAGCAGGTATAATGCAGGGTACTTTACATATATGTTATCTCATTTAATTTATTCTTTCCTTTGACCCTTAACCAGTTTTCGTCGAGTTGATTCCAACTCATGGCATCCCCGTGTGTGTCAGAGTAGAACTGTGCTCCAAAGGGTTTTCAATGGCTGATTTTTCAGAAGTAGATTGCCAGGCCTTTCTTCCAAGGTACCTCTGGTGGACTTGAACCACCAGTTTTTCAGTTAGCAGCTGAGCATGTTAACCATTTGCACCACCCGTTTAACCCTTACGTTAATATAAACATCCATATTTATTCTGAGGAAATAATCAGAGATCTGCACAAAGATTATATCCAAGAAAACTCATTCAGAGCATTGTTTCTAAGAATAAAAAATATAAAAACAACCTGAACATCCAACAACAGGGAAATGGTTAAATAAAGTATGAAACTTTCATACAATGAAATACTGTGCAGTCATTAAAAATCATATTATAAAAGAATATGTAATGACAATGGCAAATATTTATGATATGTAGAAGTTAACAAAGCAGTATATGTAATACTATTCTATTTTTTTAATCTCTATGATAAGACATTAATTTGAAGTGTTAACTGGTGTGTTCCTATTGTCTCCTTTGCACCTCCTTTACCCTATGACCTTCACCCCCATGAGAGCATGTCATGCTCCACTCCACCCCAACATTACTTCCAGGGGTAGTTATCAAAATAGGACCAAAGAACAAAACTCTCAAGTTCTTAGGTTTTAAGTTCAGGAGCCATGGAGCAGGTATAGGACAGACAAGTCAGGAGGCAGACAGGATCCATGAGACCCCGTTTCCCCTGCCCACTGGACTAGATAAAAGGCACTCGGGCCTGGAGAGGCAGAGAGAGAGTTTGCAGAGATGCTATAGATCAGTTGCTGGTGTGGGACAGCCTTGCACCCTGCTACCTACCTGCTTGGGTCCAAATCTCATGGGAGGGGAGATGCTACAAGCTCCCAAATAAGTGTGGTGACTTCAGGGCAGAGAGCCCCTGTGCCTATACCGGTGCTGTTGAGGAGGCAGCCACTGGAGAACAGAATGGGAGACAGGGTGTATTTAGACATGAGAGGGCCAGTATTGCCACACCCCACCCCCACCCAACACACACCCATTTCCTGCAGCCCCAACTGCATGGGAGGGCAATCAGAGAAGTCTCATGGCTCCCAATGGGGTGCTGAAGTTGGCTGGAAGAGAGGGTCTTGGGCCCAAGAGAGTTTCACGGCTTGGACAGCCCCTGGAGGGGGTGACGGCAGGTGAGCCACACTCAGTGGGTTTCTAGCCTAAGGGGGCCACGCCAGGCCAGAAGAAAAGAGAGGCCTCTGGAAAAGGCAGATCGAGGCAGAGTAAAGCACCCTCCCCACCCCTTGGAGTCAACCTCAGAGGGTGGTACAGAGAGAAAACTCTAGCAGGGAAGAAAAATTGTAAGTGTGATGGAGCTTTAAAACCTGAATTGACTGAGAATGCCTTGAGTAATAGTGACTTTAGTGAGAAATCACTAGATTGATTTTTCTGCATCAGGCAGAACAGGGACACAAGGTAGAAGGAAAAATAAAGTGACACCTGTGTGCATCTACCTCGAGCTATGAGATCCCATCCCACAAAGCACATGTACACACTCACACCAGACTGCAAGGCCTGCCTTAAAACATTAACTGTGGTCAACAACACCAAGGGATGGTAGATTCCTAATTGTTTTCATTTTCTTCTGTCGGATTTTCTGAATTACCATGATCCCCTCCATAGCTGGCCTCCCTGAAGTCTCCAGGGAATGGTATCAAGACAGAGGCCAGCCCAGCTGTACAACCTCTACCCACAGGGGCAGGTGTGGTAATCCCCTCAGGCCGACTCCCAGGAGCGAGTTTCCCAGAAGGCTATTTTCCCAGTATTTCAAAATAAACATGTATCCCTTTTGCAAATCTCCCCATAAGAATAAAAACTAACATAGTTTGTGATGGTGATGCTCTCACAGACAAGGAGAGGTCTCTGTTGAAGGATAGAGGGGACACAGCCCAAGGTGCATGGAGCTCAGGGACAGACCAGACTCGCAGCTCTGAGGCTGAGGAAAACTGCCTCCCCCAGCCCTGCTCAGGGACGTCTGGCTGGGTGCTCCAGCACCCTGTGAATCTGGGCAGCCTCTTCTGCATCCACTGTAGCGGAGGGGGCAGAGATGCAGCTGAAAGGGTGCTGTGTGAGGGCGCTGCAGTCCAGATTCCAGTCCCCTCCACTCACCCTCTCTGAGCCACCTCTCCTCGTCTATGAAAGGGCATGATGATCTACATCCTGCCGGCTTACCAAGGGCAGAAGGAGGGGACTTGACAGGAAAGGTTCGGTTTAGGGACATTTTCTAGAAGCCCAGGGCACAGGGGCCGACCAAGCCGTCAGCTTCCCCCTGCCGGATGCACGCACCCAGCTCTTGTAATGTGATCACCCAGGGCCCTCATGCCCAGAGCAGGCTCAACTTGCAGATGTGGGGTAAACAGCCAGCAGGGCTCTTTTTGTTGGGCTGGTATGTGCCCTTATTAGCAGAATGATTCCCACTCCTTCTTTTCTTCTCCCTCGTAGGAGGTATTGTTTTTTAACCTTCAAGTAAATTTAAATATAGTGTCCTCCTGGGAGGAAAAGAAAACGGCAGTGCTCAGCCCAGGAGTATGGATCACGTTTCGGGCTGGAAACTCCAGCATTCACCATGGAAAGGGGAAATGGAGCTGAAAGGAGGCTACTGATGAGGGGCCGCGGGGCACCGGAATGGGGGTGGTCCCACTTCCAGACTCTCCGCTACAACTAGGCCCAGCTGAGCCCAGGCAATGAGCACACAAACAGCCAAACCTCCTCAGGAAGGTGAACCATTTCACCCTCCTGACAGCGCCCAGCCCTGCTTCTCAAGAGCCAGCCTGGCAACTTTCTGGAAACCCCTTACTCTGAAATGGTGGAGGGATGGCATGGGGGCCCCTGGGTCACTCCTAAGGAGTATCCCCTGAGGCCGCTTGTCCTACAATTTCTATAAAAACAGACAAGGCTGGGCAATGGATGGAGCACTGGTTAGGAGTCCAAAGGCCGAAATCTGGAACATATAGGCTATATGACTTAACCTCTGAGCCTCAGTTTCCTCATCCATGAAATGGGACTGCTATGACATGCTAATTGCTAGAAAAGAATATCATGTTTAGTAAAGTAGTTGTTGTTAGGTGCCATCAAGTTGATTGTAACTCATAGTGACCCCATGTGACAATGTAGAACTGCCTCATAGCTATAATCTTTACAGAAGCAGATTGCCAGGTCTTTCTCCCGTGGAACCACTGGGTGGGTTCCAACTGCCAACCTTTTGGTTAGCAGCTGAGTATTTAACTGTTGTGCCACCAGGGCTCCTTTGGTAGAGTAGAGGGCCAACAAAAATGAAGGAAACCCTCAATGAGATGGATTGATGTGATAGTTTGCAGCGGGATTGATTACTTTTGTGTGGCCTTTCTAGCCATGGTCTTGTAACTCTCACCCAGGTGATTGGGCGGGACTGTGTGATAGGGTACTTTTGGCCAACCAAGGGGATTGGTCAGTTTTGTCTTAAAAGAGAGCCAATTGCAGAGCAGAGAAGAGGATCTTATCACCAGCAAGGAAGAACAGCCAGGACTAGAGGGTGTGTTCTTTGGACCCTGGATTCCTGCACTGAGAAGCTCCTGGAAGTAGGAGACCTGGAGACAGACAGAGAGAGAGAGAGAGAGAGAGAGAGAGCAAGCTGTAACCCTGAAGACTGTGAGAAGTGGTGGCAGGAGAGACCCAGAAGCAGAGACCCGGCAGCAGGAGATGGCGCGTTGGGCCTCCCAGGCCACGGAGAGAGAAAGCTTTGGGGAGGCCTTTGGGGAGAGGCCTAGGGCCAAGGAGAGGCGTGCCTGTGAGCACCGTTGGGAAATCTTTCCTGATGGAAGAACTGTATCCTGAGTGTTCCTGGGCCTGAACTGTAACTGTTACTTCCCTAATAAACCCCACGATTGTGAGTATGGTCTGTGAGTTTTGTGTGACTGTTGCAGTGAATTATCAAACCCAGCAGAGAAGTAGAGAGTGCTGTGCGAGGGACAGCTGCTGTCAGAATTAGTAAAGATGGCAGAGAAAGGAGGTTTGTCTGGCCTCCACCTCATGGGAGTCAGCCTTTCGCGGTCGATCTTGGTTCTCCTTCCCCCTTGTGGGTTGGAGGAGGTCAGACACTGCCCTCAAGCTGTTTTTACATAGCTGCAGCAATGTACTCAAACATACCAACAATTACGAACATAGCGCAGGATCAGACAACATTTCTTTGTGTTATACATAAGGCTGCCATGAGTCAGAGCTGACTTTATGGCAGCTAACAACAACGACAGCAACACGTTCTGCCTGCCTCCCAGAATGCCAAAGATTATCTACTCCATTTTACAGGTAGGGAAACTACAGCCCATAGGAAGGGGCTGAGTGACTCACCCACTCACTAGGCTGGGGCCTTCTCCTTTGCCCTTTCCCTTCTTTTCATACTCTCAACAGAAGTGCTCTGTGACTTTGTCCCCACAACACCATTCCTGTCACATCAGGCATTTGATTGAAACTACTTCAGGCAGAAGGTCTTTGGAGCCATTTTTGTCCCCAAAGAGGGATGCCCAATGCCTGCCTTCTCCCTTCACAGACCCTCAAGTGCCAGTCCACCCTGGACCTCTCCTTCTCTCCCATAGAAGATCTGAGGTCAGACTTTTCAAATATTCCAGAGTTACTGCAAAGGTGCGACTCCAGAGAAGGCCAATGCCTTTCCCAAACCACCTTCTCAAAGATGCACCCCTCTCCTCGCAAAGAAGCCAGGAGAGCGAGGGGATGCTTTCAAGGGGACGCCATTTACAGATAACCCTTAACAATGACAAGAGCAAGGCAATGACCTTCATAGGAATCTCTTGTAGTAACATTTCAGCTCTGGCCCACGACAGGCTCCACTGCCTCCTGGACATAAATTACTTGTTCATTATCAGGTCCCGATATGGGAAGGATGTCGGCAGCTTGATTGTGTCTGTGTCCAGTGGCAAGCGTTTGCGTTCTGAGCTGCCACTATCCACGGGCCTGTTTTATATGGGAAGGTGTTGCTGCCTTCATCACCAGGCAGGCTCAGGCCTCAAGCCAGCCACCAATTTCATGCTTCATGTACGCAGCCAAGAATCTTGGGTGCCAGGTGGCTGGGAAGATACACAAGTGCTCATAACAGGGCGGTCAGCGATACATGGGATGAAAATTCAGCACCAATTTCAAGCCACACAGAGACTGACTTGAGTTAATACTAAGAGCTATCCCTTATTGAGCTCTTGCTATAAGCCATATACTGTGCTAAGTACCTTTATATTGGTCAGGATCCTTTGGTTGCAAATGACAGAAACTCAACTCCGGCTAGCTTAACCCAAAAGGGAAATGTTGTGGGCTCAAATAGTGAAATCACAGGAAGGACAGGGATGGCACTGGGCTAAGAGATGACTGGAACCAGGAATTCAAGTGCAGTCAGGGCTCTCTCTTTCCACGTCTATGATTTTCTCCAGTTTGATTTTTTTTCTTGTGGATCAGCTGTTCCCCCAAGGCGGGAACCATACTTGCTGGCAACTTCAAGCGTACATATTATTGCTTCACAACAGACAAAAAAGAGGCTTTCTTTCCCCAGCTAGAGTATAAAATCCCAATGACAGGTTCTGACTGGCTTTGCTTGCTCACCTGCTCTGGCCAAGGAAGTACAGTGCTGTGACCTGCAGCCTGAGAACCATAGTCAGAACCCATCCTTGGGATTTTATACTTTAGCTGGGGATGTTTGTCTGCACAGAAAAACCATAGAGGTTCACTCAGACATTACAAGTGTTATCTCATTATTCCTCACAACCAAGCTATGAAATATCACATATATATATATGCCATATATATGTGATATTTCATAGCACATATATATATATGTCATATATATGTGATATTTCATAGCACATATATATATATGTCATATATATGTGATATTTCATAGCACATATGTCATATATCTATATATATATATGTAAACCTGTTGCAATCAATATATATATATAGAGAGAGAGAGAGACTCAGAAAGATTAAATTATTTGTCCAATGTCACCCGGTTAAAAGTGGCAGAGTGATTAAAATCCAGGTCAACTGGACCCCAAAGTGCATGCTCTCTACCTCCACGCAGGGAACAATAACCTGACAAGTTGAAAGACACCATTAAAGCGTCTCAGTCTTGGAAAGGCTGAAGGCTCTGAGGAGGTTTAGCTCATAGTCTAGAAGGCCTGGTTGGGGCAGAGAGCATGACTAGAGTCCTCTCAGCCCACAGGACTGCTCTGTGGCCTCTGGACTGGATCTGCCCTATGTGTCCCCAAGGGGATTGTGAGGGCAGTGATCAGGTCAGAAGAGAAGACCAGGTTGATCGCCCAGGTAAGCATGCAGACTTGTTTCTGGGGCTCCTCCAAGCTCCAAGGCATCTGGCCTGGGTTGAACAGGACTTCTCCCCACTGGGCTCTCTTTGCCTGTGAGGGCCTTATAAGTGGAATAAGAGGTCCTCCCAAGAGGTGGCCCAGAACAGAAACCGGGAAAATCCAGCCCTGTCAGTATCTGGCCACATGATCCAGAGAGGGAAATGCTGCTTCACCCACCTGCAATGTCCCAAAGGGTCACAGTTACCTCCAGCCAACAAGAGGTTGAAAGAGCAGAGGGCAGAGCCCCTTTGGCAATTTGGCCACTAGTTTCATAGAAACCATCTCCCCCGCCCCCCACCCCACCTGGTCTCCTGTTTCCTGGGGTTTGTAGTTTACTCAGTCCCAGGGTGGGGGCCAAGCAGGACTGACACTCCCATCTCATAGAGGAGTCAATTAAGACCCAGAGAGGTCATGTCTTCCCAAGGCCACGCAGCCAGAGAATGATTTTAGCATTCTTGTCATCACCATCAAAATCTTCTCTTTATCAGCCAAAATGACAATAATTTCTTAAAATGCATAAAAGTATTTATTCAGTGTCTTCATGGGCATAACTGTGCTGGCCACCTTATAAAGCAAGACAGAAGGACCATAGTGGGGGCTTATATTCCTGGGTGGGGGCATGACAGGGGGTCAGAGGGAAGTCTCAAGTAAAAACCACAGTTGCTGGGGAGGATCCCACAAAATGAGCATGGGTTCATGGGCAGGCCCTCAGGAATGTAGGCTGACTCCCCTGGGTGCTGACTCTGGGGAGGAAATTGGGGGCCGGAGCCTGCCAGCATTTGGGCCAGGAGGGCCTTCGAGCTCTCTGAGGCAGCCCTCTCACTGTGTGGATGGGGACACTGAGGCAGATGGGGACCTGAATGTAATGCTCCCTCCACCACCCTCGGCTCCTTCTGGAGCATCCTTCTGGGTCTAGAGGAACTGCCCCTTCTCCAAAGCCTTCCTTCCAGAGTGGACAGCACCCTCCTCGAAGCTTGCCTAGAGCTTCACTGGGGTCTTCTGACCAGCCCGGGCGTGGTATTCAATGCCTTATCCCCCGTCTGCCAGCTAGCGAGCCCCTGGAGGGCAGGACCTGGCTGAGCCTCATCTGCTTTTCCCCACAGTGTAGACAGCAATTGTTTGATAAAGATTTGCAGACCTGGAGGACCTCTGAGCTGAGCTGCCTGCCCTGCAGGTTCCCTCCAAGATCTAAGAAGGTTCCTCTCTGGAATGAGGACCCCTGAATCCTGGTTGTAGAGCAGAACTGGTGAAACATAGACACCCATTGTTATGGATAGAATTGAGTCCCTCAAAGAAGATATACTGAAGTCCTAACCCCTAGTACCTGTGAACTTGACCTTGGAATACAGTCTTGAAGATATTATCAGTTAACCTGAGGCCATACCAGAGTAGGGTGGGTCCTAATCCCATACAGGTGGTGTCTTAAAAAAGAGCAGAACAGACACGGAGTAACTGAGGAAGAACAACCATGAAGGCAGACACAGCAGCAAGCCAAGGAATGTCAAGAATTGCTGGGAACCACCAGACTCTAGGAGGCAGGTGTGGAACAGTTTGGGACTGATTTGGACTTCTAGCTTCCAGAACTGCGAGATGACAAATTTCTGTCCAGTTTGTGGTGTTTTGTTACAGCCTGTAAAAAAAAAAAAAAAAAAAATCCTGTTGCTATTGAGTTGATTCCGACTCACAGCAACCCTAAAGGACAGAGACAGAGTAGAACTGCCCCGTAGGGTTTCCAAGGAGCAGCTAGTGGATTCGAACTGCCAACCTTTTGGTTAGCAGCCAAACGCTTAACCACTGTAAGACACCCCCAAATGCCTAGAAGGCATAGGGTTGCCAGGGCCTCGGCTTCCGGTCCAAGAGCACTGTGGCCAGAGCTGTGCGAGGCCATCATTCTGCAAGGGGACGCCTCCATGCAACATCCACCTACAGGACAGTGAGGGCCAAGAGACTGTCTGATCCAACCTTGTCCTTATTCCCTGAATTGGATAAAGCTGTGAACACCTCACGTACCAAGACTACGTCTAATTCCTGGGTGCTAAGCCCAGTGCCTGGCACACAGGA
This sequence comes from Trichechus manatus latirostris, assembly GCF_000243295.1. Taxonomy (NCBI): domain Eukaryota; kingdom Metazoa; phylum Chordata; class Mammalia; order Sirenia; family Trichechidae; genus Trichechus; species Trichechus manatus. Next base: position 25,016,455 of record NW_004443952.1, read on the forward strand.
AGCACCCCAGTCAAGTTTGCTGAACGAATAAAGAACTGGACCTACATTAACTGAATTGGTGAGGGGGAAACACCACCTTTATGACAAACTGGGTGCTCCTCACAGGTTACCTCACTTAATTCCTGACTTAACCCACAGCCTCCATTCCTGTGAACAGATGATCCAACCAAAGGTCGGAGAGGGCGGGCGATGTGCCCAACATCATACACCCAACTAGAGGTGAAGATGGTGCTGTCTGGTCCCCAGGCCCTTCTCTTCACTCAGAGTCTACACAGAAGGTGCCCTGAGGGCAGGATGTGAGTCTCTTGCTCTCTGTTGTTGCCCAGTGCCCAGCCCCAGGCCAGGCCTGACACCCAATCATCCTGGGTGGTTAGGGCTGTAGCTGTGATGGTCTCCCCTAGCTACCGGCTGGGAACTTTCTCAGTGGCAGGGAAAGGAGACAGAGGTAGACGAGTCCCAGACACGGTGCCCAGGGCCGCGGAGCTCATGAGGCTGACTCTGCTCCCACGGCTGCTCCTGCCTCCTCACCACGGCCCTCCAAGGACAGCAGTCAGCACTGGCACCCCCGCCCTGCGTTGTTGGCAGAAAGCTGCAGCAGGCAGAGTCCCTGGGCCAAGCAAACCCCGAGGTCCCCAAACTTTCCACTTCCATAAAGTGCTCTGATCTTGTCAAATTGCTACCAGAGGAGTCATAGCTGAGTGAACACTTGCCAGGTTCCCGCGGCTCTCCCGAGAGCTGTCACCGTTCTCATCCATCATAATTGAAGCAGTCCACCTGCTCCGGGCCCATCTTTCAGCTGCAATGATGGCTGAGATGCGATAGATGTGTCTTGTCATCACCTTGACTTTTTGGGGGGGAACGTAAAGGTCAAAAGGGATCCTGGGGCAGGTGAAGGTGTCACACATCTGCCTTAGTGCAGGTCCTGGTCTCAGGGTGGAGGACGGACCCCCTCTCCCCTGAGCACCAATCCTCACCATGGCCATCTGCTACAGCCCTCCAGCTCCCTCTCCATTAGGTGCAAGAGAGCTGGAGCCCCCTTCACTCCAAAACCCTGGGTCCCTGCACTGCCTGTCATCTCTGGCTCTGCGGTGTCAGTCCCTAGAAGGGCAAAGGGGTTTGGGAAGCACTGGCTTCCATGACATCCAAAGTAAGGATGACACTAAGATACAAACTCTCTTACATGTGCCTCCTCCCAGCCCACACCCTTGGCTGCTGGCCTCGGACCTGTCTGGGCAATAGAAATAGTTATCACCGACTATCTGCAGTCAAGTCTATTTCTTAAAGCAGCAGGTATATAGGTGCAGAGAGAGAGAGACAAATGCCTGGTTGCCCTGCCCCTAGAACCCCAGGCCCAGTCAGGTCAGTGGAGTCATCTTCCTGAGCAGAGCTCTGCCTGCTCACAGTCCTCCTGTTCCCAGCCTTCCCAGGGCTCCCGCTGCATGCAGAAGAAAGGCCAAACTCCTTGGCCAGGCGCTCAGGAGCCTCAGAACGTGGCCACAAAGAAGCAGACAATTTAAGGAGTGTTAACCAAAAACCAAATCAGCTGCCGTCGAGTCGATTCTGACTCATGGTGACCCCATGTGTGTCAGAGTAGAACTGTGCTCTATACGGTTTTCAATAGCTGATTTATCGGAATTAGGTCGGCAAGCCTTTCTTCCAAGGTGCCTCAGGGTGGACTTGAACTGAAAAACTTTCAGTTGGCAGCCCATTGTGTTAACTGTTTCCACCACCCAGGAAGGGATTCCCAAGAAGCAGGACTGGGTACTTATACTAATAATGACATAATGTATGTAATAAGCCTGGGCACACAGCAATGAACAGGCATTTGCCAAATGACAGCACATAAAGGGACTCATAAGTTGCAAAGTGCTGGGATGGACCTTAGTTTCCCAATCTGTAAAACTGGAGTAATATCCTTGCCCTCTTTCCCCATCAGTGTTATGAGGATTGAATGAGGTGATTCTTGAAAAGCATTTAGCACAATGCCTGGCTCATATAAGTACTCAATACATTTGTTTTCACAGGTAGTCCCTGATTTACTGCAAGGTTCTTACTCAGCCTTAAGCTGATTCTGGCATAAGTTGAATACCTCTTTTTTTTTCTTTTTTTCATTTTCTTTATTATCAGTATCTTCATCAGTCTGATCTTTGAACATCTGTGAGTGAACATCTGAGAATGATAACATCAGCGAGTTACGTGCTGCAACACTGTATGTAGTACATATTACTACCAATAAGATGTTAAAAAAAAAACAACTGACGATTCTAAGTGCAGCTCGTCATAACTCGAATACATAGTGAGTCAGGGACTACCTGTATTATTATCCCCGCTTTTAAAGCAGGGACACTGAGGTTATGTCCCTTGTCTGAAGTCCCACAGCTGGTAAGCAGAGGATCTGGCTCCCAAAGCCAGTGATAGTTCTCAGGCACAATTTTGGTCTGTGGTTAGTCTCTCCATTGATGATGGTGTGATGGGAGAGGACTGAGACATTTGTGTTACTAAAAGTCCTCTTTCTAGGTGCACAGGCATCTGTGAATGTTCACGTTGGAACCTGGGTAGCATCCCTGGCCCCTGAACAGACAAGGTGGTTTCTGTGCAAATGAATTATTACCTCACTTGGATTATAATGCAGACCAAGGTTTCTTAAACACTGTTCCATGAGTTCCATGAGGCTCCCCCATCCTATCACCCATCCCTTGCTGACCCCCAACTTCCCACCTTACCCATCCTCACCCCATCCACATTCCCTTTTATCCTCTGCCCAAAGAGGTCAGTAGGTAGGTCTTTTGGCTCCAAGGCCCCTAAACAACAGCCAGTTCTCACAGTTCAGGACTCCCTCCCTGCCTCCTACCTCCCCTCCAGCCCATTCTTCTCACACAGGCTGCCAGCCTGAACACTCTCCTGACCTTGTCACTTCCCTGCTCAGAATTCTCCCAATCTGCTTTTCCTGCCTCATCATCTCCACTTTCCTTCCTGAAGTGGAGGTTCCCAACCCACCACCTACCTTCCCACTGCCGGGCCTTTGTCCACACTGTGCCCCTGCCTCTGATACCCTTCCCCAACTACTCCCATGCTATCTACCTTCAAGGCTTGATGGCAACCCTCCTTCCTCCTTGAAGCCTTGTCATCTCCCGGGTTTGGGCAGGGGATGCTTCACCCCTGGCTCCTCTACCTCGCTTATCACACTGCTGGTGCCTTTCCACAGCGCCGACTTCCTCCTGTCCGGTGCCTCAGTGAGTGCCTTCCCATCTGCCTCTGTCCCTCATTAGCCTGTCAGCTCACTGAGGGCAGGCGGGGGCCCAGTCACCTCTACTTCCCCACCACTTAGCACTGAGAATAATCAATGCTTTAGGAGCAATTCGATAATAGTAATAGTAATTCTGCCTTCATTTTGCAAAATACTGTGCTTTACAAGGAATTTTCCTATCCGTTACCTCATTTTATTCTTAAATTTTTCCTCCTATGATAGCAGGCCAAATACTATTCCTGTTTGACAGATGAAGGAACTAAAGTTCAGTGAGGTTAAATGACCCACCTACATCACACAACTAATCAGTAGCAGTACCTGACTAGGCCCTGGGTGCTCTGAATGCCTTTCCAGTGATGTGTTCTGCCACACCAAAGGATTGACCAGGCATGGTCAGAAATCTTCGAGAAATACCCAGGCATGGGAAAGTTGCCTGATGACTGTGGCCTGGCAAAAGCTATTCTGTTTTTGTTTGTTTGTTTGAAGAGTTAGCATTTTATTTTTTTATTGTTGTTGTTGAGACTATACACAGCAAAACATACACTAATTCAACAATTTCTACATGTACCATTTAGTGACATTGGTTACATTTTTCGCGTTGTATAACCATTCTCATCCTCCTTTTTTGAGTTGTTCCTCCCCCATTAACATAAATTCACCACACCCTAAGGTGCCTATCTAATCTTTCGAGTTGCTGTTGTCAATTCAATCCCATACAGATAGATCTTAAGACAGCATAATGCTCAAGGCAGACATTTTTCACTAGTTAAGAGAAACTACTGTTTGGTTTTAAGAAGACTTCAGGGGATATTTTTGGTTTAAGGTTTAAAGACGATATCAGTGCAATAGTTTCACGAGTTTCATGGCTCTAGGAAGTCTGGAGTCCATGAGAATTTTAAAATTCTGTTCTGCATTTTCCCCCTTTGGATCAGTATTCTTCTATACAATCTTTGGTCAAAATGTTCAGTAGTGGTAGCTGAGCACCATCCAGTTCTTCTGGTCTCATGGCAAATGAGGCAGTTGTTCATGGAGGCAATTAGCCACACATTCCATATCCTCCTCCTATTCCTGACTCTCCTTCTTCCTCTGTTGCTCCAGCCAAATAGAGATCAATTGTTGTACCTTAGATGGCCACCTGCAAGCTTTTAAGACCCCAGACACTATGCAACGAACTAGACGGTAGAAGAGAAGCACTAAACAAGTTATTCAACCAATTAACTGATATGTCCCATGAAACCATGACCCTAAACCTTCAAACAAGAAAAAAAAAAAACATGAGATTTTTGGTTGTACATAAGCAGCCTCAGCAGCTACCCCTTTCTTTTTTTGTCATTGTTATAAATATATCTATTACACTACTTTTGCCAAGTCAATTTTTTACATGTGTACAACTTATTGATGACAATTACAATAATCGGCTGTGCAAACCTACACTTAATGTGATATTTCTATCACCGTTAGCCCCCTTTTCCCCCTCCCTCCCACACCTGGTAATCACTAATAAACTTTGTTCTCTATACATTTGCCTTTTCTTGTCTTTTTATATAAGTGAGGTCATACAATATTTGTCCTTTTGTGATTGGCTTATTTCGCTTAGCATAATGTCTTCTAGCTCCATCCATGTTGTAGCATGTATCAGGACTTCATTTCTCCTGCTGGCTGAGTAGTATTCCGTTGTATGCACGTACCACATTTTGTTTATCCATTCACCTGTTGATGGGCATTTAGGTCGTTTCCACCTTTTGGCTATTGTGAATAGTGCCGCAATGAACATTGGTATACAAGTCTCCATTTGAGTCTCTGCTTCCAGGTCTTTTGGGTATATGCCTAAGATTGAAATTGCGGGGTCATATGGTAGTTCTGGCTGGTGATGGTTCTATTTTAGTTTTTTGAGGAACTGCTACACTGTTTTCCACAATGGCTGTACCATTTTGCATTCCCACCAGCAATGGTAAGTGTCATGGTTTGAATTATGTCACCCCAAAAACGTGTGTATCAATTTGGCTGGGCCATGACTCCCAAAATTGTGTGGTTGGCCTCCATTTTGTGATTGTAATTTTATGTTAAAGAGGATTAGGGTGGGATTGTAACACCACCCTTACCCAGGTCACATCCCTGATCCAGTGTAAAAGGAGTTTCCCTAGGGTGTGGCCTGCACCCCCTTTTATCTTACAAGAGATAAAAGGAAAGGGAAGCAAGCAGAGAAGTGAGGACCTCATACTACCAAGAAAGAAGCACCGGGAGCAGAGCGCATACTTTGGACCTGAGGCTCCTGCACAGAGAAGCTCCTAGTCTGGGGGAAGACTGATGATGACAAGCACGTTCCTCCAGAGCTGACACAGAGAGAAAGCCTTCCCCTGGAGCTGATGCCCTGAATTTGGACTTCTAGCCTACTAGACTATGAGAAAGTAAATTTCTCTTTGTGAAAGCCATCCACTTGTGGTATTTCTGTTAGAGCAGCACTAGATGACTAAGACAGTAAGGGTTCCAAGTTTCCCACATCCTCACCAGCATTTGCTATTTTCTGTTTTTTTATCTTAACCATCCTAGTGGAAGTGAAATGGTATCTCATTGTGGTTTTGACTTGCATCTGTATGATGGCTAACAACATTGCTTGTTTGTTTTTTAAGGGAGATAAGGAAGATGTCCCAAACTAGAGTCCAGTGACATTGACATTGATGTAGGCAAGACTGATGACTGTGAGCAGCCAGAAGAGGCAAACATCAGTAGGAGCCAACCTTGAGTCCACAGACACAGAGAGAGAGAGAGTAGCAGAGTCTGGGCCAGACCGTAGCAGCCATATTGCCAAAGCCAAATGTTCGTTAAATGATTACCATCAACCACAAAAACTTGTGACCAGGAAGTAGAATTTCATGCATTTCCTGGTCTGTTACCTTTGGCCTCTACAAGTCCCCAGGATTCTATCCCTCCCTCCCTCCCTCCCTCCCTGCTAAGTGTTCAGTGCTTGTCTTAGCGACTTCTTTTAGCCGCCTCTGTTGTGTGTGTAAAATCCTCTAAATTACCCAGTGCCAGGCGTCCTATCTGGAGGCTCAGGTCCTGTTTCTTAATGATGATTGATGGCTTTGAAGATGCAGCAGATCAATAGCGTCTGAATTCCTAAACTCCTGACAAGAGCTAGAGAGAACACACATCTCAATGCCTGTCACACAAATGTGGATGGGGGCCCTATTCCTTGCCCTCCTGCTTCTTCCATGGTCAGATCAGCGCCTCACAGGATCACTCAGCCAGATGGTTCACCATACTTGGTCCAGATATAGCAGGCAGCTCCTTCATTCACTCAACAAACATTTAGTCTTCCTCTCTCTAAAGAGCTGCGCTTGGTATAGAGGGCAGGGGGAGAAAAGGGCCATGGCAGAGGCCTGCCCCTGTCCTAATGGAATTCAGCACAATGAAGGAGGCAAGGCCATATAACACTGCCCAGTGCAGGGCAGGACCCATGAAGGGTAGGACAAATGAGCACCTACTATGTGCCAGGTCTTATGCCCAGCTCTCTACAGGCCTCGTCTCATTTGTCCCCAAGACAATCCTATGAGGAATAGTCTGTTATCATCCCTATTTTACGGAAGGGGAAGCCCAGGTGAGATCACATGACCGAGGTCACGGAACTGGTAAGTGGCGGAGGCAGGACTTGGGACTAGTGTCCTCACCCTGGCACAGATAAAGTGTCACAGATAAATTTTCACAGAGAGGAGAGATTATCTGGCATTGCGGGGAGGAGGGTGTAATCAGGCAAATGTGGCTTGTGAGCCAGATTTCCAAGGACAAGTAGCCTTTGGGGAAAAAAAGAGGGAGAGCAATCTAGGTAGACCAGATATCTGGAGCATGGGCAGGTGAGGCAGGCCAGAGACTTCTGGGAAATGGAGAGAGGAGTTCAGTCTGCGTGGAGCAGAGGCCATTGAGTAGTGGTGGTGGAGGTGCTGGAAAGGTGGTCCAGGGTCAAAGGGTCAAGACCCAGAAGAGGGTACTTTCCTGAGTGGGGAGTAGGGAGCTACTGAAGGTCTAAGGGTTCTGTGAAGGGGAGGGTGACCATCAGGCCTGTGAGTCCAGAAGAGCAACCAAGACATTGTATCAACAGCAAGACAGAATCAGAGAGCAAGACCCAGCAAGGAAGGGATGGAGTGACGGTCCATTCCTCCCTCATTCCAGATAAACCCTCGTGGGCAAAGGACGGGCCCCTGCTTGGGCAGGGAGGCCCCATGCACCCCACCCATCCTTCTCCTGCAGACCAGCAGGTAGCAGAGGCTCTGCGGGGTGGGCAGGAGGCTGCTGAGCAGAGACGCTCCCCTCGACAGGTAAGTGATTGGATTAAGAGGCCTGTCTGACAGGATGTCCGTTCAGCCGCGGAGGCTAATCAACTTCCCCATCCTGTCTGCTAATAAATCCTGCTCCGGGGACCACTCTGCCTGATGATCTCTCCTCGGGGACCGCCGCCGACTTCTCCCGGAGAACACTCCTGCAGTCTATTAAGGAGGCAGCCGCGCTCCTGTCAGGCCCTCAGTCCCGGGGAGTCTCGGGAGGTGCCTATCACCCAGGTGCGCCCGTTCTGTAGTCGCGGCCTCGAGAGCTCGCCGCCGCCACAGGCCACAGCCATTGTTCTGCCCCAGGCCACCGCCATGGGGCTGACAACCTGGCCTGGGGTCCCCGCTCAGAAGGGTCTGGACCCGTCAACCGGATTTCTGTCCCTCCTCCCAGCAGCGGCCTCTGGACCCCGGACTTGGGCGCACTGCCACAGCTCATAGAGGGCCCCGCGTGCATAAATTAAGAGGCGGCAATTGTTGGATCTATAATATCTATAGAGAAGATGTATAAATAAATTAAAGCTTTAATTATTTTCTTGGATTTGCTACAACTCAAGAGAGCTAAGCAGAGAGCTGAGGAAAGCCTGGCACTCTCCAGAAGCAGCTCCAGTTTGCTTAGAGGCAGTGATTTTTTTTTTCCTTTTCTTCCCCCTTTTACACACACACTGGAGATAAAATACTCACACACACACATGTGAATAAGTACACACACACACACACACACACACACACACACACACACACACACGGCACGGTGGGGGGGTGGGCAGAAAAAACAAGTTCCTATTTCGTTTGTTGCTCAAGACAAAAACTACACATCTTTTGCCTTGTAGACCCAGCTGTTTCCCAAACGGGATGCCCTCCACCCCCAGCACACACATCAACCCACACTACCAGCTTTCTCTTCTTCGTGAACAGTGTCTATGGACAGAGTTCAATCCACATTTTCATCAGAGCTGGAAGAACCTCCAAGGGCTTTATTAAATATGTGAAACACACCAAAAATATTCAAGCAATCCCCATCCGGCCCTGGGAGGGAAGAAGAAAGGACTGGGAAAGTAATAGAGTGTGTTTATTTTTTAATCTAGATGACATGTTTTACATCATTAAAAAAGACAATTATTTTTAAAATTCAGCCAGCACGCTTCGGTGGTTTGTGAGGTCTGCTGCCACGGAGTCCATCAGAACCTCCCTCCACAGCCAGGCCTGGGTCCACCCTCAAGACCAAGTTGCATTTTCAAACATGAAAACCACAGAGGCAATTGTGAGTCCTTTAAAAAGCCTCATCCCTGAGAAGCAGGAAGGGCAAGGGCTATCTTAGTACTTAGTCACCTTTCCGGGGGACAAAAACCAAAACCAAACCAATTGCCATCAAGTCGACTCCAACTCATGGCAACCTCATGCGTGTCAGAGTAGAACTGTGCTCCACAGGGTTTTCAATGGCTGGTGTTTTGGAGGTAGCTCACTAGACCTTTCTTTGCAGGTGCCTCTGAGTGGACTCAAACCTCCAACCTTTCAGTTAGCAGCCGAGTGCGTTAACCATTCATACCACCCAGAGACGCCTTCCCAGGAAGAAACCCGTTGCCATCTAGTGGATTCCGTCTCATACTGACCCTGTAGGACAGAGTAGAACTACCTCATAGGGCTTCCAAGAAGCAGACTGCCACATCTTTCTCCCATGGAGCAGCTAGTGGGTTCGAACTGCCAAACTTTTCGGTTAGCGGCTGAGCGCTTAACCACTGTGCCACCAGGGCTCCTTTCCCAGGAAAAAGGGGTTTCTAATCCCAAGTCAAGGAGCCCTGGTGGTGCAATGGTTAAGCACTCAGCTGCTAAACCAAAGGTAGGCAGTTCAAACACACCCAGCAGCTCCGAGGGAGAAAGACTTGGCCATCTGCTGCCGTAAAGATTACAGCCTAGGAAACCCTATAGGGCAGTTCTACTCTGTCACATGGGGTTGCTCTGAGTCAGAATCCACTCAACAGCACCGGACAATAACAACAACAATCTCAAAGCTCAGAAGATCCTAAACTCAGACAAGGAGTTTCAAAATCTGAAGGAAGTTGGACAGGGTTCAAAATGCCCAAGCCGTTGCCAATTCACCAATATCTTTGAAACAAAATACTGGTTACTCCATTATAAAAACCCTGCTGATCGTTCTCTGGAAACCCTGGTGACGTAGTGGTTGAGAGCTATGGCTGCTAACCAAAAGCTCAGCAGTTCTAATCCACCAGGCACTCCTTGGAAACCCTATGGGGCAGTTCTACTCTGTCCTATAGGGTCGCTGTAAGTCGAAATGAACTCAACGGCAACTGCTTTGGATTGTTCTCCAGAGGAAGAACCTCATCACTGTGCTGTGACTGGTCCATGGTCACAGCCCACGGAGGGAAGCAGCTGGGAAGCAGCTGGGACCTTTGCCCCATCTGCTGAGACCAAACCCAGGCCTCTTTCCAGGACACCCCACAGCCAGCTCCTGAAACTGTTCCTCACCCTCATGCTTTCACTCTCTTGGTTTCCTTTGGATACATACCAAGAGGTCAATATTAATTGTAGGTCTGCTTTAAAGCATGCATCCCTTTTGACCCAGCAAGTGGATTTCTGGGAATTTAATCCAAGGAAGTCATCAAAAAAATTATGCAAAGATTAGTCCCAAGGATGTTCATCGCAGTTGTTATGGGTTAAATTGTGTCCCCCAAAAATGTGTGTCAGCTTGGCTAGGCCACAATTCCCAGTATTGTGTGATTGTCCACCATTTTGTCATCTGATGTGATTTTCCTATGTGTTGTAAATCCTACCTCTATGATGTTAATGAGGCAGGATTAGAGGCAGTTACGTTAATGAGGCAGGACTCAATCTACAAGATTAGTTTGTGTTTTAAGTCAATCTCTTTTGAGATATAAAAGAGAGAGGCGAAAAGAGAGACGGGGACCTCAGACCACCATGAAAGCAACACCGGCAGCAGAGTGCATCCTTTGGACCCAAGGTTCCTGCACGGAGACGCTCCTAGACCAGGGAAAGATTGCTGACAAGCACCTTCCCCAAGAACCGACAGAAAGAGAAGCCTTCGCCTGGAGATGGCACCCTGAGTTTGGACTTCTAGCCTCCTAAACTGTGAGAGAATAAATTTCTTTTTGTTAAAGCCATCCACTTGTGTTATTTCTGTTACAGCAGCACTAGATAACTAAGACGGCAGTGTTAATTATATTAGGTTGAACTATATGAGGTTGCTAGATATAAGGATAAGGATATTAAGAAGGGTTTTCCCTTGATAGTGAGATCTTGCGTGATTTTTATTTTCTTCTTTTTGCTTATCCATAGTTTCTGATTTTTATGACAAATATGTAACTGTGTAATAATAAAAGTAAATGGTAATGTTTAAAAATAATAATAATAAAATGAAGTCTGGGGCCCAGAGCTGAATCTGAGACACTGACCAAAGCTGAAGAGAGGAAGCTGTGCCGCCCCCACCTGGCACACACCTCTGCCCCTTTGGAGCTGGCTGGAGGCAGGCAGAGGAAGCCTGACCAGGAGCCTGGGGGAAGGAGCAGTGGACAGGGGTGGTGCCCGTCGCTCTTCTGGGCCCCATGGTCTGGGCAGCTGCCAACACCCCAGGAGCTCCCAGGCTGCCCAGGGCCTGGCCTCAGAGCAGAAGTAAGAGGGGTAAGAAGCAGATGTACAAGGCCTGTTTTGACTTGAAGAAAAGCCGGACTCTAGCATCTGAACATGGTTCCATAGAAAGGCCCAGAAGGCACCAAGGGTCAGTCACAGATCCTCTACATGGAGCCTCTTGGTCCTCCGTCTTCACGTGGCCAGATAATATTCGGGCCATTTACTGAGGTGTTTCCCTCCATGTTTCCTTATAACTTCTTCTCTTGCTTCATTTAAATGGCAGCATAGGCATAAGGTTGTGTTGCAGAATCTGACAGCAATTAAAAAGACCAAGAAAAAATATATAGAGACCAAAAAAAATGGGCAACAATGCATCAACCATCAGAGTCCTGCTTTTCACTCCAAAGGACATAAAAACTCCCTAGGCTGGAGGAGAGAAGAGGATTAAAGGTTGGATGCAGGAGGGTCCCTAAGAAGGGACCTGAATGCTGCCCTTCCCCAGGCTGAGCCCAGGGTTACAGGGATGACAGAAAGCTCAGGTGGATTTGGGGTATGTGAGAGTGGGGGAGACCTGGGTCTCTTCCTAGGAGGAGTCCAAGGAGGCACAAGTCCGGTAGAGTCCTCATGTGCCATGTGTGGGTGCAAGAGACAGAAAAATGGCTGTGTGGTGTGCCTGAGCAGAGAGAGCCTTGTGGAGCTTCATGGTGCTTCCTGCAGCTGGAGCGAGCCACTTGATTTTTCCTATTCCCCTGGAGTGGCCTCTGAGGCAGCTGAGATTGGGTCACTTCTGGAGAGATCTGCCTTGGGAGTGAGAGATGAGGGGGCAGCCTGCGGGGATCAGCCCCCGCGGGCCAGAGGGACTGTGTGTCTCCAGGGCTGACAGTAGGGATGCGTATCTCCCAGAGGACAGATAGTCCCACCTCTCTCTAAGTGAGTCCCCATCCAAAATTTAGACACAACTTGGGGGATATTGAGGATGGCTGAGATCACTTGGAATTCACTGAGATTACCTTTCTGCCATGCAGATGAAACACAGCTCAAAAGAGAAAGTAAGCCCTGATCCAAACCAAAACCCATTGCCATTGAGTCGATCCCAGCTATAGGACAGAGTAGAACTGCCACAACGGTTTCAAAGGAGCAGCTGGTGGGTAGAGACAGATAAAGTTACCTTGCTTGCAAACCCAAATGTGTGGCCTGAGATGTTGGGTGAGAAGACTGTAAGGTCCCACTGAGCATCCCAGTCTGTGCTTCTGTGTCTTCATAGGCATCCAGGCAGCCAAGAGGCAAGAAAGGCCAGGGGTGAACAGATGGAGAGGGTGGGCAGACCTAGACCTGGAAGAGCCCTTAGAGATTATTGTGCCCAATGTCCTGGTTAGGCAGGTAGGGAGACTGAGGCAGAGATGGGCAGGGAGGTGCTATGGTCATGCAAACTCATGGCAAAGCCAGGTTTGGGACCCAGCTCTTTCTACTCCCAGGCAGTATAAGTGGCCACAAGACCACAGGGCAGAGTGGGTGGACGGATGGGCACTGCAGAGGCATCCCTGGGGGATGTGACTGGGTGGGTGGATGAGCCCCCAGTCCAGAATGCCTCAGAGCCCAGGTCCTGTGTTGGGGACTCCAGGTGTTTGCATGCACGTTGAGCCAGCTCATCCCCAGCCATGATGTCCTGTTAATAATCGCACTAACTGTCCCCACACACATCAGCACTAATCTCACACACAGCCTTCCAGGACCTGATTTTTCAGAATGGAGGGCATGCTCTTAAAGGGTCACAGCCCACCACGGATCTCCGGCTCCTTTAGCAGTAAGTGGCGGAACATATTTTCTCTGCTAACACTACTGTATGTTAGAGGATAGATTATTTTAAGAATCAAGACTAAATTGAAACAAGGCAGGCTTGATTTTTTCCCCCAGAACTCCAGGAGAGGGTCATCTATCAGTGTGACGCAGTGGGCAAAGTGCTAGACAGTGACTCCAAAGCCCAGGGCTGAGTCAGTTCCAGCACTTGTTTGCCCAAGTGACCTTGGGCAAGTCACTTACCCTCATTGAACCTCAGCTTCTTCATCAATAAAATGGGGGTCATAATCTGCTGTCCTAGTAGAGGACTGACAAATAGTCTGACGAATGTATCAAGGAAGAACAAACCCACTGATGGGGAAAATGGAGAAAAGACGTTTTACCAGGAAACACACACACACACACACACTTTCTCTCTTTCAAAGTCTGGAAACACAGGGAAAAAATGTTCCAAATTGCTATTAATCTTAGAAACGTGCATGAAGTCTGCAAAAGACCGTTTCTGATTATCAAATGGACAAAGACTAAAAGGTGGTAAATGCCAGCCTTGGTGCAGAAGGGGAGAGACAGTCACTCTCAAACACTTGTTGGGAGTATAACTAACTAAGAGCAACCTTTGTGGAGGGCAAATTTGGCTGTTAAAATGAACTTACCCTTGGACACTGCAACTCCATGACTAGGAATTTATCCTGAGGAAATGATTAACTGCATGAAAAGAATGAGAAATATTATTGAGTGGGTCAGAAGTGATTACTCTCTTTGCTGTGTCCCCATTCCATTGTTTGTATCTCTCCCAGTCCTGACCATGCACTGCCTTCTCTCATAGGTGGCCTGGGCGGTCACTGAAGGTGGGGACCACTGTGTCTTGCCATCACAGGATCACTGCCCAGTGAATGTCTATTGAATTCAACTGAATGAATCAGCTAGGGCTAGATTGCCTTGGATGCATCATCCTGCCTGCTAGGCACCTTCTGGAGGGGTCAGTTACCCTAGTCTGGCAGGCTTGGCAAAGGCCAGGTCCACAGCCCCTGCTCTCACCACCAGTCTTCCTGGAAGGCTGTCCACTGCTTGCTGATCCAGCGAAACCTTAACTACAGCCCCTCCTCTGTGAGCGGTGGGTGAGCAAAGACTTTCCCAGACATGATTTTCTTGGAACTTTGTAATAAACCAGGGGGTAGGTCAAGAACTCTCAGCCCACTTTACAGATAAGGAAACAGAGGCTCTGAGAATTGGAATCTCTTGTCCATAGTAGAACCATTATGCCCCCAGACTCAAGTCCAGAGCTCTGACCCCATGTTCACAGCATGCTCCTTAGCTCAGAGCAGCAGAAACCCAGGCATAAATGGATATTCTGAAGCCTTCACACAGTGGTGGGTTTGAATCCCAGCACCACCATTCTCTAGCTATGTAGCCTTGGCAAATCACTTCGCCTCTCTGAGCCTCAGCTTTTTTGCCTGTAAAGTGGTCCTAATGATATTTGTCTCACAGAGTTTTTGAGGGGATTACATCAGAGGGTGAAGCTCCACACAGGGTCTAGCTCAGTGTATGCAAATTCCCTCCCTGGTCAGATGAATCTTTGACAAACAGCTTCCTCCAAACACGGCTGCCAGGCCAGGCCTTGCTCTGTGTTTCTCCATGGGAATGGCCTAGCTTTCTGTTTGCCTTGAGTTGAACAGGGTCTACCTAGGAGGCTAGTGGCAGACAATGTCTCTTCCTCTTTCCCCAGCTCCACTTCTCACCTAAGAAAGGGCTCCACATTCTTTTCATTGCTTCTTCACTGGGCAGAGAGGGAGGTTGGGAAGAATGAGAATAAGTGAAGAGACAACTGATAGAATGTCTCTGCCACTGACTCACTGCAGGCACATCATTTGCTGTATGTCATGGATTGAATTATGTCCCCCCAAAACTGTGTGTATCAGTTTGGCTGGGCCATGATTCCCGGTATTGTGTGATTTTCCCATGTGTGGCAAATCCTGCCTCTATGATGTTAATGAGGGAGGATGGGCGGCAGTTGTGTTAGTGAGGCAGGACTCAGTCTACAAGACTGGATTGTGTCCTGAGGCAATCTTTTGAGATATAAAAGACAGAAGTGAGCAGTGAGACAGGGGGACCTCATACCATCAAGAAAGCAGTGCCGGGAGCAGAGCGCGTCCTTTGGACAGGGGTCCCTGCGCAGAGAAGCTC
>NW_004443952.1:25031707-25058078 GCF_000243295.1 Trichechus manatus latirostris
CAGTGCCGGGAGCAGAGCGCGTCCTTTGGACAGGGGTCCCTGCGCAGAGAAGCTCCTAGTCCAGGGGAACACTGAAGAGAAGAAGGCCGACAGAGAGAAAAAGCCTTCCCCTGGAGCTGACGCCCTGAATTTGGACTTTTAGCCTACACTGACTGTGAGGAAATAAACTTCTCTTCGTTAAAACCATCCACTTGTGGTGCTTCTGTTATAGCAGCACTAGATGACTAAGACACTGTATTAGGCTGGATAATGGCCTCCCAAAAATGAGGTCCTAATCCCTGGAACCCATAAATGTTATCTTATAGGACAAAATAGACTTTGCAGATGTGGTTAAATCAAGGATCTTGAGATGGAAAGATTATCCTGGATTGTCCCAGGTAGGTCCTAAATGCAACTACACATGTTCTTATAAGAGAAGGAGAGTGAGATGTGACAGACAGAAGTTGAGATGGCAATGTAACCGGGGAGGCAGAGATTGGAGTGATGCGGCCACAAGTCAAGGAATGCTGGCAGCCACCAGAAACTGGCAATGCCCTGCCAGTACCTTGATTTCAGCCCAGTTTAACTGCTTTCAGACTTCTGGCCTCCAGATCCGTGACATAACCAATTTATGTTGTTGCATACTACCAAGTTTGTGGTAATTTGTTACAGCAGCCACAGAAAATAATACACTTCTCCTCTCTGAGCCCCTGTTCTGTGATCCCGTGCTTGTAGACCTAAGGACTAAACAAACCTTCCTGTTAAACAATGAAAAAAGCGACTTTTTTCTGGGTGGTTATTCACAATCATTTAACTGCAAATGTCACCCTTCTCAAAGCCAGAGGGCCAGCACAGGACGGAGCACAACAACATTAGTGCCCTTGGAGAACCTGGGGTCAGGAACTCTCAAATGTGCTCCGCTGAACCCTAGAACCAGACGACTGGCACAGGTTGTCATTTATTTACTCTTTTAAATATAGAACACTATGTTTACTTTATTTGAGAAAAAGGGATTCTGTTTCTCTTAAGAAAAAAATTTTTTAAACAAAGCTTTGGCATAGGCCCAAAGAATGTAATTTCAGGAAATAAAACAGCAGCAGAATGACTGGTACAGTCCAATGCCTTCCCATACAGACCAAGAAACCGATGCCCAGAGAGGGGAACAGGCGCACCCAAGATCACACAACCCATCAGCAACGGAGCAGGGCTATAGCCCAGGTCTTCCAACTCCACGCGTGCGCGCACGCACACACACGCACGCGCACACACACACACACAAAGTTTACTAGATTCCTAGTACTCCCCAGCTTGCCAACTGCAATCCTTAGGGAGTTGCCATCTATTTGGGTTCTTTATCCAAACAAATGAATATTAGAGTCCTGAAAGCCCACCCCACCCCCACCCCCAAAAAAATAAAACCGGCAAGTCTTTTCCAACTTATAGTGACCTTATAGGACAGAGCAGAACTGCCCCATAGGGTTTCCAAAGAGCCGCTGGTAGATTCGAACTGCTGACATTTTGGGTAGCAGGCATAGCTCACCGCAGCTCTTAACCACTGCGCCACCAGAGCCCCCCTGAAAGCCCAGCAATAGCCAAATCATCAAAGGTCTAGAGTATTTTCTCTGTGCCTCTCTTTCTGCTCTGTATGGTAGTAAGCTGTTGCCAGTCCTTCCACCCCTGCTAGACTGTGCGTTCCTCAAGGGCAGAGGCCGAGTCTATTTGCTATCATGTCCCCAGCCCCCTAACACAGCCCTGGCAATTAGGAAACATTTGCTGAACAAATAAATGAAATAAGACATTTGGAAGCACAGCCCAAAGAACATGATTTCAAAGAATGAAATAACAGCCAAATGAATTGTAAATGTGACGGTACTTACTTTCAGTCTCCTGTAGCTTGCTGATTTCACAGCGGGCAGTTGACTTGCTCTGAGACCTACACATTTCCAGGGGCTCTCCTGTTAAGTCAGGAACAGGGCTGGCATCCAGCAACCAGCCAGCAGGGGACAGGTTTGTCTCATGGATGGAGTCCCAGTGGGTTGAGCTTGAGTTTGGCTCCACCCACCCAGCTAGCAGAGACTCCCGGAATCAGAGCGTTTCCCACTGGCAAGGACTCTGACAAAATATCTAGTCCAGCTCTCTTTGTACAGATAGAGAAAATAAGACCTGGACCAGGGTAGGAGCTTGCTTAAGCTCACACAGATAGCTGGGACCAGAACTCTAGATTCCCAGTCCCTGGGCCAATTCATGTCCTGCCTGCAAGCATCAGCCTCCCTGGGAGGGATCCTTAACAAAGATGAAAAGAGGTGATCAATTCACAATGGAGTTCTTTCAGGGGCCCCTCCCTGATTTAAGTATACGTGCACAATGTGTATCCCCTCTGACCTAACAATGCCATTTCCAGAAATATAGCCCAGATGTGCACAAGGATGTTCACTGTGGTGTTGTTTATAAGAAACAAAAATTAGAAACATAAATTTCAACAATAGAGGACTGATTTAATAAATGACTTATCTGTTTTATACAACCCTGTACAACTATTAAAAATAAATTTTAGAAGAATATTTAAAAGAAAATGTTCATGCTAGAAAAGTGGGCAAAAGATACATATAGAATGTTTCTAATATTGTGAAATTAAAGTATCTATTGTATGTATCATATATATTATATATGCTGTTGTTAAGTGTCATCGAGTTGGCTCTGACTCATAGCGACATTATGTATAACAGAATGAAACACTGCCCAGTCCTGCCTCATCCTCACGACTGTTGCTATGTTTGAGCCCATTGTCGCAGCCATCATGTCAATCCATTTCGTTGAGGGTCTTCCTCTTTTTCAATGACCCTTTACCAAGCATGATGTCCTTTTCCAGGGAATGAACCCTCCCAATAACATGTCCAAAGTATGTGAGACAAAGTTTTGCCATCTTCGTTTCTATTCGTCTTTGTTGTTTGGTGCCATTGAATCGATTCCAACTCATAGCGACCCCGTGTACAACAGAACGAAACACTGCCCTGCCCTGCACCATCCTCACAATCGTTGTTATGCTTGAGCCCATTGTTGGAGCCACTGCGTCAATCTATCTCGTTGAGGGTCTTCCTCTTCTTCACTGACCCTCTACTTTACCAAGCATGATGTCCTTCTCCAGGGACTGATCCCTCTTGATAACATGTCCAAAGTATGTGAGACGAAGTCTCACCATCCTTGCTTCTAAGAAGCATTCTGGTTGTACTTCTTCCAAGACACATTTGTTCATTCTTTCGGCAGTCCATGGTATATTCAATATTCTTCGCCAACACCACAGTTCAAAGGCGTCAATTCCGCGAAAGCTGGATGATGAATAAGGAAGATCAAAGAAGAACTGATGCTTCTGTATATTTATATAAGCGCTCTTAGATCTTATACCTGGGCAAGCGTGCCTCCTGTCCTGAGTCCCATGATCTGGAGTGCTCTCTATTTCATAAACACACAGTAGTTATTCAGAAGACACAGCACATCTCTTACTCAGGATCTGGTGCTTAGTGCTGCATAGCATACCCTAAACATCCACTTGGGACTAACATCATTCAGGCCCCAGGAAATATGTCTCCATCTCTTACCCTCTGTCTTTGAAACAAAAGGGGACTGAATCCCAGTGACACGACGCTGAGCGGGTTGGGCTGCGGCTGACGTTGGAGATGGACAAAGCTTCAGAGAGCAGGGAGGATTTCAGCAGTGGATGTGCTTAGGCAAGAGGAAAGACAAATTAATTTGTCAAATATACTTCCTCTCAGATAGCATGAAATGCAATATTTTCTTGCATAACGAAGCAGCGTCTCCCAATAGTGCCAAGTGTCCATTTTCTTGCTTTTCTTCGTGTTCTAATTCATGGTTCCGGAGGTACTCGCTAATTAGCACAGTGGTTGTAGCAGCTGCCAACAGCAGCTGAGGAATATTTTGCAATATTAAACAATCCGTTTTAGTCTTAAATTTGTATATATATGTAAGTCTAGACATAATATTCATGAAGCACAATATCCATTCTTTACATTGACAACTAGATGGACCTCGGCCATTAAAATAGCAAAGCATTTTACTATTTTTAACATTTCATTTGATTTAATTGTTTAAAGATTAAATTAAAGTTTTCAGCTTTACTGAAATAATTTTGATTTAAATTTATAGTATTGACTAACTATAATTTGAATTTTGCCTTTTCATCTTAATAGATAATTTTGAATATTTTAGAAGAAAATTAACTCTTAAAGAAAAATCATTTAAATCTTAAATATTTAAACATGTGGCGGTGGGCCTTCAATTGTACTCTTGCCCTGGGCCCCTCAAACGTAAGCCTGTGTTTAGAGAACAATCCTGATAGAAAAGACACCAGAATTTTCACAGAGGTTGACTCTAAATTGTGGGATGGCCGTGATTTTTAATTTCTTCGTTGTCTTCTTTTGTATTTTTCCAGATTTTCTACCATGAGAAACTATTTCTTAGTCAGAAAGGAACAAACAAACGTAGTAAACATATATTTTCAAGGGCAGCATCTTCACCAGGTCCGTCTCCTGCCCCCAACACCAACCCAATCTGGATGATTTTCCACCGTCAGCCAGGGTCCTGGGACAGGTTTTTAATTCTGTCTCTCCACCCTCTACAGCTGCCCTAGACCTCCAGTGGGACCCCAGGGGCGACTCCACCCTCAGCCCACACTTAGCACTGTTCCCCCTTAGCAGGCATCCAAGTGCCAGCTGTGTCAACTAAGGGCACACACGAAGCCGCCCCTGAATACCCCGCGGGCCACAGCCTGGGCAAACAGCATTCCCAGCCTCGGAGTTCTCCGCTGAGCGTCTAGGTCAGTGCTACTTCTAGGCGCTTGGTGTAATCCAACCACCCTCCCTGTGCTTTGTGCTGACCACATCTCCCCCATGACTGAGCAGAAACACCCCACAACCTGACCCTCCTGTGGAAGATGATCAAACGCACTGGGTGGCGGAATGTGCTGTTGAGTCTACGGACCAGTTCTGAACCCAGCAAATGGAATTTCCCCCCAAAGGTACTAACAATGAAGGAAAAATCTGCTTCTTCAGTGAAAACAGCAGTGGAAGCAGAGACAGGGAGAGCAGGTTGTCATCACTGCCGCCCATGCAATCCCAGTGGAGTTCACTGAGGTGTGTCAAGCAAGCACCATCCCCACCTTCCCTGTCAGGCACGGAGTGGGGCGCTGCCAGGCCAGCTCCGGCTGGCTGAGTCCTTCCTGTGTCAGACACGCCTAAGTGGCAGAAGTTCTTCCTAAAATTGGGGGAGGGAGGCTTTGCCACCCGGGAACCCACAGGGTCCCTGAAGATTAGCACCTCAGAGCTAGAACCAACCTTCTTACACAAGAGGCTCAGAGAGATCCACCAACTGGCCCTAGGTCACACAGCAATCATGTTGCAACCGGAACCCAGGGTTTTTTCTCCTTCTAGCACACCACATAGCCTGAGACATTCCCTCACATTACATTTTAAATTGCAGACATGATGCCTGATACATTCGAGACATACTTACACTTAGAAAATGATCTCCACCCAAAAGCTGACACCGAGCTGCAAATTCAACAAAGGCAGATTGTAAAGGCCTTACTTACCACTGTCTCCTCAGCAGTTCCCAAGGTGGCACCTCGTTCCTAGATTCTAAGGTGGGCATTTTTTCTCTTCTTCACATTTGAACATCTCTGAAATCGGGATGTAACTTGCAATATATTGCAGGTCAGAGCTTAATTGGCAGCATTTTTTGCCTTAGCAGTAAATAAATTGTAGTACATCATATAACTGCTGGTATCTTAGATTCAAGGAAATATGGTGAAACATGGTAATAAACAAAAACCAAACCCATTGCCATTGAGTCAGTTCTGACCCCTAGCGACCCTCCAGGACAGCGGAGAAATACTCCATAGGGTTTCTAAGCAGCAGCTGGTGGGTTCAAACTGCCGATCTTTGGGTTAGCAGCCATAGCTCTTAACCACCGCACCACCAGGGCTCCGAAACATGGTAATAGTGGCCAATGAATATTTGTCAAATAAATACATGTGCCAAGCACTATGCTAGGGCCCTACAAGCATCATCTTATTTACTCCTCCCCAAAATCCTACTGTGAAGGAAGCACTGTTATTCCCATTTTACATATCAGAAAAGTAAGAGCTACACAGTTAGTAATGGTGGAGCCAGAATTGACATCCAGCTTCCCAGGAGAATGCAGCTCCTATGCCAAGTGTGATGACCAACCATCCTGGTTTGCTGGGACCTGAGGAGTCCCCGGAACATGGGACTGTCAGTGCTAAAAGCAGGAAAACCGAAAAACCAGTTGCTGTCAAGTTGACTCCGACTCGTGGTGACCTAACGTGTGTCAGAGTAGAACTGTGCTTCCTAGGGTTTTCAATGGCTGATTTTTTTCTAAGTAGATTGCCAGGCCTTTCTTCAAGGTGCCTCTGGGTGGACTCGAACCTCCAACCTTTCGGTTAGCAGCAGAGCACATTAACTGAAAGTCCCTGACAAACCAGGATGATCGGTCTCCTGATCACCAAGTCCAAGAGTCTTCCATTCCCTGCGCCTCTCTGCCTGGTCCCTCCAGGAGGCCTCTCCCTCCTCCAACATCTGCACGGGAGCAGGGCTCTGGCCCAGCTCTTCAGCCTCTAGGCCCGACAGGGATTCCTGGGGCTTAAATTCCTCTCTGAATTAGCTCCTTGCCTGAGTCCCTCAGAGGGAGCAGTGACCTCTCTGCTCTTCAGTGCCCGGGAAGCAGCCAATGTTCCTCCTCCTCTGAGTGTCGGCCACTGACCGGGACCAGATACAGATGTTCACTGGACCTGCTGGGCTGTTCCCGCAGCTGATGGCACATCTGGCTGGGTTCTTGCAGTTTCATTAGAATTATGTACGAGGCTACGGCTCCTTAATTCCCATTTCATGTAGCCACACAGATTTGACAAGAAGCTCAATGTTTTCAGGCCCTGGAAAGCTGCTAATATTAGCAGTCAGCCCGAGACAGGAAGGATCCTTTCTTGCAAGAAGCCTCCTACCTGCCCCGCCCCCGCTGAGTCTGCAGGAATCCACACAAAGCTCAAGTTTGCTTTGAAGGCTAAGTTGCTGCTCAGTGGAATCCCCAACGCAAGGTTCTTGTTGCAGGGCAGATTCCTGGGCCCTGCCTTAGACCTGATAAATCAGTCTCCAGGGATGGAGCCCAGACATCTGTGTCTTAAATAAACTTTCCAGGTAGTTCTGATACCGCTAAAGGTTGTGAACCACAGCTGTGGATAGTCCCAGAAAATCTCTTGACCCCTTCCCCAACCTTCGCCCCCCCCCCCAGGCCCGCCTGCAGCTGGGGCCCTATTCAGATGGATCCAGAGCCTAGTGTCCTGACCACTGGGACCACACGACCCCAGCTCCTTCCTCCTGGGCCTGCCACTGCTGTCCCAGTTGGACAAGAGGCTCCCACTCAAGGGACGATGGCTGTGGCTCCTGGGCAGAGCCTGCAGTCACAATACAAGTACTCACAAGAGCAGGAGCACTTACTAGAGAAGAATCCTACCTGCCCCACTCCCACCAGCTTCACCAGGACCTGGACTCCCACTGCTCCACCTGGGCCATGCACCTCTGCCTACAGCGCTCTTCCCCTGGTAAATTCCCAGGTCTCCCTGAAGGATACCACAAACTCCTTTGGAGTCCTTGTAAAGTTCGCATGCATTTGTGTGATTAACAAATTGATATATGACTACAGCCTTCAGAATGGATTACACCTCAACATAAAGAAAACAAAAATCCTCACAACTGGATCAATAAGCAACGTCATGATAAGTGGAGAAAAGATTGAAGTCGTCAAGGATTTCATTTTACTTGGATCCACAATCAACACCCATGGAAGCAGCAGTCAAGAAATCAAAAGAAGCATTGCATTGGGTAGATCTGCTGCAAAAGCCCCCTTTAAAGTGTTAAAAAGCAAACATGTCGCCTTGAAGACTAAGGTGTGCCTGACCAAGCCATGGTGTTTTTAATCCCCTCATATTCATGTTAAAGCTGGGCAATGAATAAGGCAGACCCAAGAAGAATTGACCCCTTTGAATTATGGTGCTGACGAAGAATCTTGAATATACCATAGACTGCCAAAAGAACAAACAAATCTGTCTTTGAAGAAGTACAGCCAGAATGTTCCTTAGAAGAGGATGGCGAGACTTTGACTTGTTACAAGAGGGATCAGTCCCTGGAGAAGGACATCATGCTTGGTAAAGTAGAGGGTCAGTGGAAAAGAGGAAGACGCTCAACAAGATGGACTGACTCAGTTGACTGCAACAATACACAGTCAAGCATAACAACGACTGTGAGGATGGCACAGGACCAGGCAGTGTTTCGTTCTGTTGTACATGGAGTCGCTATGAGTTGGAACAGACTCGACAGCACCTAACAACGACAACAACGTATGTCTCCCCAGCCTGACCACAACTCCATAAATACAGAGACGGGGTCTGGTTCTCGCCTTCTGCTCCCTCCTCAGTGCCCAGTACCCAGCACATTGGAGGAACCTAAAAATATTTGAATAAATAAATATATGAATAAATCCCCACAGAATCCTATGAAGCAAGAACTATTCTTATCCCTATTTTTATAGCAGAGAAACCAAGGCACAGAGAGGTTAAGAACTTTACTCACATTGCCCAGCTACAAACTGACAGAACAGAACGGGCACCCACTCAGCTGGCACCAGTCCTCCAAGCTCTTATCCACTGTGCTACCTCCACCTCTGGGAGCGCGCAGCAGCAGGCAGACATGGGCTCTAGTTTGGCAGCTGTTTTTTGCCTCTGTACTGGGGCCGGACGATGTCTTCATCTGTGAAATCTCTCTCTTGATCTTGCCCCTAGACTTCCATCTCTGTTTATCCATTTTGTCTTCTCTTTCCTCTTTCCCTTCTCACACCTCCCCAGCCCACTGTGGCCACATAGCCATATAGAGTCACAAACAGCCGGAGAGGCCTTGATGGGGAACTTCTCCGAATGAAGGCTGAGTCTTGCTGGAAACAGAAACAGCCCAGAATCCCAGCCAGGTGATTCACTACCCTGGGTGAGTTAGAGAAACAGAGGCAAATAAACATTCAAAGAATTGGTGCTTTTTCCTTTTTAAAGTCTGTCTTCCATATAAAACAAAAACAAATTAGAGAAAAAAAAGACAGCCAGTTCCTGAGAATGAAGAAGAGGAATATTTGGAAAACCTGAAGAAATAGATACTATCATGATAATTGGAAACTGGCTTCCACCCTTTATAGCAAGTCCTGATGAGATGCATCCTGAAGTGTAAACAGATTTGAACCATAAACTTACTGAACCACATACAATTATTTCTGGAGGGAAATGGATGAGCGGTTGGTTAGACAAATGGAGGAGGTGTGAATGATTCTTAACACTCTGATCCGGCAAAATGGTCCTTGGAAATTAATGGAACAAAAAATTATACCAGGGAAGAGAAGCATCATCAGGAGAAAGCACTAAACATAGGAACCATGAAATGAAAATGCATTCTTATGAATAAGAGAATTAATGAAATGAATTTAAGAAAAGGTCAGGTTGGGGAGAATATAAGATGGGCTGCAGCTCCACAAAGTCCATAAATTTACTGTGGCATTTGAAGCTCAGGACTTTGG
The DNA here is from genome assembly GCF_000243295.1 of Trichechus manatus latirostris. Classification (NCBI taxonomy): domain Eukaryota; kingdom Metazoa; phylum Chordata; class Mammalia; order Sirenia; family Trichechidae; genus Trichechus; species Trichechus manatus. Next base: position 25,041,329 of record NW_004443952.1, read on the forward strand.
AAGTACAAAGTCCCTGAGAAAACATCCAGTCCAAGACCATTTTCTATTGATAAGGAACGAGAGGTTCAGAGAGGGTGAGAGACTTGCCCAAGGCCACACAGCAAAGTGGGTACCAGTCCTTAGGCTGCATTATGCACCGCATGTGGATCAAGGGAGGCTGTACTTCCCTGTACTCTGTACTGTGTTCAGTGACAGATGCTACACTTTAGAGGGTGCTGACAGGCAGAGGACAGGACTAGAAGAACTGGCTTAAGAGTCTCCATGCAGAGAGCACACTTTCTCAAGTCAGGGAGACCTGAGTTCAAATCCTGACTCTACCATTTACCAGCTGTGACTCTGCAAGTCACTTCGCCTTTCTGAGCCTCAATCTTCTCATCAATAAAATGGGGCCAAGAATGCCTACATTGCAGAACTAAATAAGATAAAGCACCTAGTGCACAGTAGGAACTCAGCAAATGGTGCTAATATTATAGGCATGACCAGAATTAATTGCCTTGAAATGCTAAAAAACCCAAAAAGGAAAAAAAAAAATGGCAACAAAAGGAAAACAAAACATCATGACAGAATGAGAGGTCTGACAGAAAGAGATCACAATGGAGTGTGGTCCAAAACTTGTTATCTTTCCTCAGAGAAGTCAAGTGGCCCAGGGCTGCAGAAAAAAATACTCTCCAGGCTTGGGCGCTGCGGGGGGATGTGCTAGTCTGTCTTGCCTAGTCTGGTTCTCGAGATGCTCTCAAGGATTAGGGCTGCCCTTCCCCAGGCCACATCCCTGGGGATCTTGAGGCCAAACTCCCTCTACAAAACATTCCCCCTATAACCGGTGGTGCCCACTCTGCAGGGAAGGAGGTTCCATACCAGGCTCCCAACTTGTCTGGGTGTGTTCAAGGAACAGGGGCAAGAAGGGCCCCGATGAGGAGGTTCCATTTCCCACCACAGGGGGGCTCCAGGGAGGCACTGTCCTCCCTGGGTTGACTCAGGAGACTTTCTGAAGGGCTGTGTGGGTGGAGTGTGGGATTTTGTAGAGGTCAAGCTTGCTACTATCTGTGGGGCTCCTGAAGTCTGCAGGGATCTGAGGTGACTGCTCAGAAGGATCCTTGAGCATGCCTATTTTTAAGGGAGATGAGGAGAGTGATATGGTTAAGAACTAAGTCTACTTCTCTTCCTGTTAGAAGTAAAAAAAAAGTGTATTTAGCTGGAATTATTTTCATGAAAATAGTACTATGAAGAACTTAATAGTTTACTGCTCAATAAACTTTTCAGCTGAAAGCACTGCACAGCCATGACCTAGGAACTTGCCCAGTGAGCAGACCAGACCATATGGCCACGGTTCTCCAGATCCTTCCGATTAAGCTGCCGGTTTTGCCTGAATTAACTAAACAGCAATGTCAGCCTAGTTCAGATTCTGCCAAGTTCATGAAACCTTCCCTGTAATGAACCAACTCCTCCCTCCTCTAACTCCCACGGCTCCATGTTCATCACTATCTGTCTGGAGTTTAAAAGGCTGCATGTCTAATGGCAGCACTCAAGGTCAGGGACCCCCTTTTTCTCTATCCCCAATGCCCTTAGGAGCACCTTACTGGTTACCTGCCGCATTGCCAGGGTCAGAAGCATTTTTGGAATTTAATTAAATGGAATAATTATGGAAGATGTGGGAACAGGCCAAACGGACTAAGAGGTCAAATTTTCCAACAGTTGTTTATTGTTTTTATACCCTTATTCTTTCTCATCTGGCAGTTCACCATACTGTGGTGGCCTGCATGTTGCTGTGATGCTAGAAGCTATGGCACTGGTATTTCAAATACCAGCAAGGCCACCCATGGTGGACAGGTTTCAGCAGAGCTTCCAGACTAAGGCAGCCTAGGAAGAAGGACCTGGCAATCCACTTACTAAAAAATTGGCCAGTGAAAACCTTACGAAGAGCAGTGGAACATTGTCTGATATAGTGCTGGAAGATGAGCCCCTCAGGTTGGAAGGCACTCAAAATATAACTGGGGAAGAGCTGCCTCCTCAAAGTGGAGTCAACCTTAATGATGCGGACGGAGTAAAGCTCTTGGGACCTTCATTTGCTGATGTGGCATGACTCAAAATGAGAAGAAACAACTGCAGACATCCATGAATAATCAGAACATCTTTCCTTCTGTTGTACACAGAGTCGCTATGAGCCAGACCAACTCAATGACACCTAACAATAACAATAAGCTGCTAACCCAATGGTTGGCTGTTCGAGTCCATCCACTTCAGAAGAAAGGCCCAGTAACCTACATCCAAAACATCATCCATTGAAAACCCTATGGAGTACAGTTCTACTCTGACTCACATGAGGACTCCATGAGTTGGAATCAACTTGATGACAATCGGTTTTAGCTTTATTCCTCCTACAGGGGCAGTGGTGGTTCAGTGGTAGAATTCTCACCTCCTATGTGTCTACACTTGTTTATACTTTGGACATGTTATCAGGAGGGATCAGTCCCTGGAGAAGGACATCATGCTTGGTGAAGTAGAGGGTCAGCAAAAAAGAGGAAGACCCTCAACAAGATGGACTGACACAGTGGCTGCAACAATGGGCTCAAACATAGCAATAATTGAGACGATGGTGCAGGACTGGTCAGTGTTTCGTTCCATTGTACATAGGGTCTCTATGAGTTGGAACTGACTCGATGGCACCTAACAATGACAATGCGGAAGACCTGGGTTTGATGCCCGGCCAATGCACTCCATGTGCAGTCACCACCCATCTATCAGTGGAGGCTTGCATGTTGTTATGATGCTGAACAGGTTTCAGCAGAGCTTCCAGACTAAGACAGAGTAGGAAGAAAAGCCTATTGATCTACTTCCAAAAATAAGCCAGCGAAAACCCTGTGGATTACAATGGTTCGATCTGCAACTGATCGTGGGGATGGCGCAGGACCAGACAGCATTTTGTTCCTTGTGTCTGGGGTTGCCATGAGTTGGGAGCCAACTCGACGGCAGCTAACAACAACATTCTTCCTAGGAAAATCCAAGGGACTTATGGTAAAGTGTACTGAACTGTTCTATAATCCCCATTCTTCCACTGTATAAAGAGATGCATACATCTTCTTTGCCCAGAATCCTACCATGGTGCATTGTTCTGCTCAGTCAAAACTTCTGGGACATAAAACAAAGGTTTCAACAACAACAACGGGACATTCAACAAATGATGTTCTCAAAGTCTCCTTTAATGATGGCTACCAACACTTCCCAAATCTAGGGACACCAAGATACAGTTGTGCAGGTTGTCCACTGCATAAATCCAGGGGTCCATTTACATCAGAGTCTAAATGGCTCTCCCTGGATTGTGTAGTGCACAGTCTGTTTGGGTGTGTGAGGCAGTTCTGCCCCCATTCATGTCATTAAGAGAAACATTTTCAATAAAATTTAATTGTCTGTTTAATAATTATTTATCAAAATTTGTAGTACATTCATGTTACTTTTATAAAGTTTGTTCAGTAATAGTTGAAATTATAACTCAATCCAGAAGAATTTTTTTTTAATATTTAGAGGCTTATGGTCACAGGAAATAAAACGATTCAATTTATATACATCCTTATGTTGCACAGAAGTATGATAGTAAAATCAATAAAAAACTTTCAAGCATAAAAATACATTATATTAGGATAAAATTCTATGGGGGAAGCGGATTAGAAATACAATTTCCAACTGTTAAATAAGAGCTCATTTGTGCCTTTTTTAAAAGGATCGTAGTGGGTAGCAACTTGCTATATTTGTATTGGATTGGATACATTTAAAAGAGTGACAGAGTTTTATTTTATCATGTCTATATTTCTAATATGCCAAATATTACATCCTTTCTTGTTATGCAAATTATAAAATATTCTAGAGATCAACTTTCAAATGTTCAAGAAAGAACATAGATATCAATTATTTTAAGGATGTGAGCAAGAAAGGTTAACCCCACTGATGTTGTCAACCCCATTTTAGACACCAGCTTCTCCACAGCAGAATGCACACCCCTTAGGGGAGTGTTTGCTCCTTGGTTCTCTCTACGCCAAGCTCAGGCTTAAGGGTAGGGACATCACTACGTGGGAAGGATGATCTTTGGCTACCAAGCCAGGTTTGCCTGGCTCTCTGTTCTCATCCCTCTCCTGCCCACAGGACTCGGGTTTTCTTCTGTGTGGCCTTGGCTAAGTGCCCACCACCGTTTGGGCCCCAGAGATCTCCTTGTCCAGCAGATGGAGTTCAACCAGGCCTCTTTCCACACAGACCCTAGGGGATTCAAGTGGTGGTTTGGGAGTCTGGTTTCTTCTCCACCCAGGCTTCCTCACTGTGTGCCTGACACCATGCCTGGCACATAATAAGCCTAAGGTGAACATGCCCAACATTATGACAACCCCAAGTATAGTGGGATCTTCCTTTTCCCAGTGGAAAGGTCCAAAACAAAGCTTTTGACCAACTTGCGCATATAAACTTTCAGGAATACAGATGAGATAGTCAAAGGTCTACTGATAATATTTAATTAAAAAATGTAGTTTACACATATATTTAAAGTCACTTATATAAAATAGAAGGTCCCTAGGTGGTATAAATGGCTTGCACTCATCTACTAACCTAAAAGTTAGCAGTTCAAACCTACCCAGCGGCACCACAGAAGAAAGGTCTGGCAATCTGCTTCTGTAAAGATTACGCCCAAGAAAACCCAATGGAGCAGTTCTACTCTGTAACACATGGGGTCACCATGAGTAGAAATCGACTCCACAGCAATGGGTTTTTATATAGAATATAGTAATATGCCAATGTAGTAGTAACATATTAATTAAAACCTAATGTATTAATTATAAAGTCTGACACTAATTAGAAGTATATTTAGAAACATTGCTTTTTTCTGTGGCCACATTTAATTCATGAAATGATTTTATTCATTCCCTTCACACACGTCTCTGACATGGGTGTCTTTGTCATCACTAGAGCCACTTCTAGAGTCATCTAACACAGCTTTCCAGAGTGCATCTCTTCACTTCCATCCAAGTCATTTCAGATACGGACTGTTTTGCACCTGGGATGATGCTGTCACTGGAAATTATACTCCGAGCCCCAAGTACCCATTCTCTATTCATGAGCTCTGCAAAGTAACCACTTAGTGTATTGTTTTTTAAAGAGATCTTTAAAAGACTTGTTTACAACATCCAACACTTGCAATTATAAGGAAAAATGGCTAAATCTATGTTTAGTGTTTTTGTCTCCATTTCTGCTCCGTTAGGTGAGCACTCGCAACATAGTGTTGATTGAAGTTATTTTGGACTAATATGTCCTCCCCAAATAGTGCTTTTCCGTCAGAGTTAAGTGACTGAGAGTGAGCCCTGTAACATGAGTCTTGGTAAGGACTTGAATATAAGGTAAATCCCTCTTTTCAGAAAGATAAAGAGTGAGTGGACTGGTAGATGAACAGTTGGATATTGGAGTCTTTGGCTAAATTCAAGACCCTCCCTCTGAGGTGGGGGCCCTCAGTGTCCTTCACTGGAAACCCTCTTCCACTGACCCCCCCACCACACTGGGCTCCAGTTTGGGTATAGAGAGGCCAGTAGCAAGAGGTGTAATCCCTTCCCAGACAAAGCCAGGGAAAGGAAGCCATATTTACCTTGACTCCTTCCTTTACCTTCCTCCATACAAACAGCGCACTGGAACCTTCTCGTCTGCCACCCTGTTCCAGGCTGTGAGGTGGGTGTTTACCAGCATTTAGCTGTGAGGAAACTGAAGCTCTAGGCGTTTTTCAACAGTATTTATAGAAACAAGAGAAACGGGCCAGCAATTAATCTCCCAAGCAGTTATAAAGTTCTGCCCAGTGATTCAAAACTGGCTTTGGAGTTAGACATCCCAAATTTAAATCCTTGCTCTTCCACTTAAACAGTTTGCACATCGTTGTTGAAAATATACACAGCAAAACATATACGCATTCGTCAATTTCTATGTGTACAGTTCAGTAGTATTGCCTACAGTCTTCAGGTTGTGCAACCATTCTCACCCTCCTTTTCAGAATGGTTTCTCCCCCACTGACATAAACTCTCTGCTCCCTAAGCTTCCTACCTAACCTTTCGAGTTGCTGCTGTCAATTTGATCCCATATAGATAGTTCTTTAAAAGAGCACAATGCTGAAGGCAGACATTCTGTACTAACTGAGCTAAATGTTTCAGCCAAGTTCTTTTTAAAAATAATTTATTTATTTTTGTTGTTGTTGTTGAGAGTATACACAGCAGAACACACACCAATTCAACAATTTCTACATGTACAACTCAGTTACATTGATTACATTCTTTGAGTTGTGCAGCCATTCTCACCCTCCTTTTCTAGATCTTAAAAGAGCACAATGCTCAAGGCGGACATTCTTTACTAGTTAACCTAAACTATTACTTAGTTTTAAGAAGACTTCAGGGGATATTTTTGGTTTAAGGTTTAAAGATCGTATCAGGGCAATAGTTTCAGGGATTCATCCAGCCTCAATGGCTCCAGAAAGTCTAGAATCCATGAGAATTTGAAATTCTGTTCTGTAATTTTCCCCCTTTTCATCAGGGTTCTTCTATAGAGTCTTTGATCAAAATATTTAGTAATGGTAGCCAGGCACCATTCAGTTCTTCTGGTCTCATGGCAAAGGAGGCAGTTGTTCATGGAAGCAATCAGCCACACATTCCATATCCTCCTGCTATGCCTGACTCTCCCTCTTCCTCTGTTGTTCCAGGTGAATAGAGACCAACTGCTGTGCCTTGGGTGGCCACTTGCAAGCTTTTAAGACCCCAGGCACTACACAACAAACTAGGAGGTAGAACAGAAGCATTAAACACCTTATTAGGCCAATTAACTAAGATGTCCCATAAAACCATAACACTAAACCTCCAAACCAAGAAACCAAATCCCATGAGGTGTTTGGTTGCACATAAGCAGCCTCAGAAGATATTCTTTTGTTGTTGTTGTAAATATATAAACAACACAACTTTTGCCAATTCAACTTTTCACAGGTATACAACTTACTGACAATAATTACATTAATCGTCTGTGCAACCCTACGTGTAATCAATGCAATATTTCCATCACCGTTAACCCCCTTTCCCTCTCCCTCCCACCCCTAGTAACCACTAATAAACTTTGTTCTCTTTTCTTATCTTTTTATATGTGAGGTCATAGAATATTTACCCTTTCATTATTGACTTATTTCACTCAGAATAATATCTTCAAGCTCCATCAGTATTGTAGCATACATCAAGACTTCATTTCTCTTACTGGCTGCGTAGTATTCCATTGTAGGTATGCATTACATTTTGTTTATCTGTTCATCTGTTGATGGGCCTTTTGGTCATTTCCACCTTTTGACTATTGTGAATAGTGCTGCAATGAACATTGGTGTACAAGTATCTATTTAAGTCTCTGCTTTCAAGTCTTTTGAATATATACCTAGGAGTGGAATTGCTGGGTCATATGCTAGTTCCCTTTTCAGTTTTTTGAGGAACCGCCACACTGTTTTCCACAATGGTTGTACCATTTTGCATTCCCACGAGCAGTGGGTAAGGTTCCAATTTCCCCACATCCTCACCAACATTTGTTATTTTGTGAGTTTTTTAAAAAATCTTAGCCATCCTAGTGTGAGTGAAATGGTATCTCATTGTGATTTTGATTTGCATCTCTCTGCTGGCTCATGACATTGAGCATCTTTTCATGTGTTTGGTGGCCATTTAGATGTCCTCTTTGATGAAATGTATATTCAAGCCCATTGCCCATTTTATGATTGAGTTGTCTTTTTGTTGTCAGCTTCTTCTTCACCTCTCCCCCATTTTTCCCCCCTCACAGAGAAATGCATTCTTTAAATGATGCTCATGCCTCTCCTCATCAGGAGAGTTTGGGTTGTTTAGAGGGACCGCTTAACCCAAACCAGAAACACTTACCTCCCAATCCAAAGACCTCCTCAACCTCTCTCTGGTCCATCACCCAGTTTTATTTTGATCACTGTAATTATCACTACTTATGGTTTCCTTATTTATTTACTTGTCTTTCATGTAGCTCAATGATTCTCATGGGGCAGAACCAGCCCCTAAGAGGGTGCTTTGGTTGTCACCATAATCAGGAGGCAGAGGAGGGCAGGGATACTAGACATCCTGCAATGGACGGATTGTCCCACATCCTTACAACACTTGAATGTTTAACCAGACACCCAAGTAGTTCAAAAGCCATTTATAATGATCTAAATCTAGACGCTAACTTCATCTTATACACCAACACAAAGGGTAGTAAGCGTGGTTTAATTTACACTGACTTTTCCAGGAATGCAACTTGGAAACTGAGAGATTATTTTACTTTCTTCAATTTGGAGTTTTATCATTTCAAAAAATGGCATCACCAATGGCAACACCCTTTGAGGTATCTGAGTCACTGACACTATCCTGTATCTGTCAGCATCCATAGCTGTCACAGTCAAGGCCATTCTAAGTATATTTACCACTATACACTTCTAGTCTATTTGAAAGTGTCAAAATGTCATCAATATTCAGTTGGATATTATCTCTTTTTTCTTAAATTCAAACATTCATTATAAGTATAAGCATCTGAGTGATTCCTTATGCTTTCTCATGTAGTTATGAGCAAACAATTGAATACTGAAATACCTACTATTTTATTAAGATTACTTTCCTTTTATTTCTCCACTATCTTACAATTAAAATGCTACATTGATATTTTTAATTATGTAAATAAATGGAATATATAACATATCATCTGTGGATTTCATTTCAGAATAAGTAGGCATTTCAAAAAGTATGTGTTATACAACTGGACTAAACCAAAGCTAAGAAGTTTCCTGAATACAATCAAACACTTTGAGGGACAGAGTAGCAGGGGTAGGGGGTCTGGGCACCATGCTTTCAGGGGACATCTAGGTCAACTGGCATAACAAAGCTTATTAAGAAAATGTTCTGCATTCTATTTTGGTGAGTGGCGTCTGGGGTCTTAAAAGCTTGCAAGCAGCCATCTAAGATGCATCAATTGGTTCCAACCACTTGGAGTAAAGGAGAATGAAGAACACCAAAGACACAAGGAAAGTATTAGCCCAACAGACAGAAAGGGCCACATAAACCAGAGACTTTATCAGCCTGAGACCAGAAGAACTAGATGATGCCCGGCTACCACCAATGACCACCCTAACAGGGAACACAACAGAGAGTCCCGGCTGGAGCAAGAGAAAGGTGGGGTACAGAACTCAAATTCTAGTAAGAAGACCAGACTTAATGGTCTGACTGAGACTGGAGGAACCTCAGAAAGCATGACCCCCGGATTCTCTATCAGCCCAGAACTAAAACAATTTCCGAGACCAACTCTTCAGAGAGGGATTGGACTGGACTGTGGGACATAAAGTGATATTCTTGAGAAGTGTGCCTCTTAGCTCAAGTAGATACAAGAGACTAAACGGGCAGTTTCTGTCTGGAGGTAAGATGGGAAAGCAGGGTTAGGATCTGATTGAATGGACATGGGGAATCAGGGGTGGAAAGGAGGAGTGTGCTGTCACAGTATGGGGAGAGCAGTTAGGGTCACTTAACAACATATGTATAAATTTTTTTATGGGAGACTAATTTGAAATGTAAACTTCATTTAAACTACAACAATAAAAATAATTAATTTTTTTAAAAAAGTATGTGTTATAAAGGGGCCTTTGGGTCCAATTGTGTTGAGAGCCACTGGCTTGATGTTCCTCCACGGCTAGAAAGTCAGTTCCATGAGGGCAGTGCCTGGTCTGACCTGTTTATTTACCACTGTGGCCCCCAACACCCAGGAGAGCACTCAGTAAAGATTAACTGAATGAATAAATGATAGAGACATTCTGGGTACTATAAACTTTAAGTGGGGGAGATATTTAGGGACAGTTTAACTTTAGATAAGTTGATTAGGCAATGTTTCTGAAATTCCTTTTCTCCAACTATAAATGGGGGTAGGAACCTGATCTGCCCAGATGTTGAGAGGATTCAAGGAAATCATGGCTCTGAAGACTCCTGGCACAGTGCCTGGCACATGGGAGGGTTGAGAAAACATGGTCAGAGATTTTTTGTGTGTAGTAAATATATAGGTAACAAAACATTTGCCATTTGTTAGATTTCTTAAGCAGTAAACCTTAACTCTATTTTCAACTATCCTCCCTTCTCGCTGAAAAACTGGTAGTTGTTGTTATTATTAACACGTTTTTCTAAGTACCTCCTATTCCCAGTTTTGTTCTCCCACCGCTCCGGCCCCCAGGCCTGCGATACCTTCAATAATCTCACTCTAATTGGAAAGTGGGGCTGTCAGGATGACATTCTTCTCCCCTCCCTGATTCTCACCTTGGTCCCCGTCGCTGACAGATGCGGACGCCCCCGCAGCTCCAAGGAGAAGCCACAGACCAGGAGGGAGCCGCGAGGGGTAGGCTCGCCACGGGCGCCGCGTGGGGCACGCCGGGTGCCCCAGGAGTCAGCTGCCACACAGGGCGTGGATCAGACACCTCTGCGGGTTCTCCGTGATGAAACGCTGCCGCCCCCGGGGAGCCGTCTCCGGCCTGCCACAGTGGCTCGCGGCAGGTTTATCACACTCGCTGCGAGAATACATAATCAATTCCCCAGCTGGCACTTTGTGCTGAATACCCACTTTTTCAGCTTGATAGCAGGACTAAATTAGTTATTTAGCAACTAGGCCCTAATTTAGAGCGAGCGAGAGCCTTGACAAGGATCATTGTTCACGACCATCCCCCCTTTGCCTACAGATAGGAGGCCCACAAATCCCCAGAAGGTGATAAATAGACAATTAGAAAATAGATATATTTGGTTAGATCTACAAGGCTCCCTGGCGCTGTCACGCTCACAATGAAGGGGGCCGGGGTAAATTGGTGGCCAATAAACGCCAGCTGCACGGCCATCCGTCCTGCAGACACTCCACCATATGTGGCCATTTACAGGCCGTCCTGAAGAATAGATCGGACCAATAAGACCAGAGGGAACTAAAAATACTTGACAAAGTTGGCTGCTCTTCATTTAACAAGAATAAAATATCTAATGGGGTGTAATGGAGACCATCAATCACCTGCTGCCAGACCCGGCCAGAATACCACAGTTTTAACTATTAATGCAACTTTTTTTTCCCCCTAATAAGTGGGACAGGCACATCCGCTTTGTACACAGGGTTGATGTTTGGGGAGTGGAGATGAATGGGGGATGCTGGAGAACTGTGGCAGAGGATGAATTCCAGCTTAAAAATAGGAAAGGGAGAACAGACAGGACATTCAGGATCTGTTCAAATGATGGACACTGCATTCAGTGGTTGGGGCTATGTTGTTATTTTCTGCAAGGTGAGGTTTTCCGGCCACCTGCTTCTTTTAATTCCAAGCAGCAGTTACTGAGTCCTCCTTAGCATAGAAGGAGGTCCTAGGCACTGTGGGACATGCCTGAATCAGGCCATCCTGCCCTCAAGGAGCTTTCATGCTACAGGAGGAAACAGACACATAAAGAACTGCGAGAGCCAGCAGAATTCAGAAAGTGGCATAGGAGGGAGCAAGGCATCTTAGGCATCCTGAGGAAGGAGAGATGGGATCCGGATAAGGAGGCCCTGGCACTGTTCATGCAAAGCAGTTTAGAGGACAGATGTGGCCAGAAAGAGATAGAGGAAAGGCACTTTAGGCAGAGGAAAGAATGTAGACAAACGGATAAGAGGCTGGTCAGCAGGACACGCGGACCCATCTGGCTGGAGCAGAAGGTATGTGAAGGAGAGTAATAGAAGATGAGACGGAAGATGAGGTTGGAGCTAGTCAAGGAAAGCCTTCATTTGTTCATTCGCTCTGCAAATATTTATTAACTACAATGTGCATGTTGTTGTCGCTGTTAGTTGTCATCAAGTTGGCTCTGATTCACGGCAACTCTCTGTACGTTGCCTGGTCCTGTGCCACCTTCATGATCATTGGCATGTTTGAGTCCATTCTTGTGGCTCCTGTCCAGTGCCTTCCAACATAAGGGGCTCATCTTCTAGCACTGTATCAGACAATGTTCTGTTGTAATCTGTAAGGTTTTCATTGGCTAATTTTCAAAAATAGATTGTTAGGGCTTTCTTTCCAGTCTGTCTTGGTCTGGAAGCTCTGCTGAAACTTGTCCACTATGGGTGACCCTGCTGGTATTTGAAATACTGGTGGCATAGCTTCCAGCATCATAGCGACACACACAGCCACCACAGTATGACAGACAGATGGGTGGTGGATGATGTGCTAGGTGCTGGAATTTTTGAAATAGAGAGATACAGATATAGAAAATAAAGTTTTAAAATTGTCAAGAATTTCCACTGCACGTGGCTTTATAATATCAGATTTAAGAATCATCTTATAGGACATCACACTCTGTCCTACAACTCCACTGGGAATGAAAGATCCAGGGCCACCGGCAGAAAGGAGGAGGAAAGAGAAGATTAGCACACAGGTCAGTTAGAATGCTTTCAGTTGCAATGAACAGAAAAACAGGCTAAAGCTGGCCTAAGCAATAAGGAAATGTATTGGCTCACTTAACTGGAAGTCAGAGACAGAGCAGGTTCCTAGACTGGTCGATTCAGAGGATCAACTCTGCCATCAAATATCCAAAGCCTGACTGTCTCTAGTGGAGACTGAATGCTCACCAATCCATTTTCTCTTTTTCTAGAGCACACAGCTCGAGTGTGTTTCCAGCCTCCCTTGCAGTTGGATGTGGCCACGTGACTGAGTTCTGGCCAATAAGATGTGGATGGAAGTGTTGTGAGGTACTTCTACGCCAGTCACATAAAAATCTCCCAGGCACAACCCCCTCTTGTGTCTTTCCTCATCTGCCAGCCAGGTCCACATGATTACCACATTAAAGGCCTTCCAAACTTAATTGGACTTAACATGATCAAAAAATAAATCTATGTTGTGTTAAGCCATTGAGAGTTGAGGGTTTGTTTGTTAAACAGCTAATGATAACAATCCTGAACAATCCACCGTCACTCTGCTCTGTAGTCAACAGTATCAGCTTCATCCTAAGGCTGGAGCCCTGTTGGTTCTGAGATGGCTGCCAAGAGAATCAAGTCTGTCTGCTTCCTTGTTCGCATCCATTGGGAAAGAAAGTCACTTCCAAAAGTGCTCCAAGAACAGTGAGTACCCTCTTTTCCCAAAAGCCCCTAGCAAACCTCATGTTTCATTGGCCAGAAATGGACCACATGTCCATGATCAATCACCATGTCTGGGGGGGTGAATTATTATGATTGGCTTATATATTCAAGGTGAGTTCATTTTCCCCCAAGCACATGGCTACAAACAAAATTGAAATTTTGTTAGACAGGAGGAAGAGAAAAATGATGTCAGGAAGACAATCAACGAAGTCTACTCCAACACTTTTATCATGGTCCTCTTTATTCTAGAGCTTCCAAGGGCCAGAATTCTGCATAGTCCAGTCCTTTGAGGGTAATCTATTCTCAACCAATTGCTTAATTTATGGAAGAGGAAGGTGAGGCTCAAGGACACCAAGGAGTCAGTGTTGAAGCCAAGACTAGAATACAGGGGCCAGAGGCATATACCATACCTTTCCCTCAACCTACCTGTGGTTCCCAAAACTGGCTGCTCATCAGAAACACCCTGGGGAGGTGTTTGGCACTACAGATTCCCAGATCCTGCCCCAGGCTAATTAAATCAGAATTTCTGGATGTGTCTCCCTATATTCAGTGCTTTTGAGTATCTCCCTAGTTCATCCTAATTCAAAGACAGGTTTGGGAACCAGAATACCACACTTTTTCTAAAGAAATCGTTTTTATATTGCAATTTGCCTTAAGAACAAGAAGTTTTTTGGATTCAGTTAATCTAAGAGTATTGAAAAAAAGTCAGCCCAGAAGATCAATCTTCTCTTGGGCAAGTCTTGCTTTCTTGGGGTCTCAGTTTCCTTGTCTAGCAATAGATGACAGATAACAGTCCCTGACTCTTTGACCTCCCAGGTCCAAATGACATGAACGAGATGTGAGCATCCTTTGCAAACTGTTAAGCACTGTTATCTAATTTTTCAGTCCATACCCTCTACAGCCCAGCTAAGAAACATTTAAGGAAACATAATATAGTTACCTCATCCATGTTGACTGAGCCATCAATCTGAAAGATCCCAGGGGTAGGAGAGTCATGTCCCACAGATGGAGGCCAGACCCTGCCCTCAACCCTTCACCCACTTGAGGAGGCTCCCTCTTGGCCACTGCTGGTTTCATGCATTATTCAGTCACAAGAGTCACCCTACAGTGGCCCTGATGGTGTCCTTCACACAGTCTGAGAGTGTCTCCAGGTAGGGCAGATGAGAAACAAGAAACTGAGTGACTTTGAACACACCTGCAGAATGCAGATGAGCCAGGTGGTTTGGCAGCATGGGGCTGAGTGCTCCTCGCGGGGAAGGCAGGAAAGGTCTGGGTATTAGAGGGGACAGTGATGGCTACAGAATTTGGGCCATTGGGTTCTTGGTAATGCCTGTGGTTTGGGCTTTGTGTAGTGTTTTCTCCCAGAATGCTTATTTTGGGTTTATTGTAAAGATTCCTTCAATTTCAGTTTTTAAAGCATGTTCATGTCCCTTAACTCATTTGATCCTCAAAACCACCTGTACATAGTTTCCTCCTCCTGAATCTGATATGCTCGCTTGTGTCCTATTTCACCAAGTTTGAATTCAACTCAGTCCCTCTGTTCACTTATATATAATCATCAACCCAAATGCCCTTTGTTTCCCTCCCCCCTCTTTTTTTTTTGGTCCATCTGAGTCATGTGCAATAATTTATTCATTATAAATTATATTACTTTGGATTCACAAGTAGCAGAAAACTAACTCAAATGAGCTTAAGCAAAAAAAAAAAAAAAAAGGAGGACATTATTATAAGGATAAAAGAGAATCTAATAGAAACCAAGAACATGGATTTGACTGGGTGCCAGGTACAAAACCTGGGGACTCAGATTTGTCAGAATCCTATCTACTCTCTCTGGCTGGGTATCTACTAATTTCTTATCTATGTAACTATCTACCTACCTACCCACCTATCTACCTATTTATCTCCTTTTCTCTCTCTGTTTCATCCCAGTGTTCTCCAGTTCTCTAGTTCAAAGATAAGGTGGTGGCAAACAGTTTCTGAGTTTACCTCTTATGTTTTTACCCACTGGAAAGAAATAAATCTGGTCCATCTATCCCAAATTTTAAAAACCACAGGAAGGTGCTTACCAGCCCAGGTACCCACTGCTGGACCAATCACCAGTGGGAACCACATATAGATAGAAATAGTGGGGAGAAGGCAACCCTAGAAGATGGTTGGGGGAGTAGTGCTGGAAATAAAACAAAAGGTGCCCATTATACAAATATTTCCATATTCTACCATGTGGATGGCATTCATCCATTCAAAAATATGTATTGAGCACTTACTATGTGCTAGCCACTGTGGTAGGCACTGGAGATAAAGCAGTGAAAAAGATAGACACTACTCCTGCATTCATAGAACTTACAGTTTATCTGGCAAGATAGACAATACATAATCATACCTGATAACTTATTGCAATTGTGGTGTTATGAAGGAGGAGGACAGGACACTTTTAAATATAGATATATCTATCTGTAGATATACCCAAACCAAACCAAACTTGTTGTGGTTGAGTTGATTCTGACTCATAGCGACTCTGTAGGACAGAGTAGAATTACCCCATAGGGTTTCCAAGGAGCAGCTGGTAGTTTTGAACTGCCAGCCTTTTGTTAGCAGCTGAGCTCTTAACCACTGTACCACCAGGGCTCCATATATAGATATAGATATTATAATATATATGTGTATATATACCTATACATACACACATATATATACATATATAGGTATGTGTGTATATGTATGTATGTATATATATATCTCCTGACCTAGTTTGGATGGATGAGATGCCTACCCTGAGGAAGTTAGATTCATGCTGTGTTAAAAGGATGAGTAGCTGTTAGTTTGGAAATTTAAAGGTGGAGACTCTGTCTTTAACAAACCAGTATGAAAAACACTAACTAGATAGTAGATAAGCGGTAACTTTGGTGAAGGTTAAGATAGTACACAATACAGGGCAGTCAGCACAACTTGACCAAGGCAAAGTCATAGAAGCTTCACAGACACATCCAGACTCCCAGAAGGATCAAGTTACTGGGCTGAGGGCTGGGGACCATGGTCTCAGGGGACATCTAGCTCAATTGGCATAACATAGTTTATAAAGAAAATGTTCTATATCCGACTGTGGTGAGTAGTGTCTGGGGTCTTAAAAGCCTGTGAGCTGCCATCTAAGATACATCTACTGGTCCCATACCGACTGGAGCAAAGGAGAATTACGAAAACCAAAGACACAAGGGAAAGATTAGTCCAGAGGACTAATGGACCACAACTACCACAGCCTCCACCAGACTGAGCCCAGAACAACTAGATGGTACCCGGCTACCACCACCGCCTGCTCTGACAGGGTTCACAACAGAGGGTCCCGGATAGAGCAGGAGAAAAAAGTGGAACAAAATTCAAATTCACACACACAAAAGACCAGACTTACTGGTCTGACAGAGATGAAGAAACCCCTAGAGTATGGCCCCCAGACACCCTTTTAACTCAGTACTGAAGTCACTCCTGAGGTTCACCCTTCAGCTAAAGATTAGACAGGTCTATAAAACAAACCCTGGTGGTGCAGTGGTTAAGAGTTTGGCTGCTAACCAAAAGGTCAGCAGTTCAAATCCACCAGCCGCTCCTTGGAAACCCTATGGGG
>NW_004443952.1:25058178-25090090 GCF_000243295.1 Trichechus manatus latirostris
CAGTGGTTAAGAGTTTGGCTGCTAACCAAAAGGTCAGCAGTTCAAATCCACCAGCCGCTCCTTGGAAACCCTATGGGGCAGTTCTACTCTGTCCTATAAGCTCACTATGAGTTGGAATTGACTTGATGGCAATAGATTTTTTTTTTTTTTATTCGTTTGGTATAAAAAAAAACAATACCACATGTGAGGAACGTGCTTCATAGTTCGACCATGTATACAAGACTAAATGGAACGCCAGCCCAAAAGCAAAGACGAGAAGGCAGGAAGGGACAGGAAAACTGGACGGGGAACCCAGGGTGGAGAAGGGGAGAGTGTTGACACATTGCAGGGCTAGCAACCAATGTCACAAAACAATTTGTGTATTAATTGTTTAATGAGAAACTAATCAGCTCTATAACCTTTCACCTAAAGCACAACAGAAAAAAAGAAAGAAAAGAAACTTGTATGGATGGGGAAGGTAAGGTCCAAGGACACTAACAGTGCAATGTTTCCTGAAGAGTTCCATAGAACACTAAATTCACATATTAACAAGTTTCTGTTTTTAAAAACAAAGAAAAATGTTCTGTGGTCAACTGAGTTTCAGAAATGCTGGATTGGACAGGTAAGCTGTTCCCTTACTACAGACCTTGTTAGAAATTTTTACATGCCAAGGTGCCCTGAGAATCTCCAAAGAGAGTCTCTTTTCCAGTCAAAACTAGCCTTTATAAGTAACATCCTCAAAGGCAAGCAAAAGTGTTCTGTCAGAAAGATCTATCAGTTATGGAGGGTAAGAGACACACAGCTCATTCATGATGGAATCTGGACACTCTTGGTCTTCCCATTGGCCTTTCTTCTCCCCATCTTCCTTGCACGATAGTTTTGAGCATTTCACATCCTAATGATAGTTTATAACCTAAATAAAAGCAACTGACTATGTTTTAGTTATAGCTCAGGAAAATTTGGTTGAAGGTATTGAATCGACATATAACATTTATATTTTTTTCTCATTTAAAATGAAAAAAAGGCTCCCATTTAGCATTTTTGTACAAAATGCCTGACTTTCAGGAATGGATTACTGAAGGTATAGATGTCTATTATTTTTTAGATGCCTAGAATCTTATGTGGCAGGAAACATGAACTTCAGTGGTTTTAGAAATGCCTTCACTGAACTGCAAATCAGTCTCCCTTGTATCAAGAATCAATATGATAATTGGTTGTACAGAACAGCAATTAGTTATTTTGCTTTCCTTAAAGTTCTACACCACTGAGCTACAGGCCTGGCTGTGCATCAAACTCACTTGTGGAACTTTAAAAAAGTACAGATGCTGGAATACTATTCAGCCACAAAAAGGAATGAAGTTACAAACATATTTACCACAATAAAAAAAAGAAATACTAACACATACTACAACATGGACGGACTTTGTAAACATTATGCTAAATGAAAGAAACCAGTCACACTAAAGACCTCATACTATATGATTCCACTCATGAAAGTCCAGAACAGGGAAGTGTTATAGAGACAGAAAATAGACTAGTGGTTGCTTAGGGGGACTAGGTGGATGATACCTAAAGGAAATGGGGTTTCTTTTTGAGGTGCTGAAAATGTTCTAAAATTGATGGTGGTAATAGTTGTACTTATCTTGAATATACAAAAAACCAGTGAATTAAAACAAAAACAAAAAACTTTGGCACAGTGCTTAAAGTGTTTGGCTGCTAACCGAAAGGTCAGCAATTCAGCCCCTCTGTGGGAGAAAGATGCAGTAGTCTTGTCTGTAAATATTCACAGCCTTGGGAACCTTATGAGGGCAGTTCTGCTCTGTCCTATTGGGTCACTATTAGTCGGAAACCACTGACTAGTATACTTTAAATGGGTGAATTGTATAGTATGTGAATTATATTTCAATAAAACTGTAAAAAAAAAAAAATGTCCCACTCAGAAACAATTTAAAAGAATCTCTTGGGGGTGAAGCTCATGCATCAGTATTTTTTAAACTCCCCAGGTAACTCTAAAGTGTAGGTCACAGTTGAGAACCATTACTCTACACCACAAATTCCTCCAGGAACTCATAAATGTGAATTTCTTATGACAACAAGAATTATGAAACCTATTAGTTCTTTTTGTCTTGGCTACCAGGAAGCTCAGCCAGTCTGGGTTATAGTAACTCCCTTGTCTCTGGTTCTTACTTTAATTAACCTTCCTTTCTCCAGATGCTTTTTTCTCTTAATTCATGAGTCTTACAGTAAAATCCCAAATCTTCCTTGTCCTATCAGTAGACCTTCTGCTCACTCTAACAACTCCAGCATACCTGATCACACATGAACACACACACCCACACCAGGGTTTAGCTTGTTTCAGGAAGCCACACCTCCTGCTTTTGATTTAATCTTTTTTTTTTAAATCCCTCCAGAAGTTTGATTGTTCTGGAGTGATTAAACCTTGACTAATCCAATTTTCTATGAATCAGGGATATCAAATATTACTATCAATCTACTTTTCTGTGGCTAAAAAAATATTTTACTTTAGGAACAAAATATATGGCCTCATTTATGCCTGAGTTCATCAACTAGTTAAAATTTTTTGTGTTTTTCTTTTCATCAGTGCTGACAAAGTGATATGGAATTAGACACCCTGTGAACTGTTTCTTTGCTTTAATGTGTGAGCTGCGATTCACTAGAGGGAATAAAATAATCCACTGTCATTTCTGTTTTTATCATATTCATTTTTGGCAGAGAATTTATTCACTCTTCTCTATATAGTTATTTATGTGCTACAATCTCGCGTTTTTGCATTCCCCAGAGAACGCACTATTAAAACTCTTAATGTGACACCTCATATTTTGAGTAGACTAGAAAATAGTTACAATTTTAATTTAAATTGAAATGACTATGTAATAGCTGGACAAATCAGTTTGAGATCCCCAGAGCTCTTAATTGTAATTCTCCATTGTTTTCTATGCATAAATTTCTTTTCCAAAGTGCTCATTCTGAAATACTCATTTTTTTTTTCAGCTGTTCCATGCTCATTCCAAACTCACTTATTTAATAATTTTCTATGGTTAACAACTTCATGATTAAACTTTAATGTTAAATGTAAATGTTTGAAATAATAAGCCTATTAGAGTGTGTAGAAAAGAAAGAGGATTCTACATTTAAGAAACGATGAGTTTAAGTATCAAGTGTAAGAATAGGAGAGAAATTCAGTCTGGCTAAGAACAAAGAAAAATAGAAATTTTGATAGTTTAAATATACATATATATTAGATATAGATATGATAGATGTGAAGTCTGCTCCAAGCACCACTCCAATGGGGAGAGGAACTTAAGTGATGGCGTTAGGGCTAGAAGCAGCTGTGAGAGCATCTAGTCCAATCTTATCATTTTACGAATGAGTAACAGAAAGTCCAGAAAAGGAAAGTGACTTTTTCCAGGTCAAATGATTTGCTTGTGGTAGAGCCAAGGCCAGGCTAAGAGGGTGTCATGGATTGAATTATGTCCCTCCCCCCCCCAAAAAAAATGTATGTATCAATTTGGCTGGGCCATGATTGCCAGTATTGTGTGGTTGTCCTCCATTTTGTGATTGTAATTTTATGTTAAAGAGGATTATGGGACTGTAACACACTTACTCAGGTCACATCCCTGATCCAATGTAAAGGGAGTTTCCCTGGGGTGTGGCCTGTACCACCTGTTATCTTACAAGAGATAAAAGGAAAAGGAAGCAAGCAGAGAGTTGGGAACCTCATACCACCAAGAAAGCAATGCTGGGAGCAGAGCATGTCCTTTGGACCTTAGGTTCCTGTGCAGAGAAGCTCCTAGACCAAGAAAAGATTGATGACATGGACCTTCCTTCAGGGCCAACAGAGAAAGCCTTTCCCCGGAGCTGACGCCATGAATTTGGACTTGTAGCCTACTAGACAGTGAGAAAATAAATTTCTCTTTGTTAAAGCCATCCACTTGCGGTATTTCTGTTATAGCAGCACTAGGTAACTAACACAGAGGGGAAATCAAAAGTGAACTAAAAAAAGGGGGTGGGGAGAGGATTCTACTAAAGGCAGCAAAATAGCCTGTTTTCCAGATTTCCCATGTCTGCCAACACAAGTGTCAGACCCAGCAATAAATTATATCATAGCCTCTCATTACTGGCCCTATTAAGGGTGTGTTTCAGAGCATCTGATTCTTAGGGTTTGGTTTGGTTTCAAAAATCAATACCTGAGATACTGTGAAATCGGACTTGATTTTAACTGACTGGAAATGTTACAAAGGTAAAACTGTCTCCAGTTGAAAAGTGGTGTAGTGTCTCTCAAACCTCAGAGAAGGGTCTGCTCAGTTACCTTGAGCATTGTTGGAAGCAAAAATGCCTGTTTTCCCCCTCCATGCCTCACCAACACCTCTCAAGACACATACACACACACACACACACACACACACACACACACACACACACACAAAGGGCCTAATTAAGGCTGACCGCCGAGCTGTTCCTCTACTTAATGGAGATTTAAACTACCTAGGAAAGAGCTCCGGACAGGCTCTGGGAGATCTGGGATCCAGTACTGACTCTGCCACTAACCAGCCATGTGACCTTGGTCAAGTTCATCAATTCACTGGGCCTCTATTTCATCATCTGTAGAATCAGAAAGTAGGCCTAAGGGTCCACGCTTCCAGCTCTAATATTCTATGGCTTCTAATTCCATCACTTAGCTCCATCTTCATGTCCTTCATTTGAACTTTCTTGAGCATCTACTATAGGCCAGACTCTGTGCTTGGCACTGGCACTATCAAGGTCAGTAAGACACTGTCCCTGCCTTCCAGGGGCTCAGAGTCTACTGGAGTGTGACAAACAATATAGAACATGAGAGTTAAGCAGTTGGGTGTGGTTTAGAATAAATATGAAGTTTCTGGCATGGGTATTTGAGTGGATGTACAAAATGGATAGAGTAACCATATAATGTATCATTCAAACCAGGACATTTCTGCGAGTAAAAGGAGGGAATGTTAATAAGTATGCTGGGACAACAGGCTTAAATTGATACTATCTCAGGCAACCCAAGATGCATGTTCTCCCGAAGATGGAGACTACAGGAGAAAATAGGTCTGGGGGATAGTAAGTTTGGGTCTAGAAACACTGCCCTTCAAGTGCCTATGGAGCATCCAAATGGAGCTGTATAGTAGAAAGTTAGACACAGGGTCTTGGAGCTGAGGAGAAAGATCTGGGAGCCATCATGAGCCATGGGACAGATGAGACCATCCAAGAAAATATGAAGAGGAGGAAAAGAAGGGGGCCAAAGGCAGGACGCTAGAATTAACATTTCAGGGGCAGGCAGAGGAAAAGATTGAAAAGGAGACTGAGAAGGAGTGGTAGAAGAGGTAGGAAAACCAGAAGAGAATAAAATCAAAAGCAGAGAGAGCTCCAAGATGGAGGGAATGATCAACAGTGTCAGGGGCCATAAAGAGACAGTAGTTACTGAACTCAGTAACAAGTAAATCAATGGTGCCCTTATAGCCCCTTTACCTATGGTTATTTTCCACATAGTCACACTCTAATATCCCCTTTAGACCAAAATACTTCTTGCCTTCCCTTTAAAGCTAGTCTCATCTGCATGGAGTCTGTTTGTACATCTGGAAAGTGGAGATAATGATATCCAATGGCTGTCAAGTACTATTTAAAAGATCAAATAGCATCAAGAACCTGAAAAGCACTCTGCAAACTATAAATACCATGCTGGTTTCCTCTCCTACCCACATCCTCTCTGCCTCCAACATTAGCAATTTCTCCTCATCCTTTCTCCTCCCCTTCAGAAGTCTTACCTGTCTAGACTCCACCAATTCTTCCTACAGCCAAGTCCCTAAGCATGTGGTGTGAACTGATTGCCTCCACTTCCCAGCCATTTTTGTATCTTACTGAAGTCAACCTTCTACCCCTACCACATTCTCCAAACTACCCTTAGCTTCTCCTTGACAGATCTAATGCCCTCTTCTCATCCCTTAGCCTCCTTGTCCACTCTACAGTATTCAGTACTACTGATTATCCCTCCTTCAAAGGTCTCCTCTCTTGGCTTTGATGACTTACTGTTTCCTCTCCCCTCTCTCCTCCAAATCCTTTACCTATTCTTTAGAGTCATGGTTTACAGTGGCTGGATCCAGCTGCAGTTTGCTTGGGGCTTAGACCTAGTCAGATAACCCTGGGGCCAGAAAAGATGCTGGATCATTAGAAAGACCCAATTTCCCCTTTCCAAAGCCAGAGACTAGACTTGAGCTTTTTATCAAGAAACTCCTGGGGGGTTCCACTCTACAACCTAGAATCCAGATCCTAGATTCTCATGTCAAGAACCTCATAGAATTATTGCCTCTCAGAGTTAGAAAGGAAGCTGAAGGGATTTAGTTCACCATCACCTAATGCTTATAACCCCTCCTCAAGAGTCCCATTAATCACCTCTCCTGCTTCTGCTTGAGCTCTCTGGGGACAAAGGACTTGCCCCTTCCTGGGCAAGCCTCTTTCCTTCCCACACTGCTTGGAAGAAAATTCTACCTCACATGGAACCAAGCCTGGTTTCTTATTACACCCATGCATTTGGACTTCTCTTTACCCCATGGGTCCACTCAGAAGTCAAATCCATCTTCCACATATCTTCAGATCTTTAAAGATATTTGTCATATTTCCTCCTCAGTCTCGTCACCATAAAACCTGGCCACATCCATTCCTTCCACCATTCCTCACATCACACAGCTTCACATCCACCCATTTCCCCAACTGAGTACAACCATTTCCAACAGTGAAGTGTGTGTGTGTGTGTGTGTGTGTGTGTGTGTGTGTGGATTTCTTTTAGTTTTCTTTTAAGCAGATTCTTTTTTGCAAACATCAGGGAACAATTTCCAAGAGGCAGCATGACATATGATGACATAGGAACAAGGTTATCCAGAGCCCAGCACATCAGACAGTCTGGAAAACTCTTAAGTGAAGAATGCTTGTCTCCACGAAACCTTGATAATTTAAAAGGGACAATGACTATCTGACACACTCAAGGTCTCTGTTAAATCTGGCAAAACTAGGCAATTGGAAAGGGGGGCTTCTCATGCAAGGGGACCCTTTGGTCTTTAGCGACATCATTATCTGTGGGTTATTATCATTACTACAAATACTAATACACTTTTATTAAGCACTGTCAATGACCCAGGGCAAGTGAGTATAAGTTCATATTATATCCATTTTCATTATCAAGAGAAAAGAGAACAAACAAAGGACTATAATGTGAAATTCTAAAGTAGGAAAAATGAAAAAAGGTTAATTAAAAAAAAAAAAAAAAACCCCACAGAGTAAAGAGAAAGGCTCCAACTGTTCGTGGTCAGGAGCCATGATGGATGGTGGATCTTGTCACCCTGGGCTTTTCCCCTATGATTTCTTTCCATCTCACTCTCTAAAAAAAGGTCCTCCTCTCAGCTAAGGACATGGCAGGGACAGGGCAGGGGAGGGGAGAAGGGAAGTAGACTTTTATCTCAAGGGCTCCTTTCCTTTTGGCTCTGAAAATCCACAAATCAATGCTTCCTAATTCTGATATCTGGCCCCAAACAGAACTAAATCTAACATTAAAAATATATTACAATGTTTTTTTAAATTATATTAAATCCTGAGATACCTCCTGCTCCAGAGACATTTTTTACACATCTGACACCAAAATCTCAAAAGTACAGCATTCTCGACCTCCATATACCCTGGCCTTCTGTACGGTTTGTGTCTTAGGACAAACGTGAGTCATTTCCCATGAACCACCAAACTTCACTGAAAGTCTCCTATGAAAGTACATCTTTCTTCTCTATAAATCTCTGTGTTTAGTTATTCAGAGTATCTTTCTATGCAAGTTATTTCTCTTCATCAAGCTAATGCCTGAGGCTTTCCAGTATGTATAAACCAGACTGGGAACTCAGAACGCCAAGCAGGTCAGAACAGACATCTAAATGTAGAGGAAGTGTGCTGTCCAGGCCTAGTGCCCCTTGGAAGGAGTGTTGTTAATTTGAGTGTATACTTACGGCACATGGGGAGGTGTTTGTTTATAGCTGCACTGTTGGAGCTACTCATCTTGGCTGAAACTTTTATCCAGCAATCCAAATTATACATCAAACCCCAATGTCATTTGTGAAGTCAGTCAGGGAGCACCCTAAAAGAGGTATTTGTATGTTTGCATGTGTGTGTGTCATGTTTACAGAAACAAACTCGGAGACAGGCAATGTCCTACCTAAGCAGTTAACAGCAGAACCACATCCGGAGTACAAGAGCCTGACTTTCAGAATCCAGTGCTCTTCCTGCTAAAGTGCACAGTCCCATGGACGCTATGTAAAATGCCACAGCTGGTTTTAGAGACATCTTTACAGTGAGAACAAGAAGCTTCAAAGTAGGTTAAGAGGTGATTTCCCAGGCCAATCTCCTCACATGCTGTGAGAAGCAGGTGCCTCTTGGAAAGGTGGCTTAGTGTTGGAATCACATGGAAAGGAAAACATCAAAAATTCACGTGTGGCTGAGGGCTGGGGACCACGGTCTCAGGGGACATCTAGCTCAATTGGCATGACATAGTTTATAAAGAAAATGTTCTACATCCTACTTTGGTGAGTAACATCTAAGGGCTTAAAAGCTTGTAAGCGGCCATGTAAGGTACTCCACTTGTCGCATCCCATCTGGAGTAAGGAAGAATGAAGAAAAACAAAGACACAAGGGAGAGATTAGTCCAAAGGACTAATTGACCACAACTACCACATCCCTCACCAGACTGAGTCCAGCACAACTAGATGGTGCCAGGCTACCATCACCGATTGCTATGACAGGGATCACAATAGAGGGTTCTGGACAGAGCTGGAGAAAAATGTAGAACAAAATTCAAACACAGAAAAAGACCAGACTTACTGGTCTGACAGAGACTGGAGAAATTCCCAGAGTATGGCCCCTGGACACTCTTCTAACTGAAGTCATTCCTGAGGTTCACCCTCCAGCCAGAGGTTAGACAAGCACATAAAACAAAGTGAGACTAAATGGGCACACTGACCCAGGGGCAAAGACAAGAAGGCAGGAGGGGACAGGAGAGTTGGTAATGGAGAGCCCAAGGTGGAGAAGG
The DNA here is from genome assembly GCF_000243295.1 of Trichechus manatus latirostris. Taxonomy (NCBI): domain Eukaryota; kingdom Metazoa; phylum Chordata; class Mammalia; order Sirenia; family Trichechidae; genus Trichechus; species Trichechus manatus. The sequence continues at coordinate 25,067,258 of NW_004443952.1, forward strand.
GGAGAGTGTTGACATGTCATGGGGTTGGCAACCAATATCACAAAACAATATGTGTATTAATTGTTTAATAAGAAACTAATTTGCTCTGTAAACCATCTAAAGCACAATATAAAAAAAAAATTCAATAGAAGACAACCCAATAAAAAGGGGTAACATATTTGAACAGATACTTCATCAAAGAAGAAATATGGATGGCAAATACGCACATGAAAAGATGCTCAGCATCATTAGTCATTATAGGGAAATGCATATTAAAACCAAAGTGAGATACTTAACTGCTACATACCTACCAGAATGAGTAAACTTTCTGAAAAACAGACAGTACAAAATGCTGATAATGATGCAAAGCAGCAGCAGCTCTCATACACTGCTGGTGGAGATACAAAATGATAAAAACAAGTTGGTAGTTTCTTATACAGTTAAACACACACTGACCACATGGCCCAGCAATTCCATTCCTAGTTGTTTACCCAAGATAAATGAAAACATATGCATACTTCAAGACCTGTACATGAATGATTTATAACAGCTTTATTCATAAAAGCCCCAAAATGAAAACCAAAACTCCTTCAACTGGTGAACAGATACACAAATGTTGGTATACCTAATTGATGGACTTGCAGCAATTAATTAATCAGCAACAAAAAGTATGAGCTACTGATATAGGCAACCATATGGATAAATTTCAAAATCATCATACTAAATGAAAGAAGTCAGACCAAAAAGGATCCATGTAGTGAAATTAAATAACATTCTTGGAAAAACAAAACTACAGAGATGGAAAATCTGATCAGTGATTTGGTTAACTGATCACTTTGGCGGAGGGGAACTGGGGAGGATGGGGAGGGGAATGTGGAGACCGACTATAAAAAGTTAAATGGAACTTTTTGGCATGAAAATATTCTAATTTTGACCTTGGTGGTTGTTATATGGCTACATACGGTTGTCAAAACTCATCAAAATTTACACCTAGAAAGGTAAATTTTACTGTATGTAAATTATACCTCAATAAACCTGATTCCCAAAAGATGCAAGAAAAATTTTTTTTATTAAATGTATAAAAACTCCAATTTAAAGATTATGATTACCAGACTAAATTTTTTAAAAAGGTAGTAGAATAGAAAATAGTATCATGTATTGTAAGGCTAAGCAGTGTTTCATATAAGTTTATATGTGATGGGTCTTAAAGCAAAATGTGCTTCTTACTGAAGCCCACGGTCAAAAAATTTTGAGAATCACTGTTCCAGGCCATGTCATCTCACACTGGGATGTAAGAGTGTTCCTTCTCTGTTTAAAACCCTTTGACAAAAATAGATAAACTAGACTTCATCAAAATTTGAAACTTTTGTGCTTCAAATGACACTATCAAGAAAGTAAAGGACAACCCACAGAATGGAAGAAAGTAACTGCGAATCTGATAAGGACTTGTATCTAGAATATATAAATAACTCTTACAACTCAACAATAACAAGACAACTAATCTAATTTAAAAAAATCAACAAAGGATCTGAATAGACATTTCTCCAAAGAAGATATACAAGTAGCCAATAAACCCATGAAAAGACACTCAACATCATTAGTCATTAAAAAACCTGTTGCCATCAAGTCGATTTCGACTCAGAGCAACCCGACAGGACAGGGTAGAACTGCCCCATAGGGTTTTCAAGGAGCGCCTGGTGGATTTGAACTGCCGACCTTTTGGTTAGCAGCCGAACTCTTAACCACTATGCCATCAGGGTTTCCCATTAGTCATTAGAGAAATCCAAATCAAAACCATAATGAAATACCACTTCATATCCACTAAAATACCAGATGCCATGGAATCAGTTCTGACTCATGGCAACCCCATGTGTGTCAGAGTAGAATTGTGCGCCCTAGGGTTTTCAACGGCTGATTTTTTGGAAGTAGATCACCAGGCCTTTCTTCAGAGGTGCCTCTGGCTGGACTCGACCTCCAACCTTTTGGTTAGTAGCTGAGCACGTTAACCATTTGCACCACACCCACTAGGATGGCTAAAATAAAAAAGACAGAGAATAACAAGTGTTTGGAAGGATGTGAAGAAATTACACCCTTATACATTGCTGGTGGGATTGTAAAAGGGTGCCACACTTTGGAAAACAGTTTGGCAGTTCCTCAAAACGTTAAATGACTTAGCAATTCCTCTCCTAGATGTAGACTCAAGATAACTGAAAACATATGTCCACCCAAAAACTTGTATGCAAATATTCATAGCAACATTATTCATGATAGTCAAAAAGTGGAAACAACAAAATGTGGTATATTATACAATGAAATGTTATTTGGCAATAATAAAGAATGAAATACTGATACAGTCTACAATATGGATGAACCCTGAGAACACCACACTAAATGAAAGAAGCCAGGCACAAAAGGCCACAGATTATATGATTCCATTTCTATGACATGTCCAGAATAGACAAGTCCATACAGACAGAGAGCAGATTAGTGGTTACCAGAAGATGGAGGAAGGAAGAAAATGGGAGTGACTACATAATAGGTACTGGGTTTGGTTTTGGGGTGATGAAAATGTTCTAAAATTAGATTGTGGTGATGGTTGCACAATTCTGTTAATATACTAAAACTCACAAAATTGTATACTTTAAAGGGAGAATTTTATTGTATGTGAATTATATGTCAATGAAGCTGTTACAGAAACTCAAAAAAACTCTGAAGATATTAGCCCAAAGGACTAAATGACCACATGAACCACAGCCCCCACCAGCCTGAGCCCAGAAGAACTAGATGGTGCCCAGCTACCACCACCGGCTGCTCTGACAGGGATCATAATAGAGTTCTGGACAAATTGGGAGAAAAATGCAGAACAAAATTCAAACTCAGAAAAAAAGACCAGCCTTACTGGTCTGACAGAAACTGGTGGAACCCCCAAGACTATAGCCCCCCGACACCCTATTAACTCAGAACTGAAGCCACTCCTGGAGCCCATTTGTAGATAAAGATTAGACAGGCCTACAAAACAAACAATAACACACTTGAGGAACGTGCTTCTTAGTTCAATAAAATACATGGGACCAAATGGGCAACTCCTGCCCAAAAGCAAGAAGAGAAGTCAGAAAGGGATAGGAAAACTGGACAAATGGACACAGGGAACCCAGGAGGGAAAGGGGGAGAGTGCTGTCACATTGTGGGGATTACAACCAATGTCACAAAACAATTTGTGTATGTATTTTTGAATGAAAAACTTCACCTAAAGTAAAGCACAATCAAATTATTAAAAAAAAAAAAAAAAAAAACCCTTTAATAGCTCTCCTTTGTCAAAAACACTTAGTGGGACATCCAAGTTCCTTCATGACTTACTTCCAGCTAAACTTTCAACTTTCAGGTCTCCTGCTATCTCCCCGTTGCACTACTTTCTGTCTCCATCCCAAACACTCCATGCCAGTTTATAACTCCATGTTTATAACTCCATGCCTTTGCACACAGCATTCTCACTGTCAAGCATGTCTTCCTCCCTCTTCTCTTTCCGGTGAACTTTTATACATCCTTCAAGACCATCTGAAATGCTGTCTTCTCCAAGAAATCATCCCTTACTCCTCCAGGCAAAGTTGATCCTCCCCTCCAGTCTATAGGCATTCTGTCTCCACTAATAGATTCTGAACTCCAGGAGTTTACAAGACAGCATCATCGTCAGTCCCAGGACCTAATGTTTGTAAGCACTTAGTAAATGTTTATTGAATAAATGAAAGACAAAATGCTCCCGCACTACTGACCAGAAATAGTACTTTTCTTCCTCCAGCTAGTTTAATTGCTAAAATCCATACAAATATAACCTGAGTTCTGGCCTTTAGAGACCAATAAACTGAAATAAAAGTACAAATTTGAGGCCAACATTGAGACTTAGGGAAAGTTACCATAAAGTAACATTTCGTGGGGTTCATAGTTCGGATACTTATCATTGTTGACCGAACATACTTAGTGAAGTCAATACTCTTTTATTCAACGTATTAAATGTGTTGTTTAACTCTGGTAACCACAGCTCTGACTTAGTTAATGGTCTCAATAAATCCTACTTAAATCAGAGACAGGAAAAAATTATGCAAATGAATTATCTGTTTTTCTGCCCAAGGCATATTTGATAACAGATAAAACATGCTCCTAAAACATACTCCAAATAGTCTCTACTTAATAGTCAGGAAGCCGTTCGAGGTTTTATTTGGATCACAATCAAATAAAAAGAAGAAAAGAAGCCTGCTATATTCACAAATGGTTTTATTTCAGAAAGAAATTACACATTAAAAGGAGACATACTTAAGAGCTTACATTCACATATGGAAGTGAATCTAGGAAAGTCAACGGTTATTAATACACAAAGCCACATGATTTAAAAAGACAGTAACAGATAATGACAGATGGGTCTGCCTTAGATTCATCCACAAAATAGTATTTTCTGTTTAAAAACAAAAAGATACTGGTCTTTAAGATAGCTCTTTGGAAACGAGTTTGTAGGTCCAATGGACTTGAAAATCAAACCAATCACACTAGTCTCCGTGTAGGCTGTATCACACCCATACTTATCCAGCAGGATGGAAACCATCCATCAGTTATACCTTGCAGCTAGATAGGATGTCTTCCACTAATCTCTTGTAAACCCAGGCATCGCCCTTAAGCCGCTGCCGCCTGATACCCACCACATCGGGTTTTTGAAGCTGGCACACTTCTAGCTCAAACTGCATTGTTACTTTGCCAAAATCTGACTGTGTTTGACACTTCAGTGTATAGCTGTGAAAATCAAGATAAGAAGCGAGTTAGTGGGAGAACCATCAACATTCTGTATAATATAAGAGGTTTCTAAGCCTTTAGGAGGCCAGTGGAGAAAACGAACCACTATTTCATATTAAGCAATGTATCACTGCTTACAGTTCCAAATGACCTAGCTACGCTTTAGTGATGGAATATGACTGGTGTTATTCCAGAAGCTGAACTAGTATCCTAAGAAAGAACGATGAAAGGGCTTTACCAGAATTCTCCCTAGCTCCAGAGAAAAGTCCTTCTTTCATAGCTGTACACGCCATTCATGCTCAAGAAATCTTCTGGCATCCTTTATGCAACCCTTTCAGCAGTGTAATCCGTGAACATTAAGCCACTTCCAAAATGTTCACAAAAAAGGAAAGCACAAGAAAGATTAAGAATATTTTTTGTGTGTATGTACCTCATCAGAAACTTCTGTCTTTCATATAAATAAAGCTGAAAACACTAACCTGTCAGAAGGACACATTTTTGAGGTTTTCCTACTACTAATAAGGGGTCATGATTATTACAATACTTTATAGCAGGTTATAAAAGAAAGCAGAGGAGGTGGTACATCTCCTCAGTTGAAATGTATGGCATTTGTAATTATCACTGTCATGCTGTCTACTCTGACAATGGAAAGATCCAGCCTACGTGAAGCTGAAAACTTATTTTAAGAAATAGGCATGTTCCTGAAAAGTTGTGTAAAATAAATCCATGCAAATTTGTTGTTTAATGAGTTCACATTAATTTTTAGAGTTTTATTTAACTGTCTTCTTACTGATCTTCAAAAATAATGCCTAGGATCAATTTTAAGTTCTGCATAAGTGTGGAGAAATTACTTTGTATCTATTATATAATACTATGAGGTTTCACAAAATACTCATTTTCTTTGTTATATACTTTGGGGAAAGGATTTCATATCTTAAAAATAAGCAGTAAATATCAGAAATGCCAAAAGGAGTACCCTGTAGTTAAGGTTCCTAATGGGAAGATGAGGCATAGAACAATTTAATCAAAGGGATTAAGACAAAAGGTAATTCTTCTTGATTGGAAAAAGACAACAATGTAATATAATCAAGATTAGTAACATTCCACCACTGAAACACTTTTGTCTTTCTGCCTTGTCACAAATAAGGTAAATACAGAGTAAGTGAAAAAGAAAGAAAAAGGTCAAGATAGAAACCTGGTTAATCAGGAAGTTAGAAGGACAAATGATTGGTTAACAGCCAGGTAGTGATTCCTGATAGTGCACATGAAGAAGGAAAGATCATCAAAAGGCTTTTGATCTCAAGGTTAGAGGCTAGGGGATCTGAATACAGTCAAAGCTCAAGATGAAGAACAGATCAGACTGAGCTAGACAGATGTGTTCTAAAAAAAACCTAAAGAAGAAAATCAGGTTCATGTAAGGAATGCTTGCCAACATTTATATAAAGTAGGGAAAAGTAAACAACTTTTGCAAAAGATTGCTTCTTAAAATCTTACTCTATATTGATTATTCTATTACAATGTTTTTGTTAAATCTATTAGTGGCTACAAGAGACACAATTGAGTAACCAGAAGAGGTCTGGCTATTCAGTCCATAAGATCAGAACCAAGGAGCCATTTGGTGGCAGTTCACTCAATAGCAAGACAGAGTTAAGACAAAACAACTTCCTGAAATACTGAAAACCCAAACCAACCTGTAAAACATCAATTCATAAGAAAAAAGATGCTATATAAGTCCATTATTTGTTTGAGATGTCTCATAAATTTAGATTACAATTTATAAATATCATTGGAAAGTGGAAAACAGGATTTAAATGAAAACTGGAAGAAGTTCAAATTTTCCTATTTTGAAGTAAAAAGTGTAACTTTGTAAGTGGTGAACTTGTACAAAACAAAAGAGAATAAAATGTGAACAATTACATTACCATAAAAGCTTTTTAGAATGAGATGGGAGAAATATATCTTAAAAAAACAACAACAAATAAACCAATATTTACTTAAATTCTGAAAGACATCAAGTAATAAATGCAACACCCTGTAAATGTGCTTCTTACCCTTTTTGTACAAAGTCGACATGCTTCTTTGGGAGAACAGACATTATTTCATTCAAGAGTTGATCTGGATTCACTAATCTGGTAGTAGTCACATTATAGTGAAGCTTAAAAAAAAAGAAAAGGTGAGAGGAAAATCTTTATGTTGACACAATATCATTCTAACTGTGCGGTGAAGAATTTAGCTTTTCCCAAAGTAATGTGGACTTTGTCCTTGGTTCCTGAGAAATATTCTCTGGAGTAATTGGGGCATCTTAGCCTGGGACTTCCAGGCTACACGTGAGTGTCTGTGTTGTTCAGTGGGAGCTGGCCAGGCCAGAAAATACTCACCTGGGAGACCGTTATCAGCTAGCCACAGGAGGCATGATTTAGCCTATCATGCAGGACCAGTCAATAAAAGCCTGGAACACAAAGGCTCAGGGAGCTTCCTGGTTGGCAAAGAGAGGGTAACATGTCCTCTTTAGGACACAGAAGCTCCACATTGGGAACCCTCCCAGACCTAGACCCTGCATCTCTTCCTTATGATGATCCTGATTTGTATCCTTCAGCTGTAATAAATCTATAATCATAAGTGCAGTCCTCTCTGTGAGTTCTGTAATTCCAGTGAATTATCGAACTCAAAGGAGAAGAGGCAGCAAGCAAGTGAAAGTGAAGGTGTCGTCTGGACTCCCAAACTTGTGGCTGCTGTCTGCCTATTTGACAGGCTAAAGGACGATGTCTTTTTAACCTGTGAGATCTGCCCTGGCTCCGGGTGGCTAGGGTGCCGAATGGGCAGCTGGTGTCAGAGAATGATTAATTCCAGGAGCTGATTCTATGACAACTCTATGAGGGAATGAATATAACAGCTATTCCTTTTAAACAGTACACCTTTTCCTCACTATGGACTATCTCGTTATCTGACATTTCACATTTACGACAATAGTAAAAAAATCTACTATTCGCCTACTTTGTGCATTAACAACTTACATCTGGCCCTAACACCAAGATGTGAGACAAGAGTAACGCTGGCTTTGATGGTTAAGGTTATGTGTCACCTTGGCTGGGCCATGATTCTCAGTGGTTTGGCAGTTATGCAGTGATGCAACTTGGCAGTCATGTAATGATGCAATTTGGCAGTTATGTAATAAATGTAATTTGGCAGTTATGTAAAGATGTACTCATCTTCCATTTTGTGATCTGATGTGGTCATTTTCACATAACACCAATTTCACATAACGACCTGGTCTTTGGAACCTAACCATGTTGATAAGTGAGGAGAAAGTATAATGTCAAATTATTTTTTTCTCATTGACTAAGAGCATAATTCTCAAAGACGTTTATTTTCATTCCTGATTGGTCTCATTCATTCATTTAAAAAAATTTATTGAATGCTTAGTATGTGTCAAGCACCGTTCTAGCAGATCCTGAAGACACACTAGTAAACAGACAAAAATCCCTGCCTTCCTAGAAGTATCTTCACTGTCAAATAAAATCTTAGTTTCTACCTCTTTCAGATTTCAGAGTTTTTTAAATAAATAACAAAATGCTGAAGTTGGAAAGGACCTAACTACCTCACTTTTCAAATTAAGAACATATACCCTAAAGAAAAGATGTAAACTTTTGAAGGTAGGGTTTCTCAAAGTGTAATATACACTATCAGTGAAGAGATACATTGGGTGGCATATATATATTTTTTAATGTTTGCTCCAATCCGATTTAGAAAAATATAATTAGCACAAACTAATGATATACAGTTTCCTTTTAAAAACATTTAAGTTTAAAATGTATTTGAGCACCTGATCCAAGCCATGGTATTTTCAAATTGCCTCATATGCAAGGAAAAGCTAGACAAAGGAGAATTGATGCCTCTGAATTACGGTGTTGGCAACGAATGTTGAATATACCATGGACTGTCAGAAGAACGAACAAATACGTCTTAGAAATTAAAGCCAGAATGCTCCTTAGAAGTGAGGATGGCAAGACTTCATCTTATGTATTTTGCACATGTTATCAGGATATATCAGTCCCTGGAGAAAGACATCATGCTTGGTAAAGCAGAGGGTCAGTGAAAAAGAGGGAGACCCTCAACAAGATGGACTGACACAGTGGCTGCAACAATGGGCTCAAACATAGCAATGATCATGAGGATGGCACAGGACCAGGCAGTGTTTTGTTCTGTTGTACACAGTGTCACTATGAGTCAGAACCGACTCAATGGCACCTAACAACAAAGTTAAAAAGTTAGTCATCTTGACCATGCTGATGGCTTCACAAGTGTGTGTGTGTGTGTGTGTGTGTTAAAGCATATTGAACTGAACATTTTTAATATGTGTAGTTTATTGTATGCCAATTATACCTCTACAAAGCTGTTTTTAATAAGTGAGACAATATAAAGAAAATACTAGATAAATAATAGTGCAGCTGATATCCCAGGATGGCAAGTGTCATGAAAGTGAGTGCTAAATGGCTAGAGCTTGGGGAACCTCAGCTTCAAGTTATAAAGGCAACAAGTGGCAATGCCATGATGGGGCCCTCTATTTCCTCACTCCCAATCCAAGGCTCTTCTCATCAAACTAAATTGACTGTCAAGATGATAATAAACAGAACACTTTAAAATCACAATTTAAATGATTCATTTTGTAAAATAAAGAATTAGCCCTAATTTACCTATAGGCATGCCTCAGAGATATTGCAGATTCGGTTCCAGACCACCGCAATAAAGCAAGTATCGCAATAAGGGAAGTCACAGGAATTTTTTGGTTTCCCAGTGCATATAAAAGTTATGCTTACACTATCCTGTAGTCTATTAAGTGTGCAATAGCATTATTTCTAAAAAGACCATGTACATACCTTAATTTAAAAACACTTTATTGCTAAAAAATGCTAACCATCATCTCAGCCTTCAACGAGTCATTATCTTTTTGCTGGTAGAGGGTCTTGCCTCGAGGTTGATGGCTGCTGACTGATCAGGGTGGTGGTTGCTGAAGGCTGGGGTGGCAATTTCTTAAAGTAAGACAACAATAAAGTTCGCCGCATTGATTGACTCTTCCTTTCACGAAAGATTTCTCTGTAGCATGTGATGCTGTTTAATAGCATTTCACCCACAGTAGAACTTCTTTTAAAATTGGAGTCAATCCTCTCAAACCCTGCCACTGCTTTATCAACTAAGTTGATTTAATATTCTAAATCCTTAGCTGTCATTTCAACAATGTTCAAAGCATCTTCAACAGAAGTAGATTTTATCTCAAGAAACCACTTTCTTTGCTCATCCATAAGAAGCAACTCCTCATCTGTTAAAGTGTTATCGTGAGATTGCAGCAATCCAGTCACGTCTTCAGGCTCCACTTCTAATTCTAGTTCTCTTGCTATTTCCAACACATCTGTAGTTACTTCCTCCACTGAAGTCTTAAACCTCTCAAAGTCATCCATGAGAGTTGGAATCAACTTCTTCCATCCAAACTCCTGTTCATGTTGACATTTTCATCTCCTCTCATGAATCACGAATGTTCTTAATGGTATCTAGAATGGTGAATCCTTTCCAGGTTTTCAATTTACTTTGCCCAGATCCATCAGAGGAATCACTATCTATGGTAGCTATAGCCTTACAAAATGTATTTCTTAAATAATAAGACTTAAAGTCAAAATTACTCCTTGATCCAGGGGCTGCAGAATGGATGTGTTAGCAAGCATGAAAACAACATTAATCTCCTTGTACATCTCCATCAGAGTTCTTGATGACCAGGTGTATTGTCAATGAGCGTAATATTTTGAAAGGAATCTTTTTTTCTAAGCAGTTGATCTCAACAGTGGGCTTATTCAGTAAACCATGTTATAAACAGATGTGCTGTCATACAGGCTTTGCTGTTCCATTTACAGAGCACAGGCAGACAAGATTTAGCATAATTGTTAAGGAAGAGCCCTAGGATTTTTGGAATAGTAAGTGAGCACTGGCTTCAACTTAAAGTCACCAGCTGCATTAACCCCTAACAAGAGAGTCAGCCTGTCCTTTGAAGCTTTGAAGCCAAACATTGACTTCTCCTCTCTAGCTATAAAAGTCCTAGATGGCATCTTCTTCCAACATAAGGCTATTTCGTCTACATAGAAAATCTGTTGTTTAGTGTGGCCACTTTCATCAATTATCTTAGCTAGATCTTCTGGATAACTTGCTGCAGCTTCTACATCAGCACTTGCTTCACCTTGCACTTTTATGTTACAGAGACAGCTTCTTTCCTTGTACTTCATGAACGAACCTCTCCGAGCTTCAAACTTTTCTTCTGCAGCTTCCTCACCTCTCTCAGCCTTCAGAGAATGAACAGAGTTAGGGCCTTGCTCTGGATTAGGCTATAGCTTAAGGGAATGTTGTGGCTAGTTTGATCTTCTATCCAGACCACTAAAACTTTCTCCATATCAGAAATCAGGCTGTTGTCCTTTCTTATCACTCGTGTGTTCACTGGAGTAGTACTTTCTAATTTCCTTCAAGAACTTTTCTTTTGCATTCACAACTTGGCTAACTGGTGCAAGAGGCCTAGCTTCCGGCCCATCTCAGCTTTTGACATGTTTTCCTCACTAAGTTTAAGCATTTCTAGCTTTTGATTTAAAATGAGACATTAAGTGTTTCACTTGAATACTTAGAGGCCATTGTCGGGTTATTAACAGGCCTAATTTCAATATTGTCGTGTTTCAGGGAATAGGGAGACCTGAGGAGAGGGAGAGAGACGGAGTGGGGAACAGCCAGTCAGTGGAGCAGTCAGAACACACACAACATTTATTAAGTTTGCCGTCTTACACGGGCACGGTTCATGGCACCCCAAAACAATTACAACAGTAACAAAGATCACTGATCACAGATCACCATAACAGATATAATAACAACGAAAAAGTTTGAAATATTGCAAGAATTACCAAAATGTGACACAGAGAGACGAAGCGAGCACATGCTGTTGGAAAAATGGCGCCGAGAGACTTGCTCAATGCAGAGTCGCCACAATCCTTTAGTTTATAAAAAACACAGTATCTGCAAAGCGCAATAAAGTGAGGCGCAATAAAACGACATATGCCTGTATTTAAATTTCAGATTTTTATAGATTGCTTCCTAAAAGAGGGCTTATCTACATATGATTTGCTATCTTAAAAAATTAAGGCATTCCACTCCTAGGTATATACTCAGAAGACTTGAAAGCAGGGTCTCAATGAGATACTTGTAAACCCATGTTCATTGCAGCACTATTCACAACAGTCAAAAAGTAGAAATAGCCCAAGTGTCCAACAACAGATAATGGATAAACAAAATGTGGTATATACATACAATGAAATATTATTTAACCATAGAAAAATGAAGTCCTAACACATGCTACAACATGGATGAAGCTTGAACACATCATCCGCATGAAATAAGTCAGACACAAAAGGACAAATATTGTATGATCCTATATATATGAAATATCTAGAATAAGCATATGGATAGAGACAAAAGTGTATTAGTAGTTACCAGAGGCTTGGGGGAGGGAGAAATGGGAAGTTATTGCTTAAAGGTACTGAGTCTCTATTTAGAGTGATGAAAAACATTTGGAAATAGACAGTAGTGATGGCTGCACAACATGGAGAATATAATTAATGTCACTGAATTGTACATTATAAAATGGCTAAAATGGCAAATGTTTTGTTATATACATCTTATCACAATAATTTTTTTTTTAAATCAAGGTGTTCTTTGTGCTTTCTTCCAACTTTTCTGTAAGTTTATAATTTTTTAATATAAGAAGTTTGGGGATGATTAGTCATTAAACTCATTGCTGTTGAGTCAATTCCAACTCATAGCAACCCTATAGGAGAAGCAGAGCTGCCCCATAGGGTTTCCAAAGCTGTAATCTTTGTACAACAGACTGCCACATCTTTCTCCTGCAGTGTGGCTGGTGGGTTTGAACCGCCAACCATTTGGTTAGCAGCCAAGCACTTAACCACTTCGTCACCAGGGCTCCTTCATTAGCCATTAACCAATAAACCAAACCCGTTGCCGTTGAGTCGATTCCAACCCATAGCAACCCTAGAGGACAGAGTAGAACTGCCCCATAGGGTTTCCAAGGAGTGGCTGGTGGATTTGAACAGCCAACCTTTTGGTTAGCAGCTGTATCAATTATCCACTGCGCCACCAGGGCTCCCATTAGCCACTAGGGGAGATACAAATCAAAATCACAATGAGATACCACCTCACCCCCATTAGAATGACAATGATCAAAAAAATGGAAAACAAGAGGTATTGGAAACGATATGGAGAAACCGGAACTCTCATTCATTGCTGGTGGTAATGCAAAATGGTACAGCCACTGTGGAAAACCGTTTGGCAGTGCCTCAAAAGGTTGAGCATGCAAGTACCATGACTCATCAATCCCAGTCCTAGGTATTACCCAAAAGAAGTGAAAGCAGGAACGCAAACAGAAACCTGTACCCCAGCGTTCACTGTGACACTTTTCAAAATAGCCAAAAGGTAGAAGTAACCTACACATCAATCAACAGATGAATGGATAAACCAAATGTGGTATATATATACAATGGAATATTATTCAGCCATAAAGAGAAATGAATTTCGAATACATGCCACAAGAAAGATGAACCTTGAAAACATGATGCTAAATGAAATAAGTTGGTCACAAAATGTCAAATACTGTATGATCTCACTTAAATAAAATAAGCAAGTATATAGAAACGAAAGCTTATTAGTGGTTACCAGGGGTGGGAGGGAAGGGGGAAGAGGGAGTTTTTGCTTGCGGGGCGGAGTTTATGTTAATGTTGGTAGGTTAGGAAAAAGATAGGAGTAGGGGTTTTGCAACATGAGGACTGTAATGAATGTCACTGAATTGCACATGTAGAAACTGTTGACAATGGCATGAGCGCCTCTGCAAAAACTAAACATGGACCCAGTGCCCAAACCATGGGGACCACTGTGATCTTCTCCTCCCTCCTCTGGGCCCCACACCTCTTGAAACATGTCTTTATCACAGCATTGAGCCCAGTGTGTCACAGCAACATCCCTGTCTGTTTTCACTGCCAGTCTGAGTTCCTCAAGGACACAGGTTGTGTCTTACTCATCCCTTTACCTCTTACTTCCACCAAACAAAAATGTCATTTATTAGACATCTAAATGATTGCTCACAGACAACCTAAGAAAGTAAGGAGTATTTTATATCTACTAATAAGTTATTTTTTCCTTTCCTCTCCCACCTAGTATATTGTCCCCACCACTGACACATGAAACTTTTAAAGCGTAATAGTCCATCAAATAAGGTCCAAACTCCTTAGACGTGTTCTTGAACCTCTTCAAGCTTGCCTTCCCAGTCTGTCTCTCACTACTTCCTTCACACACACCACACTCAAAGTTCAAATTAACTTTCTAAGTATTCAAACATTCCTTGAGGACTTTCAAAGGTTGGGGACTCTTCTAAGTGCCAGAAACAGAAACACAACAATTGTTGTTCCCATATATGCCCCATATTTCCACTGTGATTATTGCCTCTACCTGAACTTGAATATCTGAATTATAGTTATTTGCTCCTTGAAGAAAGTATATGCATCTAATTTACCTCTGCATTCTCAAAACTCATTGCATACTAATATACTCAAAAATTTTAGATGTTCAAAAAATATGTAGTAACTGAATGAATAAGTAAATAAAAAATGCTAATCAATTCATTCATTGAGTGCTTTTCTTTTAAAAAAAATAAATAAGAGGTCCAGCTGGCAGTGAGCTTCTGCCATATTAGAGAATTTCAGCCCATTTACCTTTAATCTTCTTGGTCCATCTTTGGCAGAGCCCTTCCTTTTGCTCCTCGTAAGCACAGTAATAACTTTATCCAAGCCCCTTTCAAGGCTTCCAAACACTTTGGTTCCTTTTCTTTTTGGAGTATCCTCTACATGTGCTTGGTTGAGATCCAGTTCCACCGAGCGGCACCTTAAAAAAAAAAAAAAAAGCCTCCATGAGCAACTATCTCCTTTGCCATGAGACCAGAAGAGCTGGATGGTGCCCAGCTACTATTACTAAACATTTTGATCAAAGATTCTATAAAAGAATGCTGATCAAAAGGGAGAAACGCAAAACAGAATTTCAAGTTCTCATGGATTCCAGATTTTTCGGAGCCACGAAGGCTGGGTGAACCCCCAAAACTACTGTCCTGAGATAATCTTTAAACCTTAACCCAAAACTAGCCCCTGAAGTCTTCTTAAAACCAAACAATTGTTTCGGTTAACCAGTAAAGAATGTCTGCCTTGAGCATTATGCTCTTTTAAGAACTATCTATATGGGATCAAACTGACAACAGCAACTCAAAAGATTAGATAGGAACCTTAGAGGGCAATGAGTTTATGTTAATGGGGGAGGAACAACTCAGAAAAGGAGGGTGAGAATGGTTGCACAACTCAAAGAACTGTAATCAAATGTCACTGTATTGTACATGTAGGAACTGTTAAACTGGTGTACGTTTTACTGTATATATTCTCAACAACAACAAAATAAATAAATTATAAACAAAATAAAACAGCCTAAGCAGAGCTGGACCTCCTGTCTTTGAGGTGTGTCCCATTCAGGTGTGCCAGGGCCAGATCATCTCACCCCTCCTCAGGGAGAGCTAAAGTCATCTCCCACTGCAGGGTAGCCATTGTCCTCCATCTCCTCCAGCCAACTCAGCAGTTTTTCCCCAGGCTTTTTTTTTAAATGTCAAATAAACAGAAAAGTTGAAAGAATAGCACACTGAATGCCCATGTATCTGCCTAGATCCAATAATTGTTAATGTTTTGCCACATTTGTTTTCTCTATGTCTATAGACAGATAATAAATTCATTAAATATATGTATTTGCTGAGTCGTCTGAAAGCTGAAGATATCTTGACAATTCACCCTGAAGCATCTCAGCATACATCTCTGATGAATAAAGACTTTTTCCTACACAATACCATTGTCACATCAAAAAAATTAATAATAATTAATTCCATAGTATCAATATTGAGTTCCTATTCTAATTCCCCCAATCATCTATTCTACAGGCTTTTCATACGAGAGAAGTGAGCTTTCTTAGAAACATCATTTAGTATCTTCAGTATTTTGGGACTGCTATCTGTTAGAGGGGAGCCCTGGTGGTGTAGTGGTTAAGAACCTGGCTACTAACCAAAACATCAGCAGTTCAAATCCACCAGCTGCTCCTTGGAGGCAGTCCCACTGCTGATCAGGTTCACAATTCTATCCCATGAAGAAGGCAGTGACAACAGCTCCAACAATGGCCACAGACCATCCTCACACAGTCAATCCTACAGTCACCAAGGGAACTTACCTTTTAGCTCACATAATCAGGTTTATTACATATGAATAAAAGGAAATCAGTTACACGTACTAAAGATCAAGAGTCCAAAAAAACTAAACACTTACCGCCTCTCAGGGCTAATGACACCTGTCATTAACTTATTTGTTCCTGCTGAATTTACTGGTGTTTTAATTGGGGTTTCGTTCAGGCACTGGTTTCTATCTATTAGAAAAACAACAAACATAGACCATATATAGCTGACATACTATGGTTTGGAAATTTCTATCAATAATACATATCTCATTCATTGGCTTCAGGAATATTGTAATCACTTGGACTGTCAGGTTAAAGGTTCTAATTCTCTAAAAAAAAATGTTTCCATCTGATTTATAATAAAAACAAAATCATTTTGCTTTGTCTGTATGGCTCTTCTTTTTTGTTCACAGCTAAACTGAGGCTATGCTGATGATTTTAATATATCATATGATAATTCTAACTAGAACAATCATATATATACAGATTTTATGATTAATGATTCTCCTTTCTATAAATAAGTCAATCTGTATTTATACAAGAGCACAATTCATACCTTTAATTGATACAGTATTGAAAGGAGTTAGTTCAAGTTATAGTCCCATACAACTCCTATTAGGCAAAGAAATCAATTCCCTGTGAATGCTTGACAAAAGTTATTAAAAAAGTGGTGTGAGCTTTGGTTATTTCTTATATTCCCTATTCCAGAATCTTGTCGTTTATTCTAAGTAGGGTATTTGCATTCTAGAGAGTTTGTGACAAATTCGCATTAACAAATGAGATCATCACTGTTTAGTTAGCTCTTTGATCATGATCTAAAAGTTTTATAGCCTTCACAAATAATAATATTCACTTTAAAACAACAAAGATACGATATCAAGTTTTTACAAAAAGATTGGGGATTTTGTTTTGGTTTGTTTATGACTACTGAACACTATTCTCACTGGTTTCACAAGAACGAGAAAATAAGGCCAATCAAAAATATCTGTGGAAACAGTTTTCATCTTTGTATACTGCAAGTGTCTACTACTATACATAGTTGCCCTTCAAGAAATTGTCACTGATTGGATTGTACAGGGGCCAGAAAAATGAAATTAATGTTTATGTCAAAAATAAGTAACAGCAAAATTAAAATGCAAAGTGCTAATGGAAGCCATCAATCGGGGATTCAGCCACTTGCTCCCTTAGGCAGCTCTTATGTTTTTTTTAAAAAATGGCCAGTAATAGCTTTTGACCAACACAGTCTTTCTCACAGGAACAAAATATATAAACTGACAGCACTTGAAGATTATAAAATAAATTCCAAACTACCCACATTTCAAAACCTTCAGAGTTATATAAAAAGTAAAAAATATCTATAATGAAAGGGACCATAGCTTCAAAGTCTTAAAAAAAAAAAAACCCTGAATGAGCTAAGGTTCACCTTAGTTCCCTGACCAACCCCATGACTCAGAAAAGGACATTTTAGCTATATTAAGAGAAATAACAAAAGAGAAAGGGACCCCTCCTTGGGAAAAGATGCAATAGCAGCTACTACGGAGGTCCTACTATGTGCTGGTGTTATCTCATTGAATCCTCCTAACAACCACAGGCAGCCACACACACATCATCATCACACCTAAGTAGCCTCACATTTTTTTTGGAAAGTGTTATTAGATTTGATAAATAGGACAAAGTCATTAACATAACATTGGGACTTCCAGCAAATCTTTCCGACACAAGTCTCCCATAATATCTTTATAGATAAGAAGTTGGCCTCTTGTACTGGCTATCAACTCCATTAGCAAACTGGAAGCACAATGGCAGGATGTGGTTTAGAAGTAGCTCACCCTGCAATGTTTCAGAGCTGTGTTCATTAGGATCTTCACACAAGAGTAAGTCACATCGCTGGGAAAAAAAGGCTAATAAAGCTTAGGTGTCATTTTATTAAGTGACATATCAGACCAGATCAAAGTAAATAAAATTCCTTCAGGCTCTCTCTAATTTATTCCTTCATTCAACAAATATGGCCCCTACTATGTATGCGGGCAGTTCTACTCTGTCCTATAGGGTCGCTATGAGTCAGAGTCGACTCAACGGCAACAAGTTTTTTTTTAATGTAGCAGGCACTGAGCACCTAGTACCAGACAAAAAATATTGCACCTACTGTGCACTACACCATGCTGCAATAAACACGGCAGACAGTCTCATAATACTGCCTCATAGCTCTTATTGTCTTATCCTGGTTGAGACCAGTCCTAGAAAACTGGGTTCAGTTCTAGGCACTATGTTTTAAGAGGCACAGTGACAAAACAGAATGTGTCCAGAGGAGACCAACCACCAAAACACTGAGATGTCATACAGGAAACGGTTTCTATGATTGTTGATGATTAACCTAAAGCAGAAACCACGTGAAATAAGAGCATCGTCTTCATACAGCTATCTGTGAAGGGCAGTATAGATTTACCCTCTAGCTGGGTACATAGTAGGGAGGAACAGGACCAGAGTCCAGAACTGGAGACTCAGATAAATAAGCAGGGCTCAGAAGAGACTTCATCTTGAGTCAGCATAGGTGCAGGCAAATGAACAAGTAAGGTCTCAACCTAGGTATATGACCTTGGCAAATCACTTTACTCCTCTGAGTCTCAGGTTCCTCAGCTGTGAAAAGGGAGTTGGAGCAGATGGGTTCTAACACGTCTCTCAGCTTTGATATCTTATGATGTTGTGATTCAATTTTACAAATGTGAAAAAGTATCATTTGAGAAAAATTAGAAGCTGACTAATACACCTTCATTTCAACTAATGCAAGTAACATATGATAAAAAAGGAGCTTGGCTTCTAGAAATTCCTGACAGCAATGCTCTAGGTTTATTTAGCATGGTAAGAAGCATGAAACTCAAAACTATTTTACCACTGCTTAAAACACATAATAAATACCTTTTGAGGGTGTAGTGTAACAATTTGGTGTAGTGAGTACTCCCCTTTTATGCTGGTTCTTATTAACTGGAGTCTTTGGCTCAGGAAATAAAAAGTACTCTTCATTGTTTACCGTAGACTTAGGAGTATATACATTCTCTTTGTTCTTTATTTTATTTGCAGATGCTCTGCATAATACTGGAGTTAATGATTTAGACTCTAGATCATTTGATTCTGTCCAATGCTTGGCAAACTGGAAAAAAAAAAAAGTGACTGCATAAAGCACACTGAAGAAGACAAGTCAATTTATTTATAACATGCCTTAATCATTTACAAATTACCTTGTACCATTTTCATTAAAAAGAAATACTAAAAGAAATTACTGGCAATATTAGGAAATTTGAAAATACATATTCCATTCTCTTTAGTATATTTAAATCATTTTAGTCTCTTCTATTGACGGGTAATTTTCAACATGTTTCAGGCCAAGTGCTTAACCAAACATACTCACATCTTAGGCAATATCGAGAATGGCCAATGTTTCCCATACCTAGATTGTCATGGTTTGCCTCTAATTATGTACCAAAAACAAAAGCATAGTCAGTGGTTATGGAGGAAGAAAACAATGTTAAAATGTTCTAACAGAAATGCTGGATAAAAAAATATACTTTTTAATCCTTTTAAATTTATTGTTGAACTTGCAAGAAAGTAAAGAAAATCCTCAGAGGCTGAACTAAAAACAGGAGCATGAATACAGAGACATAGTCAAGGCTAAAACAGCCCACTACCATCTCTGATAACCTACAGCATAGATTTTAACAGTCATGGAAGCCTTATGCAAGGTGGTAAGTTAGATTCAAAGCTCCTGTGTGAGGTAACGAGAGGCTATAACTTAAACGAAAGCAAGAATTAAATATAATCTGTCCCGCAAAGGAAGTCAGCAAGGAAACTTATCTGTCTTAGCCTCGGCTCTTGGAGAGAAGAGGAATAAAAAGTCTCCTTTAGTAACTTGTAAATAACCACATGAGAATCTTCACATAGTTTTGGTATCTAAATTCATACTACCTGCACAGTTCCAGAAACCTCAAACCTAGAATTTAACTTAAAGTAGTCCTAAACTGGTTATGCCCAAGAAGCCTGATACAAGCAAACAAAAATACTGCCTGAAAGAAAAGCTTCAATCCAACTCAACCCAAGCCTCAAAGAAATCCCACACAGTTTCAAGAAATATGAGCCTATAAAAAAAAAATTCCAAAAGACACAAGCACCCCTAGCAAAGGTGAGCAGAAGAAAATGAAAAACATAATCAAACACATTAAGATGTCATACATTAAAAATATCTAATACAGAACATAAATATGTTCTTATGTTTAAAAATAATAAAAGGAGAAATTGAAAATAAGAGTGAAGAACAAGACTACCAAAAATGTTTAGACAGATTTGAAAAAGAAAAAAAATTCTAGAAACAAAATATTTAATGATTAAAATGAAAAACTCAATGGACTGGTCAAATAGATTAGATACAAATGAAGAGAGAATTTGTGAATGGAAGATAAATCTAAGAAATTATCCAGAATGCAGTCCAGAGAGAACAAGATACAGGCTATATGAAAGAGAGTTTACGATAGAGAATGAAGTGAGATGGTCTAACATATGTCTGTTTTAAGACCCAGGGATAAATATTAGAGAGAATGGAAGAGTGGCAATTAGTCAAAGAACTTTCCAAAATTGATTAAAGATACAGATCTCCATATATGGGAAGCACAATGAGTCACAAGCAGGATAAATAATAAAAAAATCCACATTTAAAATTTGGAAATGGGACTTCGGGCAAAATGGCGCTCTAGGCAGAAGCACCACGCCGTCCCTCCACAGCAAAGATCCGAAAAACTAAGCTGAACAGAGAAAACAACAATTCTGAAACCCTAAAACATCAAATGAAGAGATAAAGAATTCAGCCAAGCACCAAATGGAGTGAGAAAACTGACAGAGAACAGAGAGAGAGGAGAGATTCATGCAGAGGTTCCCTATCAGCTAATGCAGCGTGGATCCGCCATCTTGGACCCCTATTGGAGACCAGCAAATGGGGTACGAGAAAGCAACTTCATGGAGCTTCCAGTGGGAGACAACACAACCGGTAATTTGAGATATATGCTTTCCCAGCCCCCACCCTTCACCCCCACTCAACCTCCTCTGCTTCCCTCGGCCACAATCTCTTTTCCAGGAAGCACCAGCTGCTTAGATTCCACCCACCCAAACGGGCCGGCTCTCTGACTGTCATTCGTTGGCTGCTGGTGTTGCTTTTTTCCGCTTCTTTTGATTTCTTCCTTACCTCTCACCACCTCCCCATCCTTTCGCTTAAATACCTGGCTCTGGGCGCCATCTTTGCTCCTTCCTGAGGGGGTGCAGAGCTCTGGTAATTTGTGATATACGCTTTCCCTCCCCCTACCCTTCTTCACCCACACTCGGCATCCTCTGCTTCCCAAGGACACAGTCTCTTGTCCGGGAAACACTGGCTGCTTGGACTCCACCAGCCCGCACTAGCTGGCTCTCTGAGTGCCATTTGTTGGCTGCCGGTGTTGCTTTTTTTCCACTTCTTTTGATTTCTTCCTTACCTCTCACCACCTCCCCCTCCTTTCTCTCAAATACCTGGCTCCGTGCGCCATCTTTCCTTCTTCCTCAGGGGCTGCAGAGCTCCGTTCGAGTGTGCAGCTGCTTCCTGGTCTGGGCTGCTGCGCTGATGGGATCCCGGGGCTTTTATTCGTTTCTTTGTTTTGAATTGTTTGTTTGTTTTCTTTTCCTTTTCTTGAGTTGGGAGCCTGTTCTGGCCAGGCGGTGCTGCGTGGCTTGCAAACTACCCCGTCGGCTTGCACAGAGGTGCAGAGGGATCCCTGAAGGCATTTCTTTTTCGTTGGTTTTCCTTTTTTCTGTTTTTTATCGGGGTCTTTCTTGTCCTTTTTTTTGTTTTGTTTTGTTTTCTTTTCTTTTCTTTTCCCTCCTTTTCCCTTTTTGTCTTTCTTCATTACTCAGTTTCTCGTCTCCCTATATCTTCCTTCTCTTTCTGTTCCCTGAATACCTGGCATTGTATACCTCTACACCTTCTAGCCAGGCTGTACTGAAACACCTGAGAACAATTTCCCCAGACCTCATAGCCGCACCGGTGGGATCCCTGGGAACTTTGCTGTTCTTTAACCTTTCCGTTTTTTATTTACTTATTCTTTTCTTTTTTTATTCCACTTCCCCTTTTCGTTTTTCTCCATTTCATAGTCTCTCATCTCTCGACTCCAATGGCAAGCTCCCCTAGCATTCTTTTTTGTTTGTTTGCATGTTTTTGGCTCCTGTTCCTCTCTCCTCTCTCCCATATCCATCTTAGCTCCACACATAACAATCTCTCCGTTACATCCTGCCTACCTGCACCGTGCGCTTAACATCACACCACCAAGCAGCACAGGCGCGGCCTATTGGAACCTGCCCTGCACTGATTACTGACCCGCCCTGCTGGCTGCAATAAGTGCCACAAACAACCCGTCCCAGTAACTCCTCTTCAGCTAGACATGCCCTGCCGTACCATATCTGAGTGACTGACCCTGACAACTGGAGAAGGAGGTGAAAACTATTGTGCCCATAGACGAGCAAACAACAAAGAACACCCAGCCCGCCTGCTCAGACATAGCCAAATAAAAAAAACAAAAGGGACGAAACAAACAAATCTACAATCAATAAATGAGAAAAATAACTACTGAATGCCCCGAAGACAACAGACAATATCAAAACATTTACAAAAACAGGACAGGATGGTTCCAGTAGGCAGCCAAAATAAAACACCAGATGACT
>NW_004443952.1:25097482-25102658 GCF_000243295.1 Trichechus manatus latirostris
AAAAAAAAAAAAGGTTGAGAAGGGAGAGGGTTGACATGTTGTGGGGTTGTTAACCAATGTCATAAAACAATATGTGGACTACTGTTTTATGAGAAACTATTTGTTCTGTAAGCCTTCACCTGAAGTACAATAAAAAAACATAAATTAAAAAAAAAAAGAAAATCTGGAAATGGATAATGGTAATGGGTGAATAACATGATAAACACAACTAATGTCACTGAATTATAAATGTGAAGAATGTTGAAATGGCAAACAATTTATTACATATGTATTTATCACACACACAAATGTTGAGGGAAAGAAGAGGGGAAAAAAAAAAAAAGAGATTCACATCTATACTTACACGGTTGTAAAACTCTAAAGGACACTATGCTCATAGACACCACACAGATGATATGTGTTCCCTGGAGTTATACAATGCCATGTCCCTGACAGTGAAGCTGCAGAACACCAAAAACAAAGAAAAGATTCTAAAAGGAGCTAGAGGGAAAAAAGACAAACTAGAAAGGAAGAATTAGACTGACACTGATTTCTCAACAGCAACAACAGAATCAAGAGGAAAGCAGATGTTAACCAATGTCATAAAACAATATGTGTACTACTGTTTACTGAGAAACTATTTGTTCTGTAAACCTTCACCTGAAGTACAATAAAATAAATAAATAGAAAGGAAAAAGAATTAAAAAAAAGAGGAAAGCAGACTAATATCTTCGAAATGCTAAGTAAACTCTGTACTTTCTACACAACTTTTCTATGAACTTAAAATTGCTCTAAAAATAAAATTTATTAATAAAAAAATTCAGAGAGTAAAAATAACTGTTAAACTAGAAATTTACACACAGGGGAACTACATTCCAAAAATGAAGGTAAAAGATCATTTTAGGCAATTACAAAAAAAAGTGGTTACCACCAAATGGCCTCAAAAAAACATCTGACTTAATCTAAATCAATACTGATAATA
Source organism: Trichechus manatus latirostris (assembly GCF_000243295.1). Taxonomy (NCBI): domain Eukaryota; kingdom Metazoa; phylum Chordata; class Mammalia; order Sirenia; family Trichechidae; genus Trichechus; species Trichechus manatus. The sequence goes on from NW_004443952.1 coordinate 25,098,444, forward strand.
TCACATTCTAAATTAATATCTAATTAGTGAAGTTAAAAATATACAGAGCTAAAAAAAAACTGCTTTACTTATGTAAGATGTAATCATTGGGGGGAAATGGGTGAAGAGTACATACGACCTCTCTACTACTTTTGCAAATTCCTGTGAATCTATAAAGATTACAAATTAAAAGTTAAAATACAGAGAAAGCTAAAATACTGGACATCAATAGCAAGTGATCTAGAAGTGGTGATCAGATTAACTATTCTATGGACTTCATATTATTTAGAAGGAGAGTTAAAAATACAGATTGAAGAAAACAAAAATCCTAACCACTGGACCAATAAGTAACATCATGATAAATGGAGAAAAGATTTAAGTTGTCAAGTACTTCATTTTACCTGGATCCACAATCAACACCCATGCAAGCAGCAGTCAAGAAATCAAATGAGGGGTGGGGCCAAGATGGCGGAGTAGTCAGATGCTTCCAGTGGACCCTCTTACAACAAAGACCCAAGAAAAACAAGTGATTCGATTATATATGGCAATCTGGGAGCTCTGAACATCAAAGCCAGAGTTGAGGAACCGGACAGAGTGGCAGGGGGAGGGAGAGACAGTTCAGAAGCAGCAAAGAGTTGCCAGACCTGACACGGCGATAGCCTGAGTCCTTCAGGCCTGAGAAGCTCGTGGGTGAGCAGTGAGGCAGGCAAGCAGCCATGCTCGGGAGGCACATTTTCCACACCGGGAGAGACCCAGCCATTGAGACTATGCTCAGCCACTCAGAACCAGTGAGAAGCAGCCCTCAATGAAAGATGAGTACTTGCGTACGGCCTACTGCGTGGATCAAAAACACCCCCCTTAGGGAAAAATCTCTCTACCATTTACATCACCACTCCCTGCTCTGCACTGGGTGCTGGACTTGGGCAACTGCCAAGTCTCCTGGGCCAAAAGTAGGAACTGTCACACACCCAGAGCCATTTTCCCTGCCTTGGAGAGTGAACAAATTAACAAAAGGGGAAAAAAATAAACTACCGGCTCCCCTAAGCCAGGAACCCAGGCTACACACTGCTCCTTTGCCTAGGCAGAGGCATAAGGGATCCACGGACTTTGAGTTCCTTTCCCCATCTCAACAGCGTAGGCCCTCATTACCACAGTACAACAGGGTATATACCGGAACTCTAACTTCAGATGTTTCAGCTGTGAAGTGGCAGGTTCTTGACATTTGACACTGCTCTGCCTGAGGACTGATGGCTCCACCTACAACACCTAGATACCTGTGATAGGGGCCCATGAATAAGAGGTGTCCCCCAGTCCTTACACCCAACAGCATTAGGTGCTCATAGTCCGGCTGCAAAACACACCCACCTACATGCTCTAGGGAACAGGCATACCCCTTCCTCCTGGACACTCGGGGGCGGTCGTCAGCCTCCTGCCTTGCTCAGAGTGTGTCCCCCTGCTGCAGCAAGATACCTGTGCCTACACCAATCACCAATGGCTGTCTAGGACTGTAAGTGAGAGCCTACACCACACACCTGATGGTTATCTATCGGGGCACCTGAGCTGAATCCATACAGGAGGAGTGGGCAGACTCCTGAGCTCACATACCTAGTAACAGATCTAACCACCAGGTGACAGGACATTAGAGCTTCAAAGGTGCCAATAACCAAACCAGCTCATAGAAGCAGCCTATCTGAACATATCAAAACAAAACAAGAAGCTAGGACACAGTAAGCAAACATAAAATAAATTAGTATAATAACTTATTGATGGTTCAGAGACAACAGTTAATATCAAATCACATAAACAGGCAATCCATGATGACTTCAGCAAGCTCCCAAAATAAAGCATCTAGAAATTTTCCAGAGGAGGAAAATTTCTTGGAATTACCAGAGGCATAATACAAAAGATTAAAATACAGAACTCTTCAAGAAATTCAGAAGGATATTAAGCAAAACTCAGAATAAGCAACAGAGGAAATTAAAAAGATTAGAGAAGAGCATAATGACAAATTTAACAGGCTGCAAGAATCCATAGAGAGACAGCAATCAGAAATCCAGAAGATTAACAATCAAAGTTCAGAATTAGACAACTCAATAGAAAGTCATAGGAGCAGAATTAAGGCAATGGAAGTCAGAATTAGTGAGACTGAAGATAAAGCACCTGATAACAACTTATTTGAGGAAAGATCAGATAAAAGGATTAAAAAAAATGAAGAAACCCTAAGAATTATGTGGGACTCTATCAAGAAGAATAACCTACGAGTGACTAGAGTACCAGAACGGGGGAGATAACAGAAAATACAGAGAGAATTGTTGAAGATTTGTTGGCAGAAAATTTCCCTGATATCATGAAAGATGACAAGATAACTACCCAAGATGCTCATCGAACCCCACATAAGGTAGATCCCAAAAGAAAGTCACCAAGACATATTATAATCAAACTTGCCAAAACCAAAGATAAAGAGAGAATTTTAAGAGTGGCTAGGGATAAACGAAAAGTCATCTACGAAGGACAGTCAATAAGAATAAGCTCGGACTACTCAGCAGAAACCAAGCAGGCAAGAAAGCAATGGGATAACATATATAAAGCCTTGAAGGAAAAAACCGCCAGCCAAAAATTATATATCCAGCAGAACTGTCTCTAAAATATGATGGCGAAATTAGGGCATTTCCAGATAAACAGAAGTTTAGGCAATTTACAAAAAGCAAACCAAAATTACAAGAAAGACTAACGGGAGTCCTCTGGTTAGAAAATCAGTAACATCAGATAACAACCTAAGACTAGAACACAGGACACAGCAACCAGATAGGGAAGTCACAAAAGGAAATCAAAGGTAACACACTGAAAATAGGGAAACAGATGTCAATATGTAAAAGATGACAACAATAAAACAAAAAAGAGGGACTTAGAAAATGTAGACATAGATTTTTCATATGGAGAGGAAGTCACAGTGATATAAGGAAACAAAAGACTGGTATAAACTTAGAAAAATAGGGGTAAATATTAAGATAACCATAAAGGAAACTAACAATCCTACAAGTCAAAATAAAAAACTGGAAAAATATAAGATTTAGCAAACACAAAATCAACAACAATGAAAAAGATGAAAAGAAAATACATAAAGAAAAATGACTCAGCACAGAAAATTAAGTGGAACAAAGAAACTGTGAACAACACACAAAAAAAGACATCAAATGACAGCACTAAACTCATATCTATCAATAATTATGCTGAATGTAAACAGACTAAATGCACCAATACAGAGAGAGAAAGAGAGAGAGAGTGGCAGATTGGATAAGAAAAACACAATCCGTCTATATGCTGTCTACAAGTGACAGACTTTAGACTTAACAAACTAAAACTCAAAGGATGCAAAAAAGTCTATCAAGCAAACAACATGCAGAAAAGAGCAGAAGTGGCAATACTAGTCTCTGAGAAAATAGACTTTGAAGTAAAATCCACCACAAAGGATAAGGAAGGACACTACACAATGATTAAAGGGTCAACACACCAGGAGGATATAACTAAAATATTTACGCACCCAACAACAGGGCTCCAAAATACATAAAACAAACTCTAACAACACTGAAAAGAGAGATAGACAGCTCCACAATAGTAGTAGGAGACTTCAACACACCACTTTCGGTGAAGGACAGAACATCTAGAAAGAAGATCAACAAAGACACAGAAGAGCTAAATGCTACAATCAACCAACTTGATCTCATAGACATATACCAAACACTCCACTCAACCACAGCCAAGTATGCTTTCTTTTCCAATGCACATGGAATATTCTCCAGAACAGACCACATATCAGGCCATAAAGCAAGCCTCAACAAAATCCAAAAAATCAAAATATTACAAAGCATCTTTTCTGACCATAAAGCCATAAAAGTAGAAATCAACAACAGAAAAAGTAAGGAAAAAAAATCAAACACATGGAAAATAAACAACACCTTGCTCAAAAACTACTAGGTTATAGAAGAAATTAAGGATGGAATAAAGAAATTCATAGAATCAAACAAGAATGAAAACACATCCTACCAGAACCTTTGGGACACAGCAAAAGCAGTCCTCAGAGGTCAGTTTACAGCAATAAATGCACACATCCAAAAAGAAGGGGCCATAACCAAAACATTAACCCTACAACTGGAACAACTAGAAAGAGAGCAGCAAAAGAGGCCCTCGGGCGCCAGAAGAAAGGAAATAAGAATTAGAGCAGAATTAAATGAAATA
>NW_004443952.1:25105360-25144404 GCF_000243295.1 Trichechus manatus latirostris
TGTTCTGCATCCTACTTTGGTGAGTGGCATCTGGGGTCTTAAAAGCTTGCAAGCGGCCATCTAAGATGCATCAATTGGTCCAAACCACCTGGAGTAAAGGAGAATGAAGAACACCAAAGACACAAGGAAAGTAGTAGCCCAAGAGACAGAAAGGGCCACATAAACCAGAGACTTCATCAGCCTGCGACCAGAACCAGATGGTACCCGGCTACCACCAATGACCGCCCTGACTGGGAACGCAACAGAGTCCTGGATGGAGCAGGAGGAAGATAGGGTGCAGAACTCAAATTCTAGTAAGAAGAGCAGACTTAATGGTCTGACTGAGACTAGAGGTACCCCGGAAAGTATGGCCTGGATTCTCTCCCAGCTCAGAAATAAAACAATTTCCGAGCCCAACTCTTCAGATAGACATTGGGCTGGACTGTGGGACATAAAGTGATACTCATGAGGAGTGTGCCTCTTAGTTCAAGTAGATATAAGAGACTAAATGGGAAGCTTCTGTCCAGAGGTGAGATGGGAAGGCAGAGACGGTTACAAGCTGCTTGAATGGACATGGGGAATCAGGGGTTGAAAGGAGGAGTGTGCTGTCACAGTATGGGGAGAGCAATTAGAGTCACATAACAATGTGTGTATAAATTTTTGTATGGGGAAAAAAAGAAAGAAAGAAATCAAACAACACATTCCATTAGGCAAATCTGCTGCAAAAGACCTCTTTAAAAATGTTAAAAAGCAAAGATGTCACTTTAAGAACTAAGTTGCGCTGACCCAAGCCATGGTGTTTTTAATTACCTCATATGCATGTGAAAGCTGGAAAATAAATAGGGAAGACCGAAGAATTAATTGATGCCTTTGAATTATGGTGTTGGTGAAGAATATTGAATATACTATGGACGGCCAAAAGAACGAACAAATCTGTCTTGGAAGAAGTACAGCCAGAATTCTTATTAGAAGCAAGGATGGCGAGACTTCATCTCATGTACTTTGTCCCTCACAGAAGGGACCATTCCCTGGAGAAGGACATCATGCTTTGTAAAGTAGAAGGTTAGCAAAAAAGAGGAAGACCCTCAAAGAGATGGATTTACCCAGCGGCTGCAACAATGGGTTCAAGCTTAACAATGATTGTGAGAATGGTGCAGGATTGGGTAGTGTTTCGTTCTGTTGTACATAGGGTCAACATGAGTCAGAATCAACTCGATGGCCCTAACAACAAAGCTACAGATTAACTTTACATTTCGGTAAAGTAAATAGCATGCTAAAAATTTAGAGTAAATATTAAAAGAATAGAAATAAAATAGGAACCAATAGAATAACGGGAAATTAACATTAAAAAAAACAAGAAATAAGAGAAAAATACACAAAAAGCAGCACAACAGAAACACAAAATAAGATGGAGAAATAAGATAAATTAGTGAGCACACCTACTTCATCATAATTAACAACCTGTCATTAAAGTAAAAAGACAAGTCACAAACTCAGATAATATATCTGCAACACATAATCAACAAAAAATTAGAATCAAGATTATATTAAGAACTTCTTCAATACAATGAAAAAAAGCCAATCCAATAGAAAGATCAGCAAATGACATGAAAAACTATTTCAGAGAATAGAAAACACTAATGGTGAATCAATATATGAAAATACATATAAATAATCAGAAGAGTACAAATTAAAACCACGGTAAAATAGCACTTACACTCATCAGATTAGAAAAACATTAAATAGCTAAAAATACCAGGTATTGGTAATTATGTGGAGCAATGGAAACTTATACTGCTGGTTGAAATATAATCACTACAACTACTTTGGAAAAAATCTGACATTATCTGGTAAAGATGAAAATATCTATTCCACTCCTAAGTATATATCCTGGAAAACTCTTGCGTATATATAACAAGGGACTTGCTGTGCAGAGTTAACATAGCAGGCATGATGTTTAGAAGTGCCTGCTTGCAGGGCTGGCCCTTGGCTAGCCTCTGGGAATTCAGCTTTTGAAAAGTTCCCAGTGCTTATAAACCTGTCTGAACGGCTGAGGCACTGAACCCTGCTGTACAAGCTTGTATAGACTGTACAACAGTATAATTTCTGGTGAACACCTGCTTTTCATTCTGTTGTTGTTAGGTGCTGTCAAGTCGGTTCCAACTCACAGCGACTCTATGTACAACAGAATGAAACACTGCTTGGTCCTGGGCCATTGTCACTATGGTTGCTATGTTTGAGCCCATTGCTGCAGCCACTGTGTCAATCCATCTCATAGAGGGTCTTCCTATTTTTCACTGAGCCTCTACCTTACCAAGCATGCTGTCCTTCTCCAGAGACTGGTACCTCCTGACAACATGTCCAAAGTACGTGAGACGAAGTCTCCCATCCTTGCTTCCAAGGAGCACTCTAGCTGTACTTCTTCCCAAGACAGACTTGTTCGTTCGTCTGGCAGTAGGTGGTATATTCAATATTCTTCACCAACACCACAATTCAAATGAATTAATTCTTCGGTCTTCCTTATTCATTGTCCAGCTTTCACATGCATATGAGGTGATTGAAAATATCATGGTTTTGGTCAGGTGTACCTTAGTCCTTCAAGTGACATCGATGCTTTTCAACACTTTAAAGAGGTCTTTTGCAGCAGATTTGCCCAATGCAATATGTCATTTGATTTCTTGACTGCTGCTTCCATGAGTGTTGACTGTGGGTCCAAGTAAAATGAAATCCTTGACAGCTTCAGCATTTTCTCTGTCTATCATGATGTTGCTTATTGGTCCAGTTGTGAGGATTTTTGTTTTCTTTATGTTGACGTGAAATCCATACTGAAGGCTGTAGTCTTTGATCCTCATCAGTAAGTGCTTAACTTACTAGGAAGTATCTTAACCCGATCACTTTAAAAAAAAAAAATTCACCAATAAAGACTTTATTTCATTGTTTTTGTTTTTTTTTAATATTTTATTGTGTTTTATGTGAAAGTTTACACAGCAAATTGGGTACCCATTTAACAATTTTTATACAAATTGTTCTGTGACGGTCACAATTTTCACAATGTGTCAGTATTCTCATTATTTCCATTCTGTTTGTTCTCTTTCCATTGATTCAGTTTCCCTGCCCCTCCTTGCCTTCTTATCTTTGCTTTTGGGTAAATGTTGACCATTTGGTCTCATATAGTTGATTATTTAAGGGAGCACATTACTCACAGGTGACACTGCTTATTTTATATGCCAATCTATTATTCGGCTAAAGGGTGACCTCCAGGAGTGGCTTCAGTTCAAAGCTCAAAGGGTATCTCAGGGTGATAGTCTCGGGAGTTCCTCTGGTTTCTATTGGTCCAGTAAGTCTGGCCTTTTTTAGGAATTTGAGTTTTGTTCTACATTTTTCTCCCTTTCTACGCAGGACCTTCTATTGTGTCCCTAGTCAGAATAGTCAGTCAGTAGTGGTAGCCAGGCACCATCTAGTTCTTCTGGCCTCAGGCTAGAAGAGGCCGTGGTTCATGTGGACTAGTTTCTTCTTTGCCTCTTTGGTTTCCTTTATTCTCTTTTGCTCCAGATGAGTAGAGACCAATAGTTGTATCTTAGATGGCCACTCTCAAGCTTTTAAGACTCCAGATGTTACTCTGCAAACTACGATGTAGAACATTATTTTTATGAACTATGTTATGCCAATTGACTGAGTTGTCCCATGAGACTATGGTCCTAAGCCCTTTAACCCAGTAAACCAATCCCCTGAGGTGTTTGGATATGTCTAGGAAATCTCCATAACTGTGCCCCCTACGTGTTTTATTATATATATGAATATATATGCAGCACACTCAAACATGTATATACATATGCCTACAGATACACCTATACATGATGCACGCGCACGTACTCACATATGCCTTCCTATACACATATATACATACATTTATACCTATGTAACCATACTTATATTTTTTGGTTGTTATTACTATTGTTGCAAAATTGTATATGTTATAGCATTTATCAAAATTGTCCCTTATTCTTACTTACTTCTTAGTGTCTTCATTTGCCTTGGTCAAGTTGTGCAGACTTCACCCATATTGGGTACTGCCTTTCCCATCACCAAAAATAACAAGTGTCTACTATCTAGATAATAATTTCCCCTTCCTCCCCCTCCCATCCCCAGTAACCATTAAAGAACGTTGCTTTCTGTGCGTATATCTATTCTTGACTTTTAATAAAAGTGAGACCATACAATATTTGTCCTTTTATGATTGACTTATTTCACTCAGCGTAACGTCCTCCAGATTCATCCATGTTGTAAGAATTTCGCCAACTCCTCATTATTCTTTATAGTTGCATAGTATTCCAATGAGTGTATATACCACAATTTTCCATAGTGATTGTACTATTTTACAATCCCACTAGCAGTGTACAAGTTCCAATCTCCCCACAACCTCATCAGGATTTGTTGTTGTTTTCTGTTTTTTTGATCACTGCCATTTTTGCAGGGGTGAGATGGTATCTCATTGCAGTTTTGATTTGCATCTCTAATGGCTAATGATCACAAGCACCTTTTCATGTTTGTCAGCTGTCGGAATGTTCTCTTTGGTGAAGTGTCTGCTCATGTCCTTTGCCCTTTTTTTTACTGGATTGTTTGTCTTTTTGTTGTTGAAGTTTTCTATGTATTTTATAGTTAGACTCTTGTCAGATATGTTGCTGCCGAAGATTTTTTTCCCAGTCTGTAGGTTCTCTTTTTACTCTTTTTGGTAAAGCCTTTTGATGAGTATAAGTACTTTTTAGAAGGTCCCAGTTATCTAATTTATCTTCTGTTGTTTGTGTATTTTTAGTTGTGTTTGACAGACTATTTATGCTAAAAATTAGGTCCCCTAGTTTTGCCCTGATGTTATCTTCCAGGAACTTTACAGTTTTAGCTTTAACATTTAGGTCTCTGATCCATTTTGAGTTAGTTTTTGTGTATGGGGTGAGGTATGGATCCTGTTTCATTTTTTTGCAAATGGATATCCAGTTTTGCCAGCACCATTTGTTAAAGAGGCTACTTCTTCCCCATTGAATGGACTTGGACCATTTGTCAAAGATCGGCTGCCCACAGACGGATGGATTTACTTCTGGGTTCTCAACTCCATTCCATTGGTCTATGTGTCTGCCATTGAACCAGTACCAGACTATTTTGATTACCATGGCTGCATAGTAAATTTTGAGATTGGGAGGTGTGAGACCCCCTACTTTGTTCTTCCTCTTCAATACTGTTTTAGCTATTTGGGGCCTCTTTCCCTTCCATATAAAGAAGGACATTAGTTCTCCATTTCATTAAAGAAGGCTGTTGGGATTTGAATTCGGGATTGCATTATACAGGCAGTCCCTGGGTTACAAACGTCCAACTTACAGACAACTTGTACTTGCCCTTTAATGTTATGTAAATTTGCCCTCACTTTGAAACAATTGAACCAACCCCTACTGGCAACAAATTCTTCATCACAATCATCTTCACTTGCTGTACATGCAGCTTTTAAATCACTGAAAAGCCTTCAAGCCTCTTCTTGCGTTAAAGTAAGCTAAATAAGAACCTTATGCACCTTTTCTAACTTACATACAAATTTGACTTAAAGACTACACAGTTAGGAATGGATCTTGTCGTAACCTGGGGACTGCCTGTATCTACTGATTGCTTTGGATAGAACTGACATTTTCACAATCTTAAGTCTTCCAATCCATAAGCATGGAATGTTTTCCCAGTTATGTAGGTCTCTTATGGTTTCTTGCAGCAGTGTTTTACAGTTTTCCTTGTATAAGTCTTTAACATCCCTGGTTAGGTTTATTCCTAGGTATTTTATCCTTTTGTTAACCCAATCACTTATGAGATATAAAAGAGCAGATCAGGCATAGAAGCAAGCAAGTACAGATGGAGGAAGACAGATGCCACGCCACATGAAGATCACCAAGAAACTGAAGAATAGTAGCTAAAAACAGATAAGGACCTTCCCCTAGAGCTGACAGACAGAGAAACTTCCCACAGAGCTTCGATGGCAACCAACGGAACAACAGAGCCGGTGCCCTAAATTTAGACTTCTAGCCTCCAAAACTGTAGAAAAACTAAGACACTACAAGAAAGAGAACTGTGGAACACCATCAAGCATACCAACGTATGCATACGAGAGTCCCAGAGGGAGACTAGAGAAAAGGACAGAAAGAATACTTGAAGAAATAATGGCAAAAGCTTCCCAAATTTGGTGAAAAAAATCTACACATTCAAGATGCTCAATAAACTCTAGCAGGAGGAAAAAAAAAAAAAAAGATTATCAAAAGAAGAGGAAAATAGATCAGCGGTTGCCCAAGAGCTGGGGGTAGAGGAGTAGTTGATTTGATTACAAAGATGCGTGAGGAAATTGGAGGGGGTGATAAACTGTTCAATATCTTGATTTTGGTTATGGTTACACAACTATATGCATTTGTAAAAACACATAGAACTGTATACTAAAAAGGGTGAATTTAACTGCATGTAAATTACATCTCATTTAAAAGGGCAGAGACAGTAAAGTATTGCCAAATGAAATCTTAGCTTTCTTCAACTTGGAAATAATTGACTTCCCTTTTATTCATGTTTCAACGATCTTTCATTAATATTTTCAATGATTTAGGAATTCATTTAATTTGCAAGCACATACTTGAGTTCATGTTAGATTCCAGGTGTTTGAATAATTGAGATTATATACGCTGTTTTAAATAGCAATCAAAATAACCAACCTGTGGTGTCTGGGGAGTGGCCACACCTGTTGATGAATTATCTTCACACCATTCATAGTCTATTAATCCAATCGCATAATTTTCGTCACTTGTGGTCACATCTTCCAGACTCAGATTCTTTGACTGTTCAATTAAAATACAGAAGAATTTAGAGACAACAGCAACATGATTCAAGTTTTAAAACATTATATTCCAGGCACAGAGTAAGGCCTTGGAAGAAGAAATGAATGAGAGATAGTATATTCAAGGTTCACCACTGGATACAGAAAACAGGAAGTCAGAACAATTTGTACCAGTTTTAGGTAGGAGAATCTCTGGCTCTCAAACAATATGTCTTGGAACAGTTTTATGTTACATATGCTACTTAGCTTATCATTATCAGACAATCGCTATAATACCAGATGAATAACTCCTTGGCCAACATAAATAAAAGGCTCTCACAGAGTAGAAAGTAGAAAGGAAACAACTTTGAGAGAGAGCGCCGAATCCTAACCACTAGACCACCAGGGAGCGTCAGAAACAACTTTGAAATATAGGTTTCTTAGCTATAAGAACATACTGAGCAGTTAATAATTTCTAACGAAAATAAGTTAGCCTTATGAAAGATCTCCTGCAGGCAGGAGATTTGGGATCCTGTGCTAACACTTCTACCAGAATAATTTATTTTCCCTCATTCTTCCCCACTTAAAAAAACAAAGCAAATGCTAAATATACCCGAAACTCTAAGACTGTGGGATACAACTGCATTTTTATTTCTCCCTTTTTCAATTTCCCTGAACATCTAGTTAACCCAACCAGACAATTCTACTTGAATTTCTTCCATCTCTTCCCTTCCTTTCCAGTCTCACTGCCATTGTCCTAGTTCAAGGACAAATCCTCTCATATCTGGCTATTCAATGAGACAATCTGGTCTCCGCCACCGATCTCTACCCCCTCTCAAACACAGATAACAGAGTTCCCTATGGTTGCCAATTATCATCAATTAGGAATGGCTGCGTCGAGTGCTACGTTGAGAATGATTCTAAAGCTTAGTTTAGACTCAGTGGGGAAAAGTACCATGATGTATGAATGATGGCTGTCATGGGTACTACAGTGGGGAGTAGTACCAACCCTCACTGAACAATTCTATATACTACTGGAAGAATTTTCTTAATCACTCATGTCTTCCTCTTGCTCAAAAATCTTCAATAGTTCCCCATTACCTGCAGCCTAAAGTCCAAATCTCTGATGTGGCATTTCACAGTTCTCTATAATCTAGCTCTCACCTACCCTTCCAATTCACTTCCTTTCACTTTTCCCCTATTTGAACTCTTCATTTTAACCAAATAAGGCTAGTTACTGCCAACAGAATATACTGAGCACATTTAGGTCCCTGAGCTTTTGCTAATTCCATTTATCTTACCTTAAATGCTGTGCTCCTTCTTTTCCATTTTTCTAAACTCAACTGTAGGTCAAGTTTGGATCACTCATGGTAATCACTCCCATCTCCTAAAGCCCCTATAGCACACCTCTAACCCACTCATCTGGCACCCACCATCTATTATGATGTAGTGTTACCTATACGGATGTCTCGCCTCAATTTGGTTGTTAGAGAGCAGGCACTATACCTTATTCAGACTTGTTTCCCAAGAGCCTAGTGTGGGGCCTGAAAATGATAATGATGTGAAGGATGATGTGGTCTTCTGTGATCCTTGAATCAAATCATATTATTGTTTCACTGAAAGTGGCATCTATTGATTGACAGTTAAGGATTACTTACTTCCTTATAAACAACACCCCAGGGAAAAAGGGCAATCTTATTGAGGGAGAGAACAGTACAAAGAGACTATGTGGTTTGCTTCAATGACTGCATAAAGACCAGAAAAGAATCCCAAATTTGATGTGTACTTTGTTTCTTATCATTAAAATGTCTACCTGATATAAAAATTGACTCAATAATATGAATACCAAAATGATCGAATTATTTGGTAAATACTCATTCATACAGTGGATTGAAGATTAAGAGTAAATATCTTCCCAAGTCTTTCCTCTTGCATACTTTATGAACCATGTAAGCAGAGTGATTGGGACCATGCCCAATCCAGATATTAAAAAATGCGATGGCTCAGGAAAATGTCTCAGAAGGCTCCCGCTCTTAACTTACGTCTTATAAATTAAACGTTTAGCTGAAGTGGTTATTCTAAGAATAAAGATGTTTAATACCTTTCTGCAATTATCTTGGTCAGAAGCATAATTCAGGCTTTTGTGTCCTCCTGGGCCCAAAGGTATTACTTGAGTGTGAGAGCTTAAAGGGTTTGGTGATGTGGGCAGGATGGGTGATGGGCTGATTCATGGAGCCCATGGGCAGGAGATCTGCCTGGGAATGGAGTATTCACCATCTCAATAAAACTCTCCAAGAACAGGCTAGAAAATTATCTCAAGAAAAATATTAGCTCACTTCGGACATTTCTTAACACAGCAGCCACTTTCACCAAAATTTTTTTTTTTCCCCAGTTGCTTAACACAATAAAACTTTATTTTTCACTCATATAATATTTTAACTTCAGTAATCTTGGTAACTTGGTAATTTTCCTTCAGGCTCCTTCCATTTTATGAGATAGTGGAATTCTCTGTTTCAAGCCACTGAAAAGAAAAAGAGAAGGTAGAGAATCCACATCTGCTTCTTGAAAGCTATAACCTGGAAGTGACATGCATCACATCCTTGTCCATACCAATGTATGTCCATATTTGGATATAAAATTTGGGCCTGAAAAGTATAGTCTCTGCCTGGGCAACAAGCTCTCAATGACAACTTTACTCTAGACGGTAAGTATGAATTATTTAGCGGATATATAGCCTTCTCTGCCACATCCTGTGGCGTAAGTGTTCAGAATCTGATGCTTTAATTGTCATTCATGTTTTGCCTTATGGACAAAGGTCATGTCTCAGTAATGTAGAGTCTTCAAGTCCCAACAATCTGCAACACTGTAATATTCTCTTTTGTTTCAATGTCTCACTGGATCCATCATTTTTCTTTGTAACAGGTTCCCAGAAGGAAGCAGATGGAACGCTCAAGGGGTAATCTAAGGGCATTTAATAAAGTGAGTGTCTATAAAGTTGTGGCAAGGGTTAAGGGAACCAACAAGGGATGGTGAAATATGTATTGGGAAGCTGGTATCACCCCTAGGCCTGAAGGATCAAGGAGAGGGTGGTTATTGGAACATCATGAGGACCCTGGTTGAGGACCCGCCTGACAGGGATTGTGGCCTAAGGTATAGAAAATGCAGCCTCTGCCAACCTGAAGCATGGTGAGAAGAGATCCAAGGAAATAAATACCCTGACCTCTCTCTCCTCCCACCCGATGATCCCCTGCCAGTGCCTCCCATTGGCTAAATTAACTGGAAGCCAGGGACTAAGTTTCCCTAGGCAATGCTGTTCATTTGAGTTGCGCCTCCTAAGGCACAGGGTAGGGCTGAGAGGATCTAGAAGGGCACATGGAGCATATCCAGCACATTGTCCAAATATTTCAGGTGATTTTCATGTGACCTGAGATTCTGGTCCAAAAAATAATGCACCTTAACTCCCTTGCTTGTTGTGTGCCTTCGACTCAATTCTGACTCATAGCAACCCCATGGGACAGAGCAGAACTGCCCCATAGGGTTTCCTAGGCTGTAATCTTTTTTTTGGTTTATTGTTGTAATTTAAATGAAGTTTACATTTCAAGTTAGTCTCCCATACAAAAATTTATACATACATTGTTATGTGACCCTAATTGCTCTCTCCATACTGTGACAGCACACTCCTCCTTTCCAGTCTGATTCTCCATGTCCATTCAACCAGCTCCTAACCCTCTCTACCTTCCCAACTCACCTCCAGACAGAAGGTGCCTGTTTAGTCTCTTGTATCTACTTTAGCTAAGAGGCACACTCCTCAGGAGTATCACTTTATGTCCCACAGTCCAGTCCAATCTAGAGTTGTCCTCGGAAATTGTTTTAGTTCTGGGCTAATACAGAATCCAGGGTCCATGCTTTGCAGGGTTCCTCCAGTCTCAGTCAGACCATCACTAACACTTTGAGTTCTTAGTCAAAAGTCCAACTAGGTAGGAAGAAAGGCCCCAGGAGGCAGGATAAGTCTGGCAGGGACATAAGACCCACTATACCCGCAGTATGTGATTAGAGTTCCAAAGAAAGATCTAAATCAGGTGTTAAAGGAATTCAGGCTGGCGGGGAGGCAGGGTTGGATTCAACAAAAGATCATGAAAAAGTAAAAGCCTGTAAGCGGCCATCTAAGATACTCCAATGGTCTCACCCTGTCTGGAGCAATGGAGAAAGAAGAAAACCAAAGACACAAGGGAAAGATTAGTCCAAAGGACTAACGGACCACAACTACCACAGTTTCCACCAAGACTGAGATCCAGTACAACTAGATGGTGGCCAGCTCTCATCACCAACTGCTCTGACAGGCATCACAACAGAGGGTCCTGGACAGAGCTGGAGAAAAATGTAGAACAAAATTCTTACTCACACACACACAAAAAAGACCAGATATACTAGTCTGACAGAGACTAGAGAAACCTGAGAGTAGGCCCCCAGACACCTTTATAGCTCAGTAATGAAGTCACTCCTGAGGTTCATTCTTCAGCCAAAGATTAGACAGGTCCATAAAACAAAAAGAGACTAAATGGGCACACCAGCCCAGGGGCAAGGATGAGAAGGCAGGAAGGGACAGGAAAGCTGGTAATAGGGAGCCCAAGGTCAAAAAGGGAGAGTGTTGACATGTCGTGGGGTTGGCAACCAATGTCACAAAACAATATGTGCATTAATTGTTTAATGAGAAACTTGTTTGCTCTGTAAACCTTCATCTAAGGCACAATATAAAAAAAAAAAAAAAGGTCATGAAGAAGATACCATTTTAACACTTTTTTTTTACATAGTTGAGAGCTAAAAAAAAATCTCAACCAGACAGTCATTTGTGCTATTTTGGATTGCAAAAAGAGGACCAACTAACTCTCTCTGAGGATAACAAAGATGCCAAGATCATTTAAATTGCAACCTGAATTAATCTGCGGGAAGATTAAAACCAAAAAAACCAAACTTGTTGTGGTTGAGTCGATTCCAACTCATAGCAGCCCTACAGGACAGAGTAGAACTGCCCCATAGAGTTTCCAAGCAGCGGCTGGTGGATTTGAACTGCCATGCTGAACACTTAACTGCTGCACCACCAGGGCTCCAACAAAGATGCTAAAATTATACTATAAAATTCCATACCCATCTGGCAAGTATTTGAAAGGCTGACTTTTAAGCCATGGGAGATACAAAGAATTACACAGAAGACAGAGACTAATGCAAGCATTTAGGAATGACATGGTGCTTCCAAATATGGAAAGCTTCTCCACCATTCCAAACAACTACGACAAAGAAAAATGAGACAAAGTAGACAAAATAGAGAAAAATAATTTGGTTACAACTAACTCTCATGCAAGGAATTAGAGTTGCATGAGTTATAGCTACTGTTCGAAATAAACAAAAAATCTAAACCCTTAACATAAATGGCAATCAAAATATCCATTAAAATATTTCACGTCATATAAAGTACAAATATACCCTTTAGTCACAGGTATTATTCCCAACAATTTTTAAAATTGTTATCTACAAGGACAATACTGTATCCTTTTAAAAGCACTTACATGTACATAAATTGTACAAATAAGCACATTAAAAGACTGGAAAGATATATAGTAAAATATTAACAATATTATCTATAGGTAGTAGGGTTATAGGTAAAATCTATTTTCCTTTTATTCTATCTGTGGCTTAAAACTTTTCTACAATAATCAGAAATTACTTTGGGGGAAAAAAAGGAGACTCTGCTGCAAAAGACTTCTTTAAAGTGTTGAAAAGATGTCACTTTGAGGAATAAGGTGTGCCTGACCCAAACCATATTTTCAATAGCCTCATATGCGTGCAAAAGCTGGACAATGAATAAAGAAGACTAAAGAATTGATGTCTTTGAATTATGGTATTGGCAAAGACTACTGAATATACTATAGGCTGTCAGAAGATCAAACAAGTCTGTCTTGGAAGAAATACAGCCAGAGTGCTCCTTGGAAGCAAGCATGACAAGATTTCGCCTCATGTACTTTGGACACGTTGTCAGGAGGGACCAGTCCCTGGAGAAGGACATCATGCTTGGTAAAGTAGAGAGTCAGCAGAAAAGAGGAAGACCCTCAACGAGATGGATTGACACAGTGGCTGCAACGATGGGCTCAAGCATAACAAAGGTTGTGACAATGGAGCAGGACCGGGCAGTGTCTTGTTCT
Source organism: Trichechus manatus latirostris (assembly GCF_000243295.1). Classification (NCBI taxonomy): domain Eukaryota; kingdom Metazoa; phylum Chordata; class Mammalia; order Sirenia; family Trichechidae; genus Trichechus; species Trichechus manatus. The sequence continues at coordinate 25,118,366 of NW_004443952.1, forward strand.
GTGGTACATACGGTCTCTATGAGTTGGAATCAACTCGACAGCACCTAACAACAACGTTAACGTTCATGCTACCTCCCATTTTCCTCATCAAAAATGTTAAATCATAAAATGTCTTGCCTCTGGCCCCTTGACCCCAGCAAAGTTAATTTTCCAAGTAGTATATCCACTCAGGAACAGGGAGGGTACATGGCAAGACCGGCAGGCATTCACACAAAAAGTTGTAACATTTACCTTGAAGTCTCTGGATGGAGTAGCACTGGCTTGTCCACAGGAAAAAGAAGGAAGCCTTAAACGAACTGGTCTTCCTCGAGCCTTCTTGGCTAGAAGCAGAAGATAGGTAGCTGTCAGATGATCATATTGCCACTGGAGGAAAAGAAAAGTAAGTTGGTTAGAAGACTAAAGTTGTTTTTTGAAATAATGTTCTTTTTGAAATTAATTTTTATTTGTCTGAAGAGTAGACATTCAGAATTTTAAGTCAAATAGAAAGGCATATAACGAAAAACAGCAATCCCCTGCACCACACTCAACCTACACACACAATTTTTACTTGCCAGAAGCAACCATTTTTAAACTTTTTTAGCTATTTCTTCTGCTTTTAATTGCATATTTCTAAATTACTTCCTTCTACAGCTTCGATTTTATTTTCCAGTTTCAGATATTATCTATGGATTTCCCAGTACGGAAGATAAGAATTTAGCTCTACTACAACACCCTCCCCTTCCCACACACGTTTCCTCCCTGCATTCCCCTACTATAATTTTATCACAATTTTTAGTTAAATTAATATTCAGTATTTACATTTTATGATTATGGAAATAGCATCCACAATTAGGCAGAGGTAATATTCAAAATATTTAACTGGTACCCTGGCACCAGCCAATCAGAACAGAGTCCAACAGGTAAGTAGGGTCCTTAGGGGCCCCTGCCATGCCAAGTATTAACTCTTTAATTGCGGAATTGGAGGGGGGGAGCGGCTAAGGAAGATAACACGACAAAAGGGAGGGGATTTGGGGTGGTGGCTAGTTATCAATCAGTACATAAAATTCTAATATTGTAACAACCAGTATGGCCATATTGGCTAAATATCATCCCTGCAGCTAAACCAGATGGGGTGCTATCCTTGCATTTCCTTCATTTCCTTCTTTTATAACTTTGTTCTTCCTGAAGTTTAAAAAAAAAAAAAAAAGCTATCAGACTTCTTACTAATTCAACTACACACTCTCCAATGCTCTCCACCTCCTCTCAGTATGTTCCCACATATCAGCTATTCTGTTTTCCCCCTTTCTTGGAGAGATTCCAACTGGATGTCTGCATTTCTTGCCCTCTCTAGGCTAGCTTCTTTCCCAGTCTGCTATTGAACTGTCAGCCTAGGAATTCCCTTCATTTCTAGCCTACAATGCCTCCCCAGTTTCCTAGATCCTAAGTATCCCTTTTTCCTGGTTTACACTCTTGCTTTGGTGGAGCACATGCTCCATTAACTTCCAGAGGGTGGATGTGTAGGAAGTAAATTTTTTGAGATCATGCATCTGAAAAATGGCTGCATTCTACTGTCACACTTGATTCTGGTTTGGCTAAGTACAGAATTCTAGATTGGTAATAATTTTCACATTTTGAAGGCATTGGTTCATGATCTTCTCATGGTTTTCAGTACACCAACCAAAACCAAACCCATTGCCATCAAGTCGATTCCAACTCCTAGCAACCCTACAGGACAGAGTAGAACTGCCCCACAGGGTTTCCAAGGAGTGGCTGGTGGACTCAAACTGCTGACCTTTTGGTTAGCAGCCAAGCTCTTAACCACTGCACCACCAGGGCTCCGGTTTTCAGGATAGCTACTGAAAACTCTAATGTCTTTCTGATTTCCAAGTCTTTGTGTGTGACCTTTTGTTTTTCTCTCTGAAAACTTTTTGGATCTCTTTTTCCACAGTTTTCTGAAATTTCACTAGACTAGGCCTTGGTGTGTACAGTGCCATGGATCAGTTTTGTGTGGGCTTTCTAGCCATGGTCTTGTAACTTCCACTCAAGTGACTGGGCAGGACTGTGCAGATATGGTAATTATGGCCCACTAAAGGGATTGGCTGCTTTCGCCATCCCGCTGGGCTTGAAATGAACCATCCCAGAGGTGGGGAAGAGAAGAATTCCACCATCACCAAGGAAGGAGAGACCCAAAGGAGACAGCACAGTGGGCTTCCTGGCCCACAGAGTGAGAAGACTGTGTGCCTTTGGGTAGAGACTGAGGGCCAGGGAGAGGCGTGTGCGTGAGCATGGCTAGGAAGAAGTTGTCCTGATGGAAGAGCTGTATCCTTGAGTGTTCTTGAGCCTGAATTAAAACCTATTACTTCCCTAATAAATCCCGTAATTGTGAGTATGGTCTGTGAGTTCTGTGTGGCCACTGCAAAGAATTATTGAACCCAGCAGAGAAGTAGAAAGTGCCGTGGGAAGGACAGTTGGTGCTAGAATTGGTAAAGATGGCAGAGAGAGAAGGCATGTTGACCTCTACCTCCATAGGAATCAGCCTTGGGCTGTTGATATTTATTCCCCTCCCCCTGTGTGAAGTTAGAGGAGGTCAGATGCTACCCCCAAGCCATTTTTATAGTGTGTATCTATTTTCACCTATTGTGCGAAGACCTGGTTAAGTCCTTTCATTCTTAGAAACTCATCTTCTTTAGTTCTGGGATATTTCTTCTTGAAGTATTTCTTTGATGGTTTCTTCCCCTCTGTCTTCTCTGTTCTATTTTCTGAAGCTTCTATTATTCATATGTTAGACCTTTCAAACTGGTCATGTAATTTTCTCTTCTATTTTCCCATTTCTTTGTCTTTAGATTCTACTTTTGAAAGATTTCATATCAACTTCGTTTTCATTTCTGTGGTCATATTTAAGAGTTTTCTAGACTACTTCTTTTTAGTTATCTTATTCCTGTTTCAAGAATGAAATAGCTTCTCTTATCTCTGAGAATATTATTTTTTAGCCATTTTCTTCTGTTCCCTGCATTGTCTCTTTTTTCTGAGTATCTTTATTTTTTCTCTCCCCTGCCCCCACTCTGTTTGTTTTGATCTGACTTTTATATTACAGGCTTTGCTCAAATGTCGAATAATCTTTGGCTGTCTGTTTCTATTTAAAAGTGAAGAATTATAACTACACAGTGACTTAGAAGCTGTGTATGGGGTGAGGCTGCTCTGCTCATCACCTTGGGGACTTTTCTCTAAGGTAATGAGACAGGAGCCTGAACTCCCAGTCATCACCATATAAGGTCTGTTCTCTTGGCTTTTCCCTAGAAATAAATTCATCCAATCTTTTCCCCCAACCCCACTATGAACAGAATAAAATCTTGGTTCCAGCATTCTCAGAATTGAGAAAGGGGAGGGAGTTAGAAGCGGTGGCCCACTGTTCAACATACGGATGCTGTATGTCCATGCATCCATTTCAGAATGGTTCCTCACCACCACCTGAGTTATGCTGGTACAAGAATGCCTCTTGTTCAACATTTCCAGTCTTCTGCTGGGGTAGGAAAGAAGTGGCTGTCATGTAGCACAGGGTAGAGAAAGGGACCGAGGGGTCTAACTGCTTCTAATACAGACTTTCAACCAATTTTTCCGTTTTCAGCCCTACTCACTTCTCTGACTTCTGATTGGCTTGCCTGCTGCCTTTTGGCACTACAGGCACTGAGCTTTCAGCTTACCACTTACCTATTTTATAGCTTCCAAAATTTTATTGGCTTTCCTTTTGTCTCCCCTTTTATTCTCTTTGTCTTTGTGAGTTTTTTGCTATTTTATTCCTTTATTGTTATTTTAGTGAGGTTTTAGGAAGTGTTCAATGTAAACATATCTGTTAAATCCACCACATTTAACGGAAATTTTCTAAATTGTGTGCTCACAAAGACTATGAAACTCTTTGCCCTAGAAAACTGTTAAATTGTAACAATACTGAAGAATATTTAATTCTATGCACCCTCTCACAAAGTACATGACCCAAAGGGGTCTACTATCAACTTTCTTTTATTAATAAATTCTATCAGTTAGTATTTTAGATGGCCACAGTCAGAGTATATGCTTAGAAATTGGCATAATAGCCCTTTCAGTCTAGTGGAGAAAAGTATAAAACATACTGTGATAAATTATCATGCAGTGTTGCCTTTAATCTAGATAGGGCAGGGGGAAGAAGGGACAGAAAAGGCTTCTTAGAAAAGATACCTGGGAACTGAGTGACAACTATGTAGTTACAATCAGTCACTCTCTCCACTTTCCAAAAACTATATTAAAGGCTTTTTTCCAACTCCCATATCTACGGTCTCGGTCTCATGTCTGATAGCCACCTTTATGAAAGAGATGCCGTAAATTGATTAGAGGCAATTGATAAGAAACAGGTTGCCACTTTCTTACCAACAATAGCATGCATGGCATAACCCAGGTACTGTAAACAATTCCTGAAGAGTATTAAGAGTTTTAGATTGAGTTTTCTACAAATATGCCTAGAGTTTCACAATTATCCTCTAAACCTTCTTTTCCTCTAGGCAAAAAGTATCCATTTTACAACCTTTTTGCCATAGCCACTGCAAACTTCTCATTATGATAAGATGTACCGGGGAGTTTTGTATTCAATAACAGATAAGTCAACACATTAGTTATGCTTTCAGGTGATGTCAATCCACAAGTCTAACACAATCAATGTCTCCTTATCTTTAAGGCAGCTCTTTTGAAAGTCAAATATCTGAAAGTAAAGCAATAGGTTTACCTGTTATAAAGAAGGTTCCATTTCTAGAAAACTAAAAATATTTTTAAATCCCCACTTATTGTCAGGCAATCCAAACATTAAAGAACTTCTCAGGCACCTGCGCTGAGGAGAGGCTGCCACTGGTACAGAGGGTTAGAGAAATGGAGGAGTAGCCCACTACCCTTCCTCTGGCCCTGCTGCTGAGGCCCTCAATCTTTAAAACACATCGGTGCTGTCTTGGTCTAAATAGGTCCTTGTATACAATGTCGCCCTCCAATGAAGTTCTCCTACCAGATGCCTGGCTGCTCCCACAATCCAGAGCCACTCATAGCTGGAGGAATAGGAGGAAAATGAAGGAAGCAATGAGCTGAAAGAAAGTTTATATTAGGCAAGGGGCACTGGGAGAGGTCAGCAGCCCAGGTAAATGAGCAAGCTATAGGCCTCCAGCGCCACAGTTTGGTATCCCAAGGAGGCTGCAGTGAGATAGCTCAAAATCATGAGACATATGAAAAACTGACTTCTGCATATAAGGGTACTCACATATACAATGTAAAAGTATTTGTAGATAAGTTGAATGTTTGGAAATAGTATTACTTCTCTCTCCTTAACCAAGCATGAGGATCAGCAGGACCATACCAGCATGTCCTGTCTAACTAGCTCCAAAGGTCAAGTCAAAACCAAAAAAAACCAAACCCATTGCCATCAAGTGAATTCTGACTCATAGGTACCCTACAAGACAGCAGAATTGTCCCATAAGGTTTCTAAGGCTGTAATACTGACAGACTCAGATTGCCACATATTTTTCCCACAGAGCCGCTGGTGGGTTCAAATCACAGACCTTTCAGTTAGCAGTCAAGCACTTAACCACCGTGCCACCGGGGCTCCTAAGGTAAAGCCAGAGCTTCCAAAATACCAGAAAAAATACAACAGACCCCAGCTCATCTCAAGCCTGGTTTTCCTGGCACTCTTCAAACTAATGTGAATTCTCTGTGACTACCTAGACCAAGTTTTTCAATCACAGTGCTACCGACATTTTGGTCCGAATAATTCTTTGTTGTGAGGGGTTATTCTGTACCTTGTAGGATGTTCAGCAGCATCCCTATAGATGCCAGTAGCAACCCCCTCCTCAGTTGTGACAACCAAAATGTCTCCAGATATTGCCAAATGTCCCGAGGGAGCAAAATCACCCCTGGTTGAGAACCACTGACCTAGCCAATGCTTGAATGACATATGAATCACTTGGGGAGTTTATTAAAATGCAGATTTTGATTCAGTAGGTATGAGGAGGGGCCTGAGATTCTGCATTTCATAAAAAATACCATTTTAATGACTAATTTTTTTTCAATGGTTCTTAAAAACTCTGAGTATATTACTTTCAAGAATCATATTTTTAAAGTTTGTGTATCTCATACCAAATTATTTGGGGGTAAAAATGACATGATGTCTGGGATTTACTCTGAAATATCCCAGTTAGAAAGGCTAGCAGAGTATAGTGAAAACTGACAAATTGTTAACTGTTGAAGCTGGATGATGAGTACATGGCTGTTCATTATCATTATACTACTCTCTCTACTTCCGTGGGTATATGAAAATTTCTAATAAAAATTTAAAAAGAAATTTTATGTTTCTGAAATATAGTCTTCTATTAAAATAATCTGAAAGAAAAAGTCATGCAATTTTTTTTAAGGCTTTTTTGGTTGCTTAAATGAAAACTTTAAAATGAAGACTAAGGCCCTGACATACCTTGCAGCAATTCCCAATTATTGCCATTCCCTTAAAGACAATATCCATGAAAAAGTAGATTATACTTCCACTTTCCAGACATATTCCAGAACACCTTTGTTCATTATGTTACTCAAAAGGATTTCTTTTTATCTCCTCCTCACTGAAAAGAATTATGGTTTAGCAAAGCTTTGTTTAATAAAATATGTTGCTTAAGGCCTTACCTTACAAGTTAAAGAACAAAAATAAATACACATCATAGATGATGGAAGACATAGTACTGAACCAGGAGCAAAGCTGGGTGTGATCCCTGCCAGTCACGTTAGATGACACTCAGAGACAGCTGTGAACACCCCATCTCCAGAGAAACCACATGTATGATGTAAGCATTGGAAAAAGCTAAAATGATCTCACACCAGAAATCATGATAATGATTTTGTGGTGTTTGGTTAATAAGCTTGAGGGTAATATGGTGCTACAGGGTTGCTTTTAGGTAAGGACAAAACTGCTTTGTGTTAGCCACATTTCTACAGCAGAATTACAGTTCCACATTTAAGAGCTTTAACCAAACCAAATCCACTGCTGTCGAGTCAATTCCGACTCAGAGCAACCCTGTAGGACAGAGCAGAACTGCCTATCAGGTTTCCAAGGCTGTAATCTTTATGGGAGCAAACTGCCACATCTTTCTCCCGGGGAGCAGCTGGTGGGTTCGAACAGCTGACCTTCGGTAAGCAGCCAAGTGCTTTTAACCCCTGCGCCCCTAGGGCTCCAAAGACCTTTAAAGTAGTCAAAATTATGACTCTGTCAATTCTCTGTGGACTAGTTTATTTATTTTATTTCTTAATTCTTTTCCCACTACAATTCTTCTTAATCAATGTCTTAAGTATAGAGTGTTCATTTTTCAAAAGTATATCCAGCAGGCATCAGGAAAGAGCTGAAACGAGACTTGTGGTGCAATGATTTAGCAGTTTGGCTGCTAACCAAAAGGTTGGCGATTCAAACCCACCCAGTGGCTCCAAGGGAGAAAGACCTGGTAATCTGCTCCAGTAAAGATTACAGTCTAGACGTCTGAGGTCTTAAAAGCTAGTAAGCGGCCATCTAAGATGCATCAAGTGGTCCCAACCCACCTGGAATAAAGGAGAATGAAGAACACCATAGACACAAGGAAAGTATTAGCCCGAGAGACAGAAAGGGCCTCATAAACCAGAGACTTCATCAGCCTGAGACCAGAAGAACTAGACGGTGCCCGGCGACCGCCAATGACCGCCCTGATAGGGAACACAACAGAGAGTCCTTGAAGGAGCAGGAGAAAAGTGGGGTGCAGAACTCAAATTCTAGTAAAAAAACCAGACTTAATGGTTTGATTCAGACTGGAGGGACCCCAGAAGACATGGCTCTCGGACTCTCTATTAGCCCAAAACTAAAACCATTCCCAAGGCCAATTCTTCAGACAAAGATTAGACTGGACTATGGGACATAAAATGATACTCGTGAAGAGTGGCTTCTTAGCTCAAGTAAATACATGAGACTAAATAGGCAGCTCCTGTCCAGAGGCGAGATAAGAAGGAAGAGTGGATCAGGAGCTGGTTGAATGGACATGGGAAATCCGAGGTGCATAGAAGAGTGTGCTGTCACAGTATAGGGAGAGCAACTAGGGTCCCATAACAATGTATGTGAAAATTTTTGTATGCGAGACTGACTTGAATTGTAAACTTTCACTTAAAGCACGACAATAAAAATAAATTAAACAAAATAAAAATATTACAGCCTAGAAAATCCTATGGGACAGTTCTACTCCATGGTCTAACCGACTCAGTGGCCCCTAACCACAACAACAACAACGTACAAAAGTCAGAATTTACATAGCACTCTTGCTAGAAGCAGATACTATCTATTTCTAAACAGAAAAGAGCTGAGTGGAAATCATACACGAAGTAAATGCAATGTTTATACCCATGATAATCATAGGGCTGAAAATATACTATTTTTAATGTACTGATAAAATAAAGAATAATGAAACAAAAATATATTACTCTCAAATTGATATCATATTTCTTACCAGTGAAATTAAATCCTCCATTGTTTGTCTGTTGTTTCTGTGATGTACAGAAAGTTCTGTTACACAATCTTCATCAAGGTGAATAAACTACAAAAAAAGATTAACAAAAAAGTACAAACGTATTTTTGTGTTTTGAAATTTAAAAACCAGCACAATTACTTATCAAATTGAACACCAATATTGAAAACAATATGAGTTTGTCAAACTCTTGGGTCAGAATCAACATTCTCCATACATTTTTAAAATGTAGGCAGACAACAATAAGTATATCAAGAACATGAGCTCTTAGCCTTTCACAGTCTCAACATCATCGGATGAACTATTAAAATTCTATTATGTAAACAAGGGATTATATACTACTTCCCTAAGCTAAGACCTACGTTGGCACTTTCATCAAAAAGCAGTGTCTAGGCATCTAAAATCTATGGCTGTACAATGGACTTACAGAAGAGTGGCTCAGACTTGTGGCATACAGGACCAAGGTTATGTTTAGCTTCAGCACAATCCAAGGGGCCCTCATGATGGTGCTATAGATGCTGCACAACAGACACAGCATATGCTGCAAGGTACTAGCAAAGCACAATTTAAAAAGGAGGAGGGAGAGGATGAGGAGGACAGTTTCTACACAAACTTCAGTTTTGCTTAAGGGTATAAATTATCCAAGTATTCTGATCCCTGCATAACGGGACCTCACCCAGGAAAGGCCTGACCTGGACCTGAAAAAAGAGTTCAGAAGATCACACAGGAAGAGAATCAGAAGGAAGGTAATTGTAAAGTATGTCTTTTCAATATAAGAATTCTCTTCACAACAGTCCCAGTAAGTGAAACTTCACCTTCTTCTTAAAGCCCTCTTATTCAGGGAACTCAGAACAGCTGGAATGGTTAGCGTCTTCCTCCTTCTGCCTGAGGTCTGTTTCCCTGTGATCACCACCCACTGTAAGTTGGTAATAGCCTGATAGCTAACAGGCTTGGGAATTAGACAGACCTTGGTTTTAATTGTGACATCACTTAATAACCATGTGACCTTGAGCCTGTTACTACATTTCTCCAAGCCTCAGTTTCATCATCGGTAAAATAAGAGTGCCCAGTATAACATCTAAATAGTAGGTCTCACAAAACGGTCATTACTCTGCCCTCTGGGGTCACACAGAATAAGTCCATTTCCTCTTTAATATAAGAGTCTTTCAGAAATTTATATATTCCTATTATAGACAACTTTCTTCTCCAAGTTTTTTTTCTTTTCCTGTTCCTTCAACTACTGCTTTTATGATTAACACTCTTTACCATTCTTGCCCTTTCTTTAGATCACACACTCTAAGTTGTCACTAGCCCCAAGGTGAGATACTAAAAACCTAATATGCCAGAAGAGGCCTACCTAGCACAAGGAAGAGCAGTATCATGACCTTCCTTATTCTGGATACCACACTTGTAACAAGGGGTTCAAAGAAATTCATGCTGCCATCATGAAAACAGAGACAATGACCTCCATGATTGGCTGGTATGAACCCAACGTCATGCGTTACAGAGAACATGAAGAGCGCAAAAGTTTATACTAGTTGCCCTGTGAACATCCAAAATGCTAAGAATGAATTTTCATCATGTTGCTTTGACTTTGGCGGCTCCCAGAACTGTAGATTCCTCCCAGCTGGATACCTTCTTGTTGGTATCATCACCGCTCAAGCGAGGAGGGAAGGATTCCTAGGGTTGCCTCCATGATCTTAAGCTACCCACCCCAACCAAAAAAAAATTTTTTCTCTTTCCCATAGGCTCCTGACCTGCACCTTTATAAGATGTGTGTAGGTTTCAACAACAAAAAATAAAAAAAATTAAAAAAAGAAAACCCTATAGACAGGAAAAAAAATGTATGTGGGAAAGGGAGGAACAGTAGGAAGGAGTGAGTATGAGAGACAAGATTAAAGAGGAGGGATAGTGAATATCAGGGTCCTATGCTGACAGCGGAGCCCTGGTGACACAGTGGTTAAGAGCTCAGCTGCTAACCAAAAGGTCATCAGTTCAAATCCACCAGCCACTCCTTGGAAGCCCTATAGGGCAGTTCTACTCTGCCTAAAGGGTCGTTATGAGTTAGAATCTACTCGACAGCAACCGGTTTTTGGTTTATGCTGACAGTAAGAAGCCCTGGTGGTACAGTGGTTAAAGCACTCAGGTGCTATTCAAATGGTTGGTATGAACCCACCAGCTGCTCCACAGAAGAAAGATTGGCAGTCCAGTAAAGATTAGAGCCTAGGAAACCCTTTGGGGCAGTTCTACTCTGTCCTACAGGGTCATTATGAGTTGGTATCAACTCGATGGCAACAGGTTTACGCCAACAGCATGTTATAAGGGTGAGCAAGACACCTAAGTCTGAAAAACATGGCTTCTTTCAAGCTGGTTTTCCACATAGTCTCCATACTTTGTTTGAAGTGCTCTGAATGCCCAGCCACACATACTCAAGTTAAATTAAGTAAAAAAATGCATACCAAAAACTAGCCAATTATTTTGGATTATCCGTGCCGACTACATTTCCTGTTCCCTAGGGCAGAAAATGGAAGTGACTATAACTTCTTATTTGATACAATACTTGGGTACAAGACCTGTGTGTGAAAATGGTAGGAGGAGATCATGCATAAAGTTACAGAACAGCAACTACACCTTAAATATCCAAGTAAATCTGAACTATTTTTTATAGTCCACTCTTGATGAAACACAGTATTGAGAGAAAAGCAGATACTTCAAAAGGCAACAATAATCCCTTATAACTCTTCTGTACATGACTCATTTGATCCTTGCAACAGTTCTGTGAAGCAGGAAAGGCAGATGAATGACAAAACATGTAAAAGCATCCTATAAATGGCAAAACATGACTCAAACGTACATAAGAGATTGTCATTAGAATTCCCATATTAGAGGTGAGAAAATGAAAACTCAGAAAAGTTAATGCAATCTGCCCAAGACTGGCATTCTTCATTCCTAGCCCAGGTTTTTCCAACCACACCACAATACCATTCTGCATGGCTCTGCTCCAGAAGTGGTTCCAGCAGAGACCAGACAAGCAATGCTTGTCACAAAGGCTGTAGATACATAGGATACAGGCCCTGAGCTTGAACTAGTTGACTTACAAGATCCATTCCCTTCTGGAGCCCTTCTGTCTGGTTCAGATCTTAGCTCTACAGTTTCTAGTTGGGCAAGTTACTTAATGACTCTCTGTCTCAGTTCCTTCATCTGTAAAATGGGGACAATAATATTACCGTTTTCAGAGTACCTACTTCAGTGGTGTGAAAATTAAATGAGTTAATAAACATAAAGCCCACAGAAAAACCCCTAACTATTAAAGGTATTATTCTAAGGGTTCTATCTATATTATACTATAGATAATATACAGACAGCCTTACTATAATAGCATATTTTTCCATTATAGTAAGTACTCAATAAATATTAGCAATTATTATATTAAACATGTAAGGAAAATTACATACCCTTTTGGAACTCACAAAATTTTATATATTTTACTTTATACTGTGCCCCAATAAAAAAAAATGTATTTCTGTTATTGAAATCAGAGACTTTTTTCATGATGGCATCTGTTCTATTGCACACAGCTGTGTATCCTATTAGTAGACATGACTGAGAAGACATGCAAAGTCCTCCCACACGTGGAGAAATGATGACCCCCAATGGCTGAACGCAGGCATTTGTACCACTCGCTCTCTCCACCTCACAAGGGCACATCACAGCTACCTGGCCCTGCTGCTGTACTGCTCAGACACCAGCACACTCTGCTGCTCTTAGCCTACCGGCATTGATAGCTGTTAGACTTAAGTTGTAGCCCCTAACTGAATTTGCTCCATACATATTAAAAAATGTCATGAAGGCCACAGGGAATACGGATAAGAGAAATTATAGGCAATGACAGTCATAGTAGCATCACGGGAGATTTTAGTTCAGGTTGCATGGCTAATATAGTCTGCAAAACAGGGAGAAGGGGCTAGAAGCAAGCATAATCTATTTTTTCCAAGATCCTGTACCGGCTAACCATTGGGAAGAATATGCTTATGGGTGTGATTATTCCAGAAAGCAAATACTCATAGCTGTACCAAGTCTACACTGTGGCACGTCTGAGACATACCTCCAAGCTATCCTGTTGACCCATGCACATGTCCTATTCCACTGTAGAATCAAGAGGAACTGAAGTGGAATGCCTGTCTGCAGTCTCCCTCCTCATTTGTTACCACCACAGACAAGTACCTCTATTCTCTACTGAAGAGGAAGAATAGTACACAGGTTCAGAAAACAGACTCTGGAGCCACACTGCCTGGCTTCAAATCCTAACTCTACCCCTTAATGACTATGTGACCTCTCTGTATTACTTAACCTCTTTGTGCCTCATTTCCCTATAAATGGTGTTGCTGTGCGCCATCAAGTTGATTCCAACTCATAGGGACCCTATGGGGATAATAACTGTACTGACTTTTAAGATTACAACTTCCATAGAGGCTTTAGACTTTGCCATGTGACTTACTTTGGTCAATGGGACATTAGCAAGCATGAGGGAAGCAGAGACTTGGAAAAATGCTTGTACTCTGCCTCCTGTGTCATGAGACCAGAAAAACTGGATGGTGCCTGGCTACCATTAATGAATGTTTTGATCTAAGAGTCTATAGAAGAATCCTGATCAAAGGGGGGAAAAACCGGAACAGAATTTCAAATTCTCAATGGAATCCAGACTTTCTGGAGCCACTGAGGTTGGAGGAACACCTGAAACTACTGCCCTGTGATGTTTAAACCTTAAACCTCAGACCAAAACATTCCCTGGAATTCTGCTTTGAACCAAACAGCAGTTTAGCTTAATTAGTAAAGTATGTCTGCCTTGAGCATTGTGCTCTTTCAAAGATTTATCTGTACAGGATCCAAATGACAACAGCATCAGATAAGAAGCTTAGGGGGCAGTGAGTTTATGCTAATGGTAGTAGAATAATTTTGAAAAGGATAGCAAGGATGGTTATACAACTTCAAGAATGTAAACAATGCCACTGAATTATATATGTAGAATTTGTTGAAATGGTGTATCCTTTGCTGTGCATATTTTCACCAAAAATAATAATAATTAATTAATGAAATTTTTAAATGCTTGCACATTAGGGTTTGCTCTCTTGCTTCTTTTGGAATCCAACTGCCATGTCAAGAGACATGCAGCCCAGCCACAAACCAGCACAAACAGCCAATCTTCGGACTCAGCTGCAGTCAAGTCACCAGATGACTACAGCCACATGAGTGAACCCAGGCCCAGAACAAGAACAGCCCAACTGAGCCCAGTCCAAGCTACTGGTACACAGAATTGTAAGCAAATAAAATTATTATTGTTTTAAGCCACTAAACTTTGGGGTGGTTTTTCATGCAGCAATAGTAAACTGATACACAAATTATACACATCCTTCGAGAATATTCATATTTTTATCAAATTCCAAGTTGTCATCTGTTAATAAAAAATTATTTTTTGAAACATTAATGTAGGAATAATCAGTAAAATAATTGCTTAAACTTATATAGCACTTTGTGTTTTTAAAGTTCTTTACTATTACTATTAGAGCAGTTGTCAAAGTGTTCTGCAGAAGCCTGAGGGCCTCTGAGGGCAAAACTATTTTTATCACAATACTAAGATGTTATCTGCATTTTGCACAGTGTTGACATTTTCACTGATGAATCAAAAGCAATAATGTGTAAAACTGTTGGCGCCTTAGTACAAATCAATGCAGGGGCACCAATCTGTGGCTAAGATATTGCATTCTTTGCCATGCACTCACAGTTATAAAAAAAAAAAAAAAAAGTCAGTATCAATTAAGAATATCCTCGGTGAAGCAATAAAAAGTATTAATTTTATTACATCTTTGCCTTTGAGTACACATCTTTTTAATATTCTGTGTGACAAAAATGGGAAGTATGCATAAAACACTTTTGTTGTATACTGAAGTACAATAGCTTTCTGGAGGAAAAGTACTTGTGTGACTGAGTTATGAGCTGAATTAGCTGTTTTTGTTTTTCCAAAATACACCATTTTTACTTGAAAGGACACTGAGAAATTACAGTTATTTGGAAATGGATATTTGGCAGACATTTTCTCAAAAACTGATGGTATTTGCCACCAATGATATAATTTGGGCTTTCAAGCAAAAATTAGGATTTTGGAAAACTTCTATCTGCCACCATGAGCTTGACAGCTTTCCAATACTTAAAGCCTTTTCTGATATTAAGGAATGTAATCTTTTAGATAACATATAATGAAATGTGCCAATATTTGGAAGATTTACATAACTCAGGAACCAATATTTTCCAAACAACCAATGCAGACTGTTACAGAATCAGGCATGAGAAAAAGATCCATTCAAAGTACAAGGCAGATCAATGGATTTTAATGAGAGTACAAAATGTTCACCGATATGGTTTCAGATTCCACATGCAACTAATCTTAAGAAACTACCATTTGTTAAGTTTTAGTGGAATATCAGAGAATATCCCCAGTTACCTGAAAAGACTATTAAAATACTTCGCCCTTTTCTAACTACATCATCTATGTGAGGCTGCAATCTCTTCATACACTTCAACAAAAACACGTCAAAACAAACTCAATACAGAAGCAAATGAGTATCAAGATGTCCTCTATTAAGCCAAACATTAAAGAAATTTCCAAAGATGCAAAACAATGCCATTCTTCTCACTAAATTTATATTTAAAAGTTATTTTTTATAAAATATTTTATTTGATAACATATAATAGGTTTATTGCTGTTACTTTTAAATGAACTAATAAATAATATTAAGAATATAAAGGGGTTCTGAGACTAAAAAGTTTGAGAACCACTACAACTTTATACCTACTCTGGGAAGTAGACAGAACTGGACTGATCTACTTTTTACAATTAAGTAACCTGCTCAAGATCCCCAGAGCAGTTCACAACGCTGACAGCAAAGAGAAACACCTGGGAGCTTTCAAAAACACATACTAATTATTCTGGGGACCCCCCCCCGACACACACCTTCTTTCTTTTCCTTAATGTCTCAAGTGATTCTCATTTGCAGCCAGGGTTGAGAACCACTGTCCTAGAGATTAACGGGCAAATATATAGTAAGGTTTCAAGTCTCCCATACATCAACCTGTTGAAGAAGTCTACAAAATACATTTTCTTTTATATTTCAACCACATCACTGTAGGTCTTGAATTCACATAAATCTCACACAAAGTTAAAAAATTCTATTAGATTTCATTTTACTTACAGGATTCTTGCTTTGCCACTCAACGGGACAGTTGTAATCTTGCATGATCCAGGGATGGCTCAATAGATTTTTCACAGAAATCCGTTTCTTTGGGTCCACCTAGTGGCCATTGAGAAGTAGCCAGAGATAAATGCTTCAAATAAAGAACATAAGAACACCTTTCCTCCTGAGAGCTCAAAATTCATCAAAACAGATGCAAACTTTATCACCACAGAAATGCTGTCAAAGACCTTAAAATGGCCTTGAAATAAATTCTTTTAAAAAGCCAATAGAGGCAAGAAAACTACAGCAACCAACATAGGCTTAGAAGATAAATGTTTAACAAACATGAACTTCATTGGTATGGACATTATTCATGAAGTTCAGTCAATCTATTGTATGATGTAATAGTCTTTTGCTGGAAAACCTATTCACAGGAAATATTCACCAATTTAACATTCAAGCAGCCACAATGCAGGGCATTCATACTGAATATGCAATCTCTACCTCAGATGAGCTTACAATAACATAGAACAAGTCGAAAAGCACACCTTTCTTTTCCATTTGTAATTTTCAAATGTGAGGAGAGAAAAATTAATCAACAAAGATTAAGTTTTTTGGAGTCTACTGCAAAGGGTAAGGCATTTTCAATCTCATTATGGAGATTTGGTGGCCTGGCCCGGCTTAATCAAGGTGGGTGAGCCTGAGGTAAGTTATGAATAAAAGGTAGAGATGGCTTAATAATGGAAAAACTGGAAGATATTTTGAATATATAATAATGAAAAAAAAAAACTGCACTAATAAGATACTCCTATTTTCAAAGTGTTGTCTATCAATCTCATTTTATCCTCATAACACTACATAGCAGTGAAGCCAGGCTCAGAACCCCCATTTTACAGATCAGAACAGTCTAGTTGGTTTGCCACTGGCAGGGTGGATACCTAGACTTCAGCTCTTCTTTCACCCTCAGAGGTTCATTACACTAAATCAGTGGTTCTGAAAGTGTGGTCTCAGGACCAGTAGCATTAGCATCATTTTAGAGCTTGTTAGAAGTACAAATTCTCATTCCCACCCTAGACGTATTGAATTAGACATGGTGGTGGGTTGGGGGGAATGATCTGTTTTAACAAGCCCATCTGGTGATTCTAAAACACGGTAAAGTTTGAGAACCACTGCACTAGACCATGGGACTCACTCAGTTGTATGGCAGCTCTTTCAAGCATGTATTCAGTATCTACTATACCTCTAATGTGCAAAGGTGGAAGTGAGAAAATAGAAGAGAACAGAGCAACAGTTGGTTGATAGAAAACAGACAATGCTCAAGAAAAAAATTTAACAAATCATGTCAGAAAAGACATATGGTAGCGGTCTAAAAAAAAAAAATCATTGGGTTTGCAGTATAATTAAGAAAGGATTAAGTAGAGGATATTTGCAAAGTAGATATGATTAATGGAATTTTTTTAAGCTAACAGATTATGGTACTATCCTCTAAAGTATAGTAGTATCATAGACAATGGTGCTATCCTCTAAAGTGTAGGAGCATCACAGACATCTTAAAAGTTGGATCAAATAACTACAATAGATTTCTATTTATTTAAAAACAAACAATAAATTTTACCTGTAGCATTTGTTGGAGAAGTAAAATACTACTGGAAGAGAGCCACTTAGGAACCTCATATTTTCCTCTCTACAAAAAAAAGAAAACATTTAAGAGACTAGATTTAGGTTCAATCAGCCTTGACACAAATTTCTAAGGTAACAACATGCTGGAGGTTACTACCAGGCTTGAAGACTTCACCCAACTATAAAATTTGGTAAACATAATTAATAACATAAAAATCCATTTCTTGCCTTAAAGAACAAAACACAGTAGGTTAAATACTATCATCATCTGTAAATTATCCATATAGCAAAGATGGACTAGAGCACAGAGAATGTAAGAGTGGAAAACATACATGGTCTAGGGCTTTAGAATCTGCAGTGTTTTTTAGATGCTTTGGCCAACTCTCTGGGACTCAGCAGTCACAGTTGCTGTGTGACTGGCCCTGACCCAGCTGCCCTCGCTGTCGTATCTGAGTTTCTCCTTATTCCTTAGACCAAAGCCTCTCATGAATCAAATCCTGGGTGCCTGACTTATTCTCTTTCTTGGCAAATGGTCCATTTGCCTAGTCTCTCAAATATTTCAGTTTGCTCTTGCCAAGAAGAATAAAGGCCAGCCTGAGGACAAGAACCCTCTCCCTTGCTTACACTGATCAAGGTCATGACCTGCCTGAATCTCCAATGACAGCATATCTTAGAGTGTCCTCTGACATGCTTAACTCACTGGTCAGGACCCTCATGTACTCCAGTGGGTCTTCCCTCATGCTGACTGTTTGCAGACCCATTTGCTCTTTACTCTCTGGATACCACCCATAAGGGTTTTCCTTCCTTGCATTACCTCTTCCTTGCAGGACCTGCCCTGCCTCAAATATAAGTCTGGTTCTGAGGTCTACTCCAACATGCAGATAACAGGCCCATAACCAGACCTATCAGAAATAGTATGCCTTCACAATTAGTCCAAAGGACTAATGGCCCACATGAACCACAGCCTCCTCTACCTTGAGAACAGAAGAATAGATGGTGCCCAGCTACCACTCCCAAACACTCTGACCGGGATCACAATAAAAGTTCCCTGTTAGAATGGGTAAAAAATGTAGAAATTTAAATTCAAAAGAAAAAAAGACCAGAGTTACTGGTCTGAAAGAGACTGGAGGAACCTCCAAGACTATTGCCCTAAAATAACCTTCTAAATTGAAACTACAGACACTCCTGGAGGCCACCTTTCAGCCAAATATTAGACAGGGCTATAAAATAAACAATAATACCCGTGAAGAATGTGCTTCTTAGGACAATTGACTATGTGAGACCAAAAGGCCAACGTTTTCCCAAAACCAAAGATGAAAAGACAGGGAGGGACAGGGAAACCGGACTAATGGAAATGGGGAAACCAAGGTGGAAATGGGGAGAGGACTGACACATTGCAGGAATTGCAACCAATGTCACAAAACAATTTGTGTAAGAATCATTGATTGGAAAATTAATTTGCTATGTAAACTTTCACCTAAAGCACAATAAAACGTTAAAAAAAAAAAAGGCAGAAACTGCATGAGGCACATAAATATCAAAAAAAAAAGAAAGAAATAGTATGCCTTCAAATACAGGAACTACCATCCAAAACAAAAGTGTTCCTAATAAAAGGTCATTTCAACAGAAATCAGATGTAAAAGTAAATATTCAGATCAAAGCACTGAATAAGATGTTCGCCAGACTGATTCCAAATTCCTTTACGCTGCTTTTTATCATCCCATTTTGAATTGATGAATTATATTTTAATATGTCCCCTGTGCTGTAAGCTAGCACCACAGACATAATTCTGTCTGGAAAGAGATAGAGAAAACAAGTGAATGAGAAATGAGGTGTTTGGTACACTGGAAACAGCCATGGATCTAAAGTCAGACGCTATGTTTAAATCTCAGTTCTGCCTCCTTAATAGCTCTATGAATCTGTACAAGTTATTTAATCTCTCTGAGCCTATTTTCTATAAGATTTTAGGTGGCATTAATTGTTTTATAGGTAGTAACAACAGTTGTAGTAGTAGTAACAGCTAACAGTTATTGGGTTCTTTCTGTGTGCCTGGTCCTGTGCTAAGTGCTTTATCTGTATTAAAGCATTGAATCCTAGCAACAATCCTATGGAGTAGGTACTATTATACTTGTTTTTACAGGTGAGGAAACTGAGGCACAAAAAGGTTAAATAGCTTGTCCAACAATTAATGCCACCTATAGGATTACAGAAAACCCTGGCGGCATAGTGGTTAAGAGCTACGGCTGCTAACCAAAAGGTCGGCAGTTTGAATCCACCAGGCACTCCTTAGAAACTCTATGGGGCAGCTCTACTCTGTCCTATAGTGTTGCTATGAGTTGGAATCAACTCGACGGCAGCTAACCAAAAGGTCATCAGTTCAAATCTACCAGCCACTCCTTGGAAACACTATGGGGCAGTTCTACTCTGTCCTATTGGGTTGCTGCGGGTTACAATTGACTTGACGGCAATGAGTTTATAGGATTATAAAAGGTATAAAAAAAGAACGCATGTGAAAGCACTCACTACAATGCCTTGTATGTAAGCAGCACTCAATAAATGTTTGTTGAACCTGAAAGAAATAGGAGAGTGAGATTGGGATACTCAAAGAAGTAGTGAACTAGAGGTGGAATTGTTGGCCAAGTGGCGTGTATACCAGAGTGCTAAAGACTCAGTACAGTAAGAAAGGATAAAGCCATTCTAAGGAATGCCACATGCCCTCCCAGGAAGATTTGCCCCACTGCAGCTGCTCATATCACCTCCTGAAATGTACCCACCCTCTTTCCCTGTTTAGACAGACACCTCTGTAGAGTACCATCCACATGCAAGTTATGAGGCCTGTGACACTACTCCCTGACTTTCTCAGCTCCATCCTCTGCACTGAAATACCAGCAGAAATCAAGCCCAGAGCTGAGTTCTGCTGCCAGGTTTGCTCCAATCTCTTACTTGTACACAGTACTTTAAAATGTACAAAACACTTGTACATGTATTTTATCCTTGTAGTAGGCAGGATTAACAAAATTACACAGATGAGGAAACTAAGTTTTTGGGAGTTTAAGTTACTTGCTCAACATACAGGGCATTGGTTCTCAATCCAGGGTGATTTTGCCCCCCAGGGAACATTTGGCAATTTTTCTGGAGACATTTTTTATTGTCACGACTAGGGAGGTACTGAAGCCCTGGTGGCACAGTGTTTAAGAACTCAGCTGCTTACCAGGAGTCAGCAGTTCAAATCCACCAGCCGCTCCTTGGAAACCCTATGGGGCAGTTCTACTCTGCCATATAGTGTCGCTATAAGGTGGAATCAGCTCGACAGCAACAGGATTTTAGTTAGGGGAGTACTACTGGCATTTAGTGGGTAAAGGCCAGGGATGCTGCTATACATCCTACAATGCACAGGACATCCCCCACAACAAAGAATTATCTGGTCCAAAACGTCGTTTATGCTGAGGCTAAGAAACCGTGTTATTCTGCTGGGGAAAAGCAGCTCCACAAAAAGCCCTGTGTCGGCCAGGGCTGTGCCCCTTAACCCTTATTTCTTGTTATCTATTGTCACCGCTAAGCCAGTAGTACCCCCTAGTCATAACAATAAAACTTTAACTCTTGTTCCAAAGCTCAAGCTTTGGAGGATTCTTGTTTATTTAAGGGACGATTACCTTACAAATAAGAGCAAATTATGGGTAAGACAGAAATTCAAGTTGGTGGGGCTGGGAGGATCTGAAGGCTAAGCAAAATAATGCTGGGAGTTCTGATGGGCACAAAATTGTTCATTTTTCACATGGTCCTAAGAAAGGCAGGCGACCTCTCCACATATGATCACAGTACTGTAGTCAACTTTATAACTGTAAAATATAATTTCATAAAGAGACAACTGGCTTATTTTCTTTAAGATTATAAATTATAATTGTTAGAAAGTAATTTTACTTTAAAGCTACTCAACTTTCATTTACTAAATTATTTGTTCTTCCCTAATATTTGTGTACCGAGAAGTGGAGTGCAGTCATGCTTGTCGCTGAATGCAGTGATGGCAAATGAATATAGGTGACATTAATGAGAGTAATGCTCAATCTATTAGTAATCACAGGAAACTGCAGTTGAGCATTTTGGTTAAGATAGTCAACAAATGCAAAAGATAAACGAGGGCTGCCTCTTAAATAAGAGTTACATATAGTGTGTCAAATACTGCTCGGCTTTTCAATCAAACCAAGAAGAACAGAGGGAAGTGTTATTCCCAAGTGAGGAATTTTAGAGCATTCTAGGCAAAGATACATACTGCATGCAAGTGATACGACACCTTAATTAGATTCAACCAGCAGACTGTATTACACTACGACTCGGAACAATAGTTCTGAGCTAAGATTACAATAAATTTCAAAATCTATAATGTGTGAAATTAAATTCCACAATAATGCATAAAAGTCCTAATTTGAATCAATTTTCAACTTGCAAATACATGAAAAACTAAAAAATGAAATTCAGAGTAGTAGAAACAAAGAATATACAGTATTGGTAAATAATATTAATTAGGGAAGCTAAATCTCTACTGAACAAGAATTAGACGTTTTCTACTATATTCATTCCACTACTACAAAGATATATGATTTGCCAAAAATATCAAAACTTGAATCTAACATCTACTACTAGGTATAATACTTTTATATTATTTTAAGGTAAACCCTCTCTTCCCCAAAAGATTAATCCAGGACCCACTAGTACACTCAAATAAATAGAGAACATTGAAGTTAGTATGTTGGTACATTCACCTTGTATTGATGAAACAATACATTAGTAATTAATAGCATTAATTCTGTGGCTGCCATATGAATGTGAACTTGCAGTACAACAAATGAAAGCAAAGAAATAACAGAGGCTTAAGATACAGACAGGTTAAAAAAATAATAAAATAAAACAAAGCTTAGAGTTAAGTTAATTAGGAACACCACAGATATAATGTAGTTCAATTTCAGCGGGGTATTAACAATCATTTATTTTATCTTTGTGGATAAGACTGTAAAATCTCAGTTAGCTATACCATCAATACCCAGAACACTTGGGAATGGTCTTGTTCTATTCTGTTTTTTAAATCAACAACTTAGATCATAAGGTACTTAAGAAATGTGCAAGTGGTACGTTGTTGGCAGGAACCGCTAATGTTACAAGAGGGCAGAATTAAGATTCAAAATTTCAAAAGAGGAGTGCTAGCTGAAACAAACACGGAATATGAATATGAATAAATAGAAGTCAAAGAACTTATAACTACTCAGAGCTGGGATGGACCCTGGTGTAAAAATGGCATGGCAGGGGTGTCTGATCTCTTCTAACTTCACAAGAGAAAAGGAAAATCAAGATCAACAGCCCAAGGCTGACTCCTATGAGGTGGAGATCAGACATTCCTCTACTCTCCAACCTTTTTACCCATTCTGACGCCAACCGTCCCTCCCATGGCACTCTCTACTTCTCTGCTGGGTTTGATAACTTGTCGCAAGGCCACACAGAACTCACAGACAATACTTACAATTTTGGGGTTTTTTAGGGAAATAACAAGTTACAATTCACATTCAGGAATGCTCAGGACATGGTTCTTCAATCAGGACAGCCTCTTCTCAGCCATGTCCACAGGCATATCTCTCTCTGGCCCCTCAGCCTCTGCCCTGCTTGGGCAAGTGTTACAAAGCTCTGTTAGCTCTACCGATGAGTGCCTGGAGGCACCCTACTCTGCCAGTAAGCCTCAGCCCAAAGGTACTCAGCTTTCTCGCTCTGTGGGCTAGGAAGCCCACTGTGCCATTTCCTGCTGGTCTCCTGGTTATGCTGTCTCTGCTGCTGCCACTTCATTTCTCTTCTGCTGCTTCTCACCATCACTTGCTGTCTCTGGTGTTACAGCTCTCTCTCTGTCTCCTGAATCTAGGAGGTTCTCAGCACAGGGATCCTGGGTCCAAAGGATGCACTCCACTCCCGGCTCTTCTTTCTTGGTAGTGGTGAGATCCTTAGACCCATTCTAAGCCTAGCAGGATGGCAAAACTGACCAATCCCCTCGTTAGGGTTTCATACACCTTATTTGCATGGTCCCACTCCCACAAGGGTGTCATGCACATTATTTACATTATTAGTAAGCTATCCAATCCCCTCAGTGGGTCACAAGGACCTCATTTGCATAGACCCACCCAGTCATTTGGTGGGAGTTACAAAGACTATGGCTAGAAGGGTCATATTAAGTAATTTAATGCACTGCACCTGGAAATAATTGATTACTGTAATGCTCTAACTATGCTGAAGAAGAAAATGAGGACCACTGAGTGCTCTATCAGAAGTGACCTCTAAAGTCAGTGGAAAAACTGATGCACAATAATATCTAAAACAAATTAGGAGAACTAACTCATAATCTTGGTAAATCTAAAAAGTTGGGAGGTCTAGGAACATTCTCAAGTTAATCGGCACAAAAAAAGTTTGAGATGGGGTGTTCACACAGTTGGTGAAAGCACTTATTTATAAAAGGTGTTTGGAAGGCAATTTGATAATATCTTCTAAAGTTTTAAATGCTTGTATCCTTTGCCTAGAAATTTCATATCTAGGGATTTATCCCACAGAAATAATTATACAAACACACAAACATAATTGTGCAGAAATATTCACTACAGAATCATTTTAATAAAGGTATTTAGAAACAACCCAAAGACTATCAATGAAAACTGTGAACAAGTCTAGTTTTCTTCCTGTTGGACAGTATACAAACAGGGAAGAAATAAAGGCACATGCACTCAGTGGAATATTATTTGGATATTGAACAGTATGTTTTGAGAGAATTGATTTAACCTTCATATTTTTTAAGGAAGAATATAAAACTACATATGGTTCCAAATAGATACACATACACAGAGTAGCTCTCTTAAGAAACCCAAGTCATTAGACTGACTGACGTTTTCCATTTGCTTTTAAAATATAACATCGATTGCCTATAGTACAACATACACCTAGATGTACGCTACTCTTTAGAATGCTAGCCAACTTTCGCTCCTACACTGGAGCTGCACGTTTATAGCTAAATCTATTTGTCAGTTATACATATTATTGTAATGATGAAGTTTAATTATATACTATGTAAATTAATGATATATGAGTGTAAAGAAAGAGCTGTTTTCTAGGAACACTGAGCAGAAAGTTTTAGAAACTTACGATAAAGGTACTGCTGTCCAGAAAGTAGATTAGTGGTTACCATGGGCTGGAGGGAGGGAGCAATAGGTAGTTAATGCTTAATGGATAGAGCTTCTATTTGGGGTGATGAAACAGTATTGGAAACAAATAGTGGTGACAGTTACACAACAATGTAAATACAATCAATGCCACTGAATTGTATACTTAAAAAAGGTTAAAATAGCAAATTTTATCTTATATATGTTTTATCACAATTTAAAAAATACTGCTGTCCAGTTAGATACAGACAAAAGAAACATAAAACTTCGAAGGAAAAATAACATACATCTTAGACTTCTAGAAAATCTAGTCAGAGTGTCTCAGAAGAGACTTTAAGTTCTTCCAATTTAAAGAACCAAAGCTATCGGAGTCAAATAAACATGGAGTATGCTCAATTAAATAATATTACACATATTACTGTGGAAAAAAAGAAAGAAAGAACCAAAGCTAAACATTGAGAATGATGCATTAGGTGTGTTGATATAAGAACAACAATGCACGGCTCCAATCAGTAGAACCATAGCCAAAGAAATACTTTGGTCCTATACCAAAAAATGGTGTCTGAATGTACACTGACATGTTTCAAACTAAAATAAAATGTTTAATATGAGGTTACATTAAAAGTAATATAAAACTATAAACAAGTTTTTCAATTAACTGACCAATTATCAACCCAAATTGGCAGACAAGAGGGCTTATATGGTATGCCTACATGTATAAACACAGAAAGAAAAAACTGAAACAAAACATACAAATGTTTATAGTGGTTATCTCGGGATTACGTGATTGTGAGTGATTTGAGGCATTAATTGATTTATTGATCTTTCACTGAAAAAAAATGCTTTTATTCCCTATACATATGTATGGAACATTATAGTTCAGGAAACATTTTTTATGCACTGTTTCCAATCTATAAAACATGAATATTTTCTTTTTCTCCTTCCCAATGCTTAAACAGCAAAATAAAAAGACGTTTTCTTCACATAATGTCATTCCTACACTGCATTATTTCTAATTTGAATCAATACTTAAGATACTAGTAGGAACTCTGCTAAGCAGAAGGCAACTCTGTCCTCATCTTAAATTAATATTTCAGGGCTACCATTTCCGATAGCATGGCCAACCAGAAACATGAACAGAGCTCTCCTGCTAAAAATGTTGCACAAGTATTTTTTTTTTTTATCTTTTAAAATGCATCCATGCACTGACTGCTCTGACCACGATCACAACAGAGGGTTCTGGACAGAGCTGGAGAAGGATGTAGAACATAATTCTAACTCACACAAAAAAGACCAGATTTACTGGCCTAAAGGAGACTGAGAAACCCCAAGAGTATGGCCCCCAGACACCCTTGTAGCTCAGTGGTGAAGTTATCTCCGAGGTTCACTGTTCAGCCTGGGAGTGGACAGCCCCGTAAAACCAAATGAGACTAACGAGGTACAGTAGTCCAGTGACAAGAGCCAGAAGGCAGAAGGGGACAGGAAAGCTGGTGATA
>NW_004443952.1:25144504-25149555 GCF_000243295.1 Trichechus manatus latirostris
CTGTAAGCCCTCATCTTAAGTGAGAATAGCAGCACAATTGGAAGAGCGTAGTCAATGTCACTGAACTGTGCATGTAGAAATTTTTGAAATGGTGTATCTTCGGCTATGTGTATTTTCACCAAAAAAAAAAAGGCGGAGAAGTTAGATGGTTGACATGTTGTGGGGCTGTTAACCAATGTCATAAAACAATATGTGTACTACTCTTTCATGAGAAACTATTTGTTCTGTAAGCCTTCACCTGAAGTACAATAAAAGAAAAAAAAAATGCATCCATGAACTGAAAGAAAGCAAGGAATATTAAAGCCAAAACTTTAAATGAAGGTTAGCAGAGCACTTAAGCTGGCTTTGGTTTTTCAGGTATTTGTTAAATTTGCCAAATCTAAGCTTTGGTTTTCACAGCCTCACTTGTCTCACGGATCCCAGGAGCCAAAGTCCATAATCCATCCCCAGTAAAGAGTCTACTAGCAAACCCACACCATAAAACTGGGGCCCCAAAAGGCTATGCTCTTAGAAATAAGCCCATATAGCTCCCACTATTTTATTATCTCTCATAGCTCCGTGGGCTGACTGGGCTCCAGCTGGTGCTTCTTCTGCTGGCCTTACTTGGAGTCTCTCATGCAATAGAAGCCAAATGATAGCTGGGACTAAAGTCATTTGGAGGCTCAACTGGGACACTCAGACAGCTGAGTCTCTCTCCTTCTCCAAGTAGTCTCAGAGTCTCTCCTAGTAGTCTCTCTAGAGAGCTACACTTTGTAGCTTAGGGTTCCGAAGAGCACCGAAGCAAAACCGAAAGCTACTAAGCCTTTTTAAAGCTTAGGACTGAACTGGCTCACATTCAGTCCAAATTCAGTGTGGGCAGGGACTGCACAATGGTGTTAATACCAAGAGGCATGGGTCACTGGAGGTCCATCTTTAGACACTAATTATTATAATGGATGTTTCAAAAAACCTCAAGCCAAGGATTTGGTTAAAAGTATTCTAGGAATGGAAGTGCCCCCAAGGCACCTAATAATATAGACAAAACCTCTAGTAAGACTAGTAAAAAAAAATTAACACTTCAAAATTATGTTTCTTATATCCCAGTTAACTTGCACCCAGTTTGAGAATTGTCATTTTTTTCCTTCAAACTACCCACTGAAAAACTGCAACTTACCGTGTGACCAAATTTGTTTCATGTCCATATGAATCCTACTGAACAAGTAATCCACACAACAGTGTAAAAAGGACAAGTGAAACAATAAAAAAAAATCTGAATTAGGTGAAAAAGCTATGGATGAGAAGAGTCCCCTAGGGAAACACTACTTGTTCTAGAGAGTAATTTCAGATTTCTGTTGGCCTGGATGCAGAGGGAAGTTATGAGGCCAAAACCAGCAAAAAGACTTTGTGGCTAAATCTATCTGCCCTGAGAGGTCGAGGAAATCATGAAATACTTTAATGTCTTCTAAGGGTAGTTTTATATCATTTTGCTATTCAGTTTAACATTAATCTTAGCACATTCCACAGGAGAAAACTGTATTTTCACATCTATAAATCTTGCAAATGATTACAGGAAATTTGGTGTACAACAGATCTTTTGTTTCTATTTGTTTATATTCATTTCTTGAATAAAACCTTTACGTGGTTCAGTATTTAAGAGATACAAAAGAGCACACAATGGAAAGTCTCTCTTCCATCCTTCTCCCCCAATTTCTCTCCCCAGAAGGAACAGCAGTCACCAGCTTCTTACATCTCCATCCATACGAGCAAATAGAAAGAAATCAATTATCAGTTAAACTGCAACACAGACTACTAGCTATTCATACATCTATGGCAATGTGCACCATGCTGCTTACTTATTCAAGAGTTGGAGTTGGTAGAAATGACTTCTTGACAGATAAGTTAGTCCTATCCACTAGGATAAGACAGAGATAAGTTTGCCTCCCTGCTGTTTAACTTGGCCCTCATGCCTGGATATTACTTAGATAAGCTGCTCTCCTGCTAAATATTCTTCTTATGTGTGGACTACATCGTTTTAACCTGGCAAATCAAAGTTTATAGCCCTGTGTAATCATCACTATAAAGAAGAGATATAATAATTCTAAAATCAAAGTTTATAATTAGTAAATCCATATAGTACCTCATTTTGTTTTACTAAGTATATATCCAAAGACGTATATAGAAGCTAAATTGCTCAAACCCAGACATCTTTATTGAGACTTCTGTATGGTCAAGGTGCATATTCAAAACTTTTCCTGGATAAAATGATTATACTCATCTTGTATAGCATAATGTCTTACTGCAGTCCCCAAATTACTCTTGACCCTACAGATAGCTACTCATCACCAAGAGGTCTGGTACCCTTAGAAGATTCGGTTTTCACAGTAGAACGTCAATCCTAGCCCCCATCAGACTGATGGCCACTCTTGTCCTTATCTGGCTTCACAGAATAGCCGTAACTTCAGGTAATTTCCAGGGAGGTGTATCCCTAACTTACTAACATTCAATAACTTGGCTGAGAGGGATCATATTTGTGGAGGAACTACCTAAAGAATACATAGAGCCAATCATTCATTCTTCTAGATTGGTGGTCTTCAAAGCTGGGACATGTACACCCCAGTGGGTGTGCAAGATGATGCAATAAGGTATGGAAAGACTATATTAGGACTTCTATTTACAATGATTTTCTGTATTTAAAAAAATGACAGAAATTAAGCTTTACTAATATTTAGTTTGTGAATTGGCACTGGCACCCTCACTACTTCCTATATAACCTACAGTATGAGGTACTCTTAAGCAAGAATGGAAGTGCCACAAAGCAAAGTATTAACAATGGTGCCATCTTTCACCACTCTCTGGGTATTGTAAAGTACTGTGTTTTACATGAGCTCAGTTAAATGGATTTACAGATCATAGTATCTAGTTTAACCAAACTAAACCCTCACAAAATAGCTACTAGGCTTAAGAAGATTCTTACAAAGAAACCATGCATTAAAGATAAGACTATTAATACAAGCACAAGCAACCAACAATAACAGAGCTGACACCTCTAGTCTTAGTATGACCCATCAACCAAAACACAAGGTCAAAAAAAAAAAAAGATCTAATTGGATCTAACAATTTGTCCACAAAACTTGAAATTATCAAGAAAACTATTTGAAAGAAAAACTAACAGATGCTATTGTTAACAACCTAAAATCTAAGTATATATGGATATGATGCTATCACAATTAGATCTTTAAAACCTAGAATCCAAAATATGAAAATAAATCTCTTTAATTTTTTTATCAACGTTTAAAGTCAAGAATCTATCCCAAACCAAAATCCAGGTGAATCAAATATTTAAACAAAAAAAAAAGGAACCATAAAAATAGTAGAAGATTACTATGCAACGAGAAAGAACAATGATGAATCTGTGAAGCATCTCATAACATGGATGAAACTGGAGGACATTATGCTGACTGAAATAAGTCAATCACAAAAAGACAAACATTGTATGAGACCTCTATTGTAAAACCCCATGAAAAAGTTTACACATAAAAAGTAACAATCTTTGTTGGTTACCAGGGATGGGAGGGGTGAGGGGGAAATATTAAACAGGCAATAGATAAGTGGTCTTTGGTGAAGGGTGAGACAGTACACAATACTGGGGAAACCAGCACAAGTTGTACAAGGAAAGGTCATGGAAGCTCCATAGACACATCCAAACTCCCTGAGGAACTGAACTGCTAGGCGGAGGGCTGTGGGGACCATGGTCTCGGGGAACATCTAGCTCAATTGGCATAACACAGTTTATAAAGACAATGTTCTACATTCTACCTTGGTAAGTAGTGTCTGGGGTCTTAAAAGCCTATGAGCAGCCATCTAGGATCCACTGGTCTCATCCCTTCAGGAGCAAGGAAGAATGAAGAGAACAGGATACAAGGAAAAGATTAGTCCAAAGGACTAATGGACCAAAGCTACTAAGGCCTCCATCAGACTGAGCCCAGTACAGCTGGATGGTGCCCAGCTACCACCACTGACTGCTCTGACCAGGATCATAACAGACAGTTCTGGACAGAGCTGGAGAAGGATGTAGAACACAATTCTAACACAAAAAAAAAGACCAAATTTACTGGCCTAAAGGAGGCTGGAGAAACCTCGAGAGTATGGCCCCCAGACACCCTTTTAGCTCAGTGGTGAAGTCTCTTCCAAGGATCACCGTTCAGCCAGGGACTGGACAGCCCCATAAAACCAAATGGGACTAATGAGGCACAGCAGTCCAGGGACAATAGCTAGAAGGCAGAAGGGGATAGGAAAGCTCGTGATAGGGAACCCAAGGTTGAGGAAGGACAGCGTTGATGTGTAGTGAGGTTGTTAAGCATTGTCATAGGGCAACATGTGTACTAACTGTTTAATGAGAAACTATTTTGTTCTGAAAACCTTCATCTAAAATGAGAATAGCAGCACGACTGGAAGAGCGTAGTCGATGTCACTGAATTGTGTGTGTAAAAATTTTTGAAATGGTGTATCTTTGTCTATGCATATTTTCACCAAAAAAAAAGGTCGAGAAGGGAGAGGGTTGACATGTCATGGGGTTGTTAACCAATGTCATAAAACAATATGCGTACTACTGTTTAATGAGAAACTATTTGTTCTGTAAACCTTCACCTGAAGTACAATTTAAAAAAAAAAAATAGTAGAAGAAAACATAGGAAGTTTTAAAAATAATATGAGAGTAGGAAAGCTTTTCCAAATATGACAACAAAAGATGGATAAATTTGACTAAATAAAAATTTAAAATCACGCATAAAAAAATAAATAAATAAAATAAAAAACAATATAATGATCAAAAAAGGTGATACCCTGTATTGATTGATAGGGGTATGGAGAAATAGGCATTATTGTGGTATTACTAGCAGCTGTATAAACTCATATAACCAATAGAACTTCCCTGGGAAGCAATTTGGCAATATCTATCAAATTTACAATTCACATACCCTTTAAACCAGCAACTTTTCTTCTTGGTATTTTCTTACAGATATATTCACAATGTGTAAACTACAATTAACCAACTTGATCTCATAGACATATAC
>NW_004443952.1:25150145-25151965 GCF_000243295.1 Trichechus manatus latirostris
GTCAGGATGGCTCAGGACTGGATAGTGTTTTGTCCTGTTGTACATACGGTCGCTATGAGTCGGAACCAACTCGATGGCACCTAACAACAACATACGTGCATTGAGGTCCCTGGGTGGCACAAATGGTTTGCACTTGGATGCTAACTGAAAGGTTGGCAGTTCAAATCTACCTAGCAGCACAATGGAAGAAAGTCCTAATGATTTACTTCTGTACAATTACAGCCATTAAAAAATCCTGTGGAGTACAAGTTGTACTCTAACACACATGGGGTTGTCATGAGTCAGAATCACCTTACGGCAACGGATTTTGTTTTGTTGTTTTGTTTTATATGTGCATAAACTAATCTCTGATAAAAAACTGATCAACGTTTGATGACACTGATTGTCTCCAGGGAATGAATTTTGTGGCTAGATGAATAAATCTATGCCAGTAAACTTGAAATGGACATATTCTTTATGTCCTAAACTGAACTCCTGATCATCCCTCCCCAACTCAGTTGATGGCAGCAACTTTCTAGTTGCTCAGGTTACTCTTCTCATTCAGTCCGTTGGTAAATCATGTTAGCTATACCTTCAACAGACATCCAGACTGTTCCATAGCCTGACTGTAGTGATGGTTACATGAATCTATACATGTCTTAAAATTCATAAAACTGTATAAAACATTGACTAAAAAAAAAGTCAATTTTACTGTAGGTCAATTTTAAAATAAAAGAAAAAAAATTTAAAGACATCCAGAATCCAACCACTTCTCACCACCTTCACTGCTACCATCTCTTATCCCAATTACTACAGTATCCTTCTAACCAGTCTCCCTGTTCCTACTCTTTCCTCCTACTACAGTCTATCTCCACACAGCAGCCAGTGTAATCCTGTTAAGACCTAAACCAAATCATCTCGTTCCTCTGTTCAAAACCCTCCAATGTTCCTGACTTCATGCAGAGGAAAAGATAAAGTTCTCATAACGGCCTGTAAAGCCAATGCAATTTGATCTCCTGTTCCCTGAGACCTCATTTCCTACTACTCTCACTTGCTCCACTCTAGCCACACTACCCCTCTTGCCATCACTTGATTATCCCAGGCATACTCCTATCTTTGCTCTAGTTGTTTCCTCTGCCAGAAACACTCTTCTCCTAGACATCTGCTTAACTAACAAACATTCCCCACTTCTTCAAATCTTGCTCAAATCTCACCTCAGTGAAGTTTACCCTGACCGTCTTACTTAGTATTTAATAATGCAACTCACCCTCATCTTCCTCCACACCTCCCAATCTACACTCTTGATTTCTCCTTACTCTGCTCAATTTTTTTTCTTTTATCCAAAGCAAATATCACCTTTTAATACAATTTATCTATTACGTTTATTATCTTTTTCAAGATCTCCACCACTGGACTATAAACTCCTTGAGGGCAGGGATCTTCATCTGTTTGATTCACTGATATATCCCAAGCTCCTAGAAAACTGTCTGGCACAGATTAGGTGTTTAGTGAATGTTTACCTGCTTCCTTAGTTGAAAGAACACTGAATGAACAAATGGTTGCCTACCTGAACAGAGACCTGATGGAAGACAGGAAGCAAGCATCTGAGAGAAAATCGTTCCAGGAGGAAGAGCAAGTACAGATGCCCTGAAGCAGGTGTATGCTTGGCATGTTCAAGAAACAACAAGGAGAACAGTGTGAGTGGAATAAGGAAGGGGAGCAGAAAGCAATAAGGGCAGAGAGGTAATGGGAGACCAGAACACATAAGATAGGGCTTACAGCCCACAAGACAAACTCCGGCTTGTAACTGAGTGAGACGGAAGGGAAGCCACTGGAGTCTC
>NW_004443952.1:25152461-25154762 GCF_000243295.1 Trichechus manatus latirostris
TACTGGACACGATATGGTGCTCTTTCTTCCTCCTTACATACCTTCTTTTCTTAGCTTGCTTTGAATATTAACTGTTGAAAAGAATTGAACTATTTTTCTTGATATATAATTTTTTTATTTATTTTTAATTGAATATAATCCATATACTATAAAATTCACCCTTTTGAAGTGGACAATCCAGTGGTTTTTGGTATATTCATAAAGCTGTACAACTCTCACCACTATCTAATTCCAGAACATGTTCATCACCCCAAAAAGAAACCCTATATCCATTAGCAGTCACTCCCTATTCCTCCCTTACCCCATCTCCTGACAATCACTAATCTACTTTCTGTCTCTAACACATATGGTTTTAAAACAGCTTACGGTACTTTTAACTGTCATTCAAGTACACCTTAAAGCTAATTTTTTCCCCTCAAAACTAAAAAGATTTTTCTTATTTTAATATAACTCAATAGGAAAATGTGATTTAACACAGAAACTTGCTAAGATATCATTTCAAGATACAAAACAAAAACTCTTATCAGGAAATCATCTTATAAATTTACTTTCCTCAATTTTGGGTCAACCTAAAGTACTGAACATTTTTTATATATTTGTTTTTGTTTTGCTAAGTTTTTTATCAAAGAAGTATAATATACATATAGAAAAGTACACATATCATGAAGGTACAGCTTGATGAGTTTTAAACGCCAAATACATAAATGCATCCAGTCCTAGATCAAAAAACAGAGCAGAAGCCCACACACCCTTCACCTCCAATCATCACCCCCCCACAAAAGGAAACCACTCCCTTGAGTTCTAAAAGCATAGACTAGTTTTGCCTCTTTTTGTACTTTCATAAAAGGAAGCATACAGTATGGTGTATGGAAAACTCTTACATTCAAATTCTAGGCCTTATAACACTCACCATAATCTTCTTATACAAAGCCATGACATTATCATCATCGAATGGTAGAAATCCACACATAAGTACATATAAGAGTATGCCCATGCTCCAAACATCTGCCTGAGAGGGAGAAAAAAAAAAAAAAAATCATTCAAAAAATCTTTAAAACATATTTCAGAATGGCAGCATACTTAATAGAATCACAAAATCTTCACAGAGCTGGAAAAGAGCTCAGAGATCATCCAGTGCAACCCACTCATGCTACAGACAGGGAACCTGAAGCACAGAAAGGAAGGCTTGTCCAAAGTCACTCAGTCAATGGCAGGGCCACCAAGGTAAGTCTCCTGACTTCTAGTTCAGTGCACTCTTCTCTAACTCTGTACTGCTTAATAGGAAATAATTTCCAGTTGGCTGGGTTGGATTGGGGGTGATAAGAACATGAGGCCAGGTCTCTGATTCTGCAAGACAATTTTACACTGCTACTGAGAATTTAGGTTACATATGAGGATTATGTAAACAGGCACGAGAATGTCAAAATAAGTCTTAAAATTTACCACTGATAATGTGTAAATATGACTAAGCTGCACTGTAAAATCCTCTCTATGTAGAGAAACCTTAATAAAGTTCAGTGATTGACTTTTCAAATATAGAGGCTAGAAATTAGCCTGCCAGCACAAATAACCCTACAAATCTCAAAATCCCAGAAAGCAGCTTAACCTTTATACAGGATATCCATGTGTCCCATGAGTCCTAAGCAGTAACTATTTATTCAAGCAGTATTTGGCCTTAGTCAATAATGACACCACCATTAACTGAGGACAAGACACAGTTCCTGCCCCCTTTTGAGCCTTAGGAAAATCGTAAGAGGTTAGAAGGGCAGCATTGGAAAAATAAGGAAACAGAGTTAAAATACCTTGAACAATATCATACATTTAGGTACTACCTATACTGTTGCCATCAAGGACAGAGTAGGACTGCCCCATAGAGTTTCCAAGGAGCACCTGGTGGATTTGAACTGCCAACCTTTTGGTTAGCAGCCCAGTTCTTAACCACTGTGCCACCAGGGCTCAGTAGGCTAAATTTAACCCACGGTCCTGTCTACCATATCACATTAAACCGTTAGGAATGTAGTATGATGTCTCAAGTGAACAATTTACTTTCAAGCAAACACCTGATTTTTCTTCCAAGTTGAGGAGATCAGAATTTAACCATTTATGCCTCATATACTTAATCCATAAATACAACCATGATGGCACACTACATATGTGATAAATCCAAAGAAAAGAGGTTGCCCAGGAAGGAGTAAGCTAACACAGCCTAGTCAAATACCACAACAAGCGGTCAACCAAGAGATTATGTTTGGGTTAAAACTAAAAGATAAAGAAGAACAGGATACAAGGAAAAGATTAGTC
>NW_004443952.1:25155596-25156929 GCF_000243295.1 Trichechus manatus latirostris
AAACCTAGTGAAGAGAAGAAAGCAGGAAAAGTATTCCTCAGTTAACTCACCAAAGCAACTTCACTTAAAACACTGTTTTCAACTAGGTTGAAAAGAAATTAACCAAGTAAAATCATAAACCAAAGAATATTCAAGTAAATCAATAAGCTACCAATTGCCAAACAAGAAAAAATTTGGGGGGTGGAGGGGTGGGGACTTGAAATCATATCATAAATTACTGAAGGAATCAGTTGTTTCCCATGGAACATGTCCTTAAAGCCTGACCTGGACCAGGAGCATCAGAATCACCTAGAGTGCTGATTTTGAAATGAAGAGTCTTAAAGTTCCACTTTAGAAAACAAAACCAAAAATTCTGAGGGTTCAACCCTGAGCTCTGCATCTTTTAATAAGTGCCCCAGATGATCCTTCAGTAGAGTGTCCTAGAATGGTGCAAAGTCAAACTAAAATAGACAAGAAAACAACTTAAGATCCTACAAGAAAAACCCAGATACATTCAAACCAGCAGGGCTGCCTCACAAGCCCTCTAAGAATCTTATGAGCATTGGACATATGATTATCACTCCTTCTGGGAGGCCTCAATCCAAATCCTGACCTGTAGTTACCAGCTGTGTGATCCTACAAAGGCACTTAATTTCTAAGCCTCAGTTTCCTATCTTCTTTATAAAATAGGGTAATAGTATTCACCTCACAGGATTTTTGGGGCTTAAATGAAAATTAAAGTATCTTGCATAATGCTAGAACTACAACAAATGCTCAGTAGAAGTTTGCTCCCTTCCCTCCTGCTATAATGCCTGAGAAGGTCTCAACATCACTTCTGTGGGGTTTTTGCAAAACTCCATAACCTGAATCTGATCATAAGGAAGCATCAGACAAATTCAAATTGAGGGACATTCTACAAAATAATGGGCATCCTCAAAACTATCAAAGTCAAGGGAGACAAAGAAAAGCTAAGGAACTTTTCCAGATTAAAGAGGACTAAAGAGACACAACTACTCTAAATGCAGTGTGTGATCCCGAACTCAATCCTGGGTTGCGGGGGGGAGTAGAATATAGCTATAAAGGGTGCTACTGGTACAATTAACATCATTTGACTACAGACTATGGATTAGATAATAAATTGTATCAATGTTAAATTTCCTTATTTTGATAACTAGAATGTAGCTATAAAATGCACTTGCTTTTAGGAAATAAACACTGAAGTATTTCATGATAATGGGGTATGATGTCTCCAACTTATTCTCAAACGGTTCAAAAAAATATGCCGATACAGACAAATTCATGGAAAATACAGACCAAAAAATGGAAGAATTCAGGAAAATAATACAGGAACAAA
>NW_004443952.1:25160961-25167889 GCF_000243295.1 Trichechus manatus latirostris
AATAGCCCCCAGACACCCATTTTGCTCAGTAATGAAGTCACTCCCAAGGCTCACTCTTCAGCCAAAGATTAGACAGGCCCATAAAACAAAATGAGACTAAAGGGGCACAACAGCCCAAGGACAAGGATGAGAAGGTATGAGGAGACAGGAAAGCTGGTAATAGGGAACCCAAAGTCGAGAAGGGAGAGTGTTGATATGTCGTGGGGTTGTTAACCAATGTCATAAAACAATATGTGTACTAACTGTTTAATGAGAAATTAGTTTGTTCTGTAAACCTTCATCTAAAGTACAATTTAAAAAAAATGTTTACTGGAAAAAAAAATATGCCTATATATAGACAGAATGATAAATAGGGCAAAATGTAAACAACTGTGAATCTGAGTAAGAGATACAGAAGTTCCTCATTCTATGCTTGCACCTTTTCTCTGAGTTTGAAATTATATCAAAATAGAATCACCAAAAACAAGTCAGTTCCCATCTTTTCATGTTACTAATTAAGTAACCTGATATGTCCCAAAGTTTGTTCCATAAAATACTAGTTCCAAAGGATGCTCCATACGAAAAGTAGATTTTGTAGTCAAATAAAACTGGGACCAGCTGCCTTATCTGTGCTATTTCCCTTCTAAATAAAGGCTTGGAGAGGTCCTGAAATAAAGAAACCTGTCAACCCAGCATTTGACTACTAAATCTTATCATATATACTAACTTCCAGCAAAACCAGTACTCCAGAGAACGGGTAGGGCAGACCAGCTTGAAGTAACAAGCAGTAAAGCAGCAAAGCCCTGGACTTCTGGGCCTAGGCCTCCAACCCAGGACTGCTGACCTCGGAGAGTTGGCTACGGGCAAAGGACAAGCCTTCTCTGTGCTAACCAGCATCTCAGAAAACTGAGCCTGAAACCCTGGCCTTGTGCTCTACCCAGCTGAACTAACCAGTCCAAACCATGGCACTGTTCTTTAACGCAAAAGCAAAGACACCAGAAATACATTCCTGCTTCAAAAGGGTACTATGAGTTCTGTAAGTATATTTATTGTAAGTTATTCATTCCATTTACTAGTTTATACATCTCACTCGGAGTAGACTGAACTCTTTGATTAACAGGACTAGTTCTTATTTCATCGTTATATCCTCTATGCACAGTGCCTGACTCACTACAGGTCACCAAAAAACGTACGCTGAATACATATTGAATTAATCGATGAATAATTACCTCTGATCCAAGATACGATTTGCCTTGTATTAATTCAGGTGCTGCGTAAGCAAGACTCCCACAGCATGTCTGTAGGTGGTAGTCCTTATTACCCTGCAAATAAGATAAAAATGAAACATTTATTAATTACGGCCCTTAAGAGAACTCAACCTCGATAAACATTCTTTGAGCACAAGGAAAGAGAAGCTAAATGATGAACTATCCCGAGCAATAACGGACTTCTGCAGCCAAACCAATACTCTCTGCATACGTGCACAAACACACGTGTGGTCTCCTCTTCTTTGGGTTTCCAGTACCACTACAACCCGGAACCTACAAAATCTTTTCCCTTTAGCTCAGTCAAGTCAGTCTGTATTTCCCTAGGAATCTACTTGCATAATAATCAGCTTAGCATACATCCAAGCACTAATGTCTTCCTACCCTCAAATGTTCAAAGAAAATGAGTTATTTCTTTACAGGACCCTATCTTCAATATCTAAGGAGCGCTGGCGGCACAATGATTAAGCTCTCAGCTGTTTAACCAAAAGGTCAGTGGCTCAAACCCACCAGCCACTCCACAGAAGAGAGCTGGTGATCTGCTGTCGTAAAGATTTCAGCCCATGAAATCCTATGGGGCAGTTCTACTCCGGCCTTAGGGTCTTTATGAGTTGGAGTTGACTGGACGTACACCAACAACATCTCCAATACCTAACCATTACAAACACAGAAGAGTGTCTTTTTCCTTAGAGGGAAGAAGGCAACTATGGTACACAGAACAGTGCCCTGGGAGTCTGTTTTCTAGACTCAGTTTTAAGACAAACCACTGCCTTAATTTCCAGATCTATTAAAATGAGGAGTCTGTTCATTTTCCTCTGCCCTCCCACAGAAGATGTAATGGAAACGATACTACTGCCCAACACCTGTATAGAGTTCATCAGCTTGCAAAGGGCTTGTGAAATTGTGAGATTGGATTTACAACTGAAACAACTTGCCTAGAAGTGAGCACCTCAGCAGAAGGCTGTAGCTGATCCTTTCCCAGCCAACCCCCACTTTTATAGATGGTGTCTGTGCAGTCAAATCTGAGACAGCCATAAAAAAAAGGCTAACGGAGTCTGTCACAAACATTCTCTACCGCTTCCTATGGAGAACAAGACTTAAACCAGTTTATCTGTCCAAAGTATGTTTTATCTTTATACATCTGCCGATCAGAAAACTGCCTTCTAGCATTTGATTCCCAGACAGAAGGTTCCACTGATAATCTCTGAACAGCCAAAGAAGGAAAGAAGAATCAGACATTCAGCCGAAGGGGTAAAGTCAGCTTTCCTTTGCACCTAGCTAATTCTGATTGGGGCAGGAAATAATCATGGGACTATGAAGGACTGAGACAAGTCTACAATTTCAACATTCTCAATGAGTGTAGACAGCTCATTTTAAAGACTGCGAGTACCATCATTAAAGAACTCAGGAGGAAGCCTCCAACAGGCAGCCACACAGGAGCTCTGCCACAGACAGTAGAGCTGGGAAGTTCAAAGTCACCTCAAAGAGAAGTTATGCAGCAGAACAGCAGTATTTAACTATGGAGTGCAAATTAAGGAAATATATAACCATATGCATTTAAAAGGGCATATGGACTTTTTCCTTCAATTCTTTTATAAGGAAAGGGAATTGTCTCTCAAGACATAACAGTAATTGTTAGTCATACAACTATGTAGATAACAAAGAATAGATTAGCACTAAATTCTCAAAACTCATATTTAAATGAACACCAGCATCATCCAGTAGCAACATACTCAAACTGCAAGTACATGTCAATTCAGCATTCCTGCTGTGGTGGCCTCGAGTTCCCTCAGCATTGCAAATTCCTCTCACAAAATACTCACGGGTATAGTACCCAGCCTTGAACCTAGAGCAGTGGTTCTCTGTCTTTGCTGCATATTAAAATCACCTAGAGAACTTGTAAAAAAATAACTGACGCCAGAGATGAAGTATAACCTTCTTTCAGTGGAGGCCAAACCAAAAACCAAACCCATTGCCATCGAGTCGATTCCAACTCATAGTGACCCTATAGGACAGAGTAAAACTGCTCCATAAGGTTTCCAAGGCTATAAATCTCTAGGGAAGCAGACTGCTACATCGTTCTCCCATGGAGCAGCTGGTGGGCTCGAACCGCCAACCTTTTGGTTAGCAGCCGAGCGCTTAACCTCTGGGCCACCTGGGCTCCTCTCAGTGGAGGCAACCAGGCTCAATAAAGACTAAGCAGAAGTCAGTGCAAGATAACACATTAAGAGGTGCATTTACAAAGGAAATAAATCCATTTTTATTTCTGCACTTACCTTGGGTTTTGCACAGAGACCAAAGTCAATCAGCTTTAAGTTATGGTATTCATCAAACAACAAATTTTCCTGAGAAAATAAAGATATTTTGATAACCATATGCTGACTTCCTTACATCACATCCCCACCTCTAGTCACTTCTAAAAATCATTTAAGGTACTAAAAAGCCTAGGCACAACAGAGTGAAAACCATTAAAATAAGAATGAATGATTAAGAGCTATAGGAGACAGGAGGAATAATGATAACTACTACACAGCTTCTCCTCACAACACATTAGCATAAGCCATTTTCTTCTCTGTGCTCTGAGGTTCAACTACAGAAAAAGCAAATACAATCTGTGCCAAAAGTAAATTTAAACCAAAAGAGCCAGCTCAAAATGAAAGAGCTGAGTATAAACAGAGGGAAAAGAACAGTAACACTGCTGTATCTTGTTAGACCAATTCCAGGTCCCTGACCTTGGTACCAAGTTAACATTTAAATCCATGTTCGCCATTATTTGTATTAGTTAGAACCTGCAGACTTAAGAGTATACATATTTTTATTCTGTCCTTAAGAAGTAGAGTCTGTCCATTCTATTGATCTGGTCCTTTCTGAGAAATAACAGAATTAAAATTAAAGGAAGAAAGGGTTAGGAAAAGAGTATTGAATGGAAAATACTCAATGAATGACTCAATACTCTTAAAGAGTCTTTTTCTTTTCTTTTCTTTCCTGGAGGCAAAATCCTGAGGTTTGTATCTCACAGCTGATTACAAAGACATTTGTACCATCACACACGATTGACAGACAAATTGAATGCTAATAACAAGTCCATCCAAAAAGTCTACCAAAAGTCATAAGTAACGGAAGAAAAAAGAAACGTGACACATTCAGAGGGGAACAAAGAAAAGAAAGACTAAGATAAATTCCTAAACAGAAAGAATGTTTGGAAACTTAAAAATAACAGGTCAGTGATGTTGAAGTCTCAAGTGAGTATCTAACAGTGACACATTCACTTACTGGTTTGAGGTCCCTGTGAGCATAGCCTTGGCTGTGCACATAAGCAACTGCAGATACTATCTGACGGAAGACAACTCGGGTCTCTTCCTCCGACAGGCGATCCTGGGAAATTATGTAATCAAACAGCTCTCCTCCAGGACAGTACTTCAAAAGCAAGAGAATCACATAGATACTGTTATTACTTACAAGAATCAATTCAGAGGAATTTAAAATTAAAAAATTAAACTTAACTCAGATATATTATTAATTCAACTTTACAGGCAAAGGAACTGAGTGAGGCATATTCCAAAAATACTCTCAGCATCATTTGTTATGTACCAGTTGCCAGCCTTGACTCATGGCAACCCCATGTGTGTCAGAGCAGAACTAACTGTGCTCTAGGGTTTTCTTTTTTTTTTTCTTTCAGCAAACATTTTTTTTTAATACTTTTATGGTGTTTTAGGTGGAAGTTTACAGCACAAGTTAGTTTCTCATTCAAAAATTTGTACACAAATTGTTTTGTGACATTGATTACAATCTCCACAATGTGACAGCACTCTCCCTCTTTCCACCCCGGGCTTCCTGTGTCCACTTGTCCAGTTTTCCTGTCCCTTCCTGTCTTCTCATCTTGCTCTTGGGCAGGAGTTGCCCATTTGGTCTCATGTATTTGATAGAACTAAGGGGCACATGTGTTATTGTTTTATAGGTCTGTCTAATCTTTGTCTGAAAAGTGGGCTTCAGGAGTGGCTTTAGTTCTAAGTTAGCAGGGTGTCCTAAGTTAGCAGGTATATTTTTCTTCTGCTCTGTCTGGGACTCTCTATTGTGATCCCTGTTAGAGCTGTCGGTGATGGTAGCCGAGCAACATCTAGTTCTTCTAGGCTTAGGCTGGTTGAGGCTGTGGTACTTGTGGTCCTTTAGTCCTTTGGGCTAATATTTCCCTTGTGTCTTTGGTTTTCTTCAAACTCCTTTGCTGCAGATGGGATGCGCTCGACAGATGTATCCTGATGGCCGCTCGCAAGCTTTTAAGACCCCAGACACTACCCACCAAAGTAGGATGTAGAACATTTTCTTTATGAACTATGTTATGCCAATTGACCTAGATGTCCCCGAAACTATGGTCTCCAGCTCTCAGCCCCAGCAACTCGGTCCCTCAAGGTGTCTGGATGTGTCTAGGAAGCTTCTAAGACTTTGCCTCGGACACATTGTGCTAACTTCCCTTATATTGTATGTTGTCTTTCCCTTCACCAAAGGAAAGGTGACACTGGTTTACTATCTCCATAGGGTTTTCAATGGCTGATTTTTTTGGAAGTAACTCACCAGGCCTTTCTTCCAAGGCACCTTCTGGGTAGACTTGAACCTCCAACCTTCTGGTTAGCAGCCAAACACGTAAACCATTTTCACTACCTAGGGACTCCACCATTTATAACTGGGTTACTATTCTAATACTAAGATAATGTAGTCAGCCTAAATGTCCAAGGAAAGGCCTGGTACACAATAGGTTTTCACTAAATATTTGAGGTGAATGGACAGTAGGCACTTGTTGCATATTTCTGACACATGATACAGTCTCAAGTCGTCATTAAAAGTGTTGCTATATGTCTGGGGTCTCAAAAGCTTGTGAGTGGCCATCTGAGATTCCACTGGTCTCATCCCTTCAGGAGGAAGGGACAATGAAGAAAACTAAAGACAAAAGGGAAAGATTAGTCCAAAGGACTAATGGACCACAACTACCACGGCCTCCACCAGACTGAGTCCAGTACAACTAGATGGTGCCCAGTTACCACCACTGACTGCTCTGACAGGGAACACAATAGAGGGTCCCAAACAGAGCTGGAAAAAAATGTAGAACAAAATTATAACTCACAAAAACAGACCAGACTTACTGGCCTGACAGAGACTGGAGAAACCCTTAGAGTATAGGCCCCGGACATCCTTTTAGCTCAGTAATGAAGTCACTCCTGAGGTTCACCCTTCAGCCAAAGATTAGACAGACCCATAAAACAAAACAAGATTAAAGGGGCACACCAGCCCAGGAGCAAGGACTAGAAGGCAGCAGGGAACAGGAAAGCTGGTGATTGGGAACCCAAGATCTAAAAGGGAGAGTGTTGACATGTCGTGGGGTTGGTAACCATTGTCACAAAACAATATGTGTACTAACCATTTAATGAGAAGCTAGTTTGTTCTGTAAACCTTCATCTAAAGTAC
The DNA here is from genome assembly GCF_000243295.1 of Trichechus manatus latirostris. Classification (NCBI taxonomy): domain Eukaryota; kingdom Metazoa; phylum Chordata; class Mammalia; order Sirenia; family Trichechidae; genus Trichechus; species Trichechus manatus. Next base: position 25,167,663 of record NW_004443952.1, read on the forward strand.
AATTTAAAAAAAAGATGAAAGAAATATCTAGACTAGGAAAATGCATAGAAACCGGGGTTGCCGGGGGTTAGGCGGGAGAGAGAAATAGGAGTTATTGCTTAATGGCTACTGAGTTTCTGTTTCAGCTGATAAAAAATTTTGTTGGTGGATGGTGGTGGCTGCCCAAAACTGTGAATGTAATTAATGTCACTGAATTGTACACTTAAAAATGGTTAGAGTGGCAAGTT
>NW_004443952.1:25167989-25169791 GCF_000243295.1 Trichechus manatus latirostris
ATGTAATTAATGTCACTGAATTGTACACTTAAAAATGGTTAGAGTGGCAAGTTTGTGTTATATATATTTTACCAGCGTAAAACTTAAAAAGTCAAAAAAAATCAATTTAAACTCTAGCAGTTCTCATCACTGATGCTTAAAACGTACCATAAAAGTGTAAGGAAGAGGTGCTACAATTTCTTCTAGTTTAATTACAGAATAAAATGAGATCTCTTTCTTAGCAGTTAAAAAAAATTAAGAAAGAATGGATAAGCAAACTGTGCTACACCCATGCCATAGAATACTACTCAACAATGAAAAGGATGAACTACTGAGTAGCAGGGGGAGGGAGAGACGGTTCAGAATCAGCAAGCAGTTGCCAGACCTGACCCAGTGAGAGCCTGAGCCCTTCAGGCCTGATCAGCTTGGGGGTAAGCGGTGAGGTAGGAAAGCAGTGGTACTCCGCACCAGGAGAGACCCAATGCCAGAGAGTCTACACAGCCACCCAGAACCAGTGAGAAGCAGCCCTGGATCGGCGAAAGATAAATACTTGCGTATGGCCTACCACGCAGATCAAAAACACCTTCCTTAGGGAAAAACCTCTCTCCCGTTTATCTCCCCGCTCCCTGCTCTGCACTGGGTCCCGGACCACCTTCAGCAACTGCCGAGTCCCCTGGGCTGGAAGTAGGATCCAACACACGCCCAGAGCCATTCTCCCTGCCTTGGAGAGTGAACAAATTAACAAATGGGAAAAAATAAACTGCTGGCTACCCCGAGCCAGGAACCCAGGGTAGGTGCAGCTCCTTAGCCTAGGCACAGGCATAAGGGATCCATGGACTTTGAGTGCCTTTCCCCCTGCAGAGACTTGTGTGGGCCCATCTCAACAGCCATGGCCCATCTCAATAGCGTAGGCCCATCTCAACAGCGTAGGCCATCATTACCACAGTACAACAGGGTATATACTGAAACTCTAACTTCAACTGTTTCAGCTGTGCAGTGGCAGGTTCTTGACATTTGACACTGCTCTGCCTGTTAAGCAGGTCTTTACCTACCCACATCAGAGGCCTCAGGACAGGTGGTTCCACCCACACCACCTAGCCAACTGCAATAGGGGCCCATGAATAAGAGGTGCCCCAGTCCTCACAGCCAACAGCATTAGGTGCTCATAGTCTGGCTGCAAAACACATCCACCTATGCACTCTAGGGAACAAGGACACCCTTTCCTCCTGGACACTCGGGGGTGGCCGTTAGCCCCCTGCCTTGCTCAGAGTGTGTCTCCCTGCTACAGCCAGATGTCTGTGCCTACACCAATTACCCATGCCTGTCTAGGAGTATAAGTGAGAGCCTATACCACACACTTCGTGGCTATCTACCTGGGCACCTGAGCTGAATCCATACAGGAGGAGTGGGTGGACTCCTGAGCTCACATTTCTAGTAACAGATCTAAACACCTGGTGACAGGACATTAGAGCTTCAAAGGTGCCAATAATCAAACTACCTCATACGAGCAGCCTATTTGGACATATTAGAACAAAACAAGAAGCTAGGACACAGTAAGCAAACAGAAAATAAATAAGTATAATAACTTATTGATGGCTTGGAGACAACAGTCAGTATTAAATCACATAAAGAGGCAATCCATGATGGCTTCGGCAAGCTTCCAAAATGAAGAATCAAGAAATTTTCCGGAGGAAGAAAATTTCTTGGAATTACCAGAGGCAGAATACAAAAGCTTAATAAACAGAACTCTTCAAGAAATAGGTAGGAAATTAAGCAGCAGAACACGCAACAGAGGAAATTAAGAAGATTAGAGAAGAGCATAA
>NW_004443952.1:25173202-25175297 GCF_000243295.1 Trichechus manatus latirostris
TGTCACAGAATGGGGAGAGCAATTAGGGTCACATAACAATGTATGTATAAATTTTTGTATGGGAGACTAACTTGAAATGTAAACTTCATTTAAACTACAAGAATAAAAAAATAAAAATTAAATTATAAAACGCACGAAGTCTTTGACCTGAGAGTTAAATGTTTAGGAATTATTCCTGTAGTTATACGGTCTCACGTGAAAAACTGCAGGTTCTAGATCATTCACTGTAGCAGCACTGTTTGTAATAGCAGAAGACTGGAAGCAACTCACATGCTCAAACTATATAAATTACAGCACAGCTATAAAATGGAATTCTATGCAGTCATTAAAAAAAAAAAGAGGAAGCTTGTTATGAACTGTATGGAACAATCTCCAGTATTATGAAGAAAAAGCAAGGTACAAAAGCATATATACTGAGACGGATGAATCACAAAAGCACTATGAGCAAGAGAAGCTAGATACAAAAGAGTACAGATTGTACGATCCTATTTATATCAAGTTCTAGAACAGGTAACACTAACCTATGGTGCCAGAAATCAGATCAGTGGTTACTCAGAAGGGCAGTGGGCAAGTGAGGTAACAGGCATTAACTGTAAAAGGGCAGGAGAAACTTTCTGGAGTAATAGAAATGTTCTAATACCTCCCTGGTGTAGGGAGTACATGAGTGTATACATTTGTCAAACCATATACTTAATGTGTGTATTTTATTATATGTAAAGTATACCTCAATAGTCCATTTTTTAAATACTATCCAAATAAGATTTACATAAAGAAAATAGTCTGCTGCATATTTTCAAATAAAGAAACAAAAACATCTAAAATCTCTATGAATGACACAAATGGTTAAGTGTCAAGTGGCAACAAAAACAAGATACAGAATAATATTATAGTACCTGACCATGTGTGACAGAAATCAATAAGCTACACACACCCACATGCATTTCTAATACAGGGACTATCTAAAGGAGACACAAGAAACACAGCAGTCACTGACTCAGAGGAAGGGAACTGGGTGACTAGTATACAGGGAAGAAAGGATTTTATTTTTTTAATATATACTTACCCTTTTGTACCTCTTAAAAATTTCCTAGGTTCATGATTTTTTTTTTTTAAATAAATTGTTTTAAGAATTTAACATGGACAAAGGGACCAGCTAAAAACAAAAGGTTTTAAAATTACCACTATAGACCATGTGGGTGGGTCTACAGTATAGGGAAGAGAAAACAGCTCTAAGTTCAAAACCTTTAACATCATGAATTTTAAAATTTGCCATAAAACAGTGCTAATCTGTGAAAATGATGCACAGTTGCAAATCATTTGGCTGAGACTGAGGAAAATGAACCAAGAGATGGATGATGCAACTTCTAAAGACTTTTCAGGCCAAAAAGAGCAGGTTAAGACTTGAAAGCGTTTGGCTCACATTACACACGCACTGGGGGCTACCTTTTTAAAACTCAAATAGCTCCTTCCCTCTAGGAACAACTTCTAACCCATGTGATCCACTAAACTATGCCACCTTATTAGGGGTCTATTAGAAAGTGTACAGTTACAATGAATCTCCAATTTATTATACATGTCTACCTTGATGGAAATTGTTACAGACAGCACTCAAACAGGCAAGCCAATTAACAGTTGTTCTCATCTTTCAGGTGACATGTACTTTCTTCTTAACTACTGATAAAGTGACCAAATGCTTTCAGCTCTCTGGAACAAACTACTAACCTCAAGAACCATGAATATTTTGTTGGCTGTCTCTAGCACATGGTAAAGTTGACATACATGCTGATGTCTCAGGTTCTTCAAGGCATCAATCTCCGTTTTGATCCTGGGCAAATCACTCTGTGAAAAAACATTAAGCTGACTGAGCAATAAACCCATTTGGGAAGTGTTCCATGCATCTATATCAACAACTGCAATCGTAAGTATTGAAAAGCTACCAAGAGCCCCAAAACAAATTGTTCAACAATACAGAAGAATCTCATAACAAAACTCATTTGTATATACATAAGAAAGGACTCAGGGTGTTGTGAAAGACAAAATCAACGTGGGTCAAAAGTACAACGCCCAAGACCAGATTTACTGGCCTAAAGGAGAC
>NW_004443952.1:25176871-25226937 GCF_000243295.1 Trichechus manatus latirostris
TATGTTTATCAGCACTAAAGAGGGCTCTAGTGGCGTAATGGTTAAGTACTTGGCCCCTGACCAAAAGGTTGGTGGTTGGAACTCATCACTGCACAGGAGAAAGACCTGGCAATCTGCTCCCATAAAAAATACAGCCTGTCACATGGGGTCACTATGAGTTGGAATCAACTTGACAACACCTAACAATATCACCACTGACATCCTTAAAAAATAAAAAATAAGAGAAGAAATGACGTTAAACCCTATCCCATGCCAGAAATAAGTAAAGGTGACATGAAAAAAAGTCCAATGTAATTAAAAAATGCATGTTCAGTAATTTTTTGTTTTATAATTACCAACATTTTTAAAATGTTTATGTTGTATACTATTAATAACTCTAAGGCTAACTCAATCCTGAAGAAAAATAAAATTTTAACACTCACAGATTTTTTAAAAACATTTTTAAAATTTACCTTCAAAAACAGAAGCAGCCACTGACACATACTAACAGACCTGTGAATTCTCAGCAGGAGACCAGAATAAGGAAAAGCCTAGAAACCAAATCATATGAGGGGATAGTAGTAAGAATCAGAAAAAAAAGAAGACTCAGGGTGACTTCAAACACTGGAAAGTACAGAAGGCCCAAAAAGATCATCAAAGAATATTAAAGAATTAACTTTATGGACATTATAGGCAAAACCGTATATTGAATGGGCTGCTTTTTAGGAGGTAATGAACTGCTCAATCCTGGAAGCATTCATGCAGAGGAAGAAGAGGCTGAACAAATCACAAGAAATTAACAGATTAGGAAGAGGGTTTCATTAGATAACTTCCAAAACCACTTCGAACAAGAATCTAGGACATAAGATCAATCACTCTGTTTATCTATCTATGCTATAAAATAGATTAACATTTAGTAAGGGTATCATGAGAAGATAAAGAAGGGAGATATTAATACCTATAAACACTTAGAAAACTAAAAAACAGGTGCAGAAAAATGGATCCTACAGACTTCTGTAGTGCCACTGTCCCACATTAGGATTTGAGGGATAAAGTAACCCCTTCCCCCAAATTACTTTTTAAACCATAGATCTAAGTGTAAGACAACTGATGGGGAAAAAAAGTATAGAAATATTATTCTAGCAGTAACTAACACATTAGAGCAAATTTGGGTTTTAACTCACAAAACTAAACCCATTGTCACTGAGTCAATTCTGATTCATGGCGACCCCACGTGTTTAAGAGTAGAACTGCGCTTCATAGTTTCCAATGGCTGTAATCTTACAGAAGTAGGTCACCAGGCTTTTCTTCCAGTGTCACTGGGCAGATTCTAACAGCCAATCTTTCAGTCAGTAGCTAAGCACAAACTGTTTACACCACCCAGGGACCTTTTAATTCACAAAACTGATCTATAAATAGAATATTTTGGCAAAAAAATAATTTCAAACTTACCCCAAGTGCACTTTTATCCATGATTTTTATAGCTACCATTTCTCCAGTAAGGATATGGCAGGCAAGTTTGACCTTTGCAAAGCCACCTAAGCATAGGAAAATGTATTATGAAGAGAGAAACAAAACTAACCAAAATATCATCATCAAAACAAACTGACGACTCAGGCACAAACACCTTTTCATATACTTATAAAAGACTATCAATCCATATTTTCCTGGAATTCTGTGGTTCTTTCTTCCTGTTACTTCCAAAATATTAGCTATGACCCTAACCTCTTCTAGTCAAATTGTCTAGTTGAAGTTTTTTTGTTTTGTTTTTTAACCATGACAGTATATCTCTAATTATGTAATATAGAATCCACTCTTTAGAAATTTGCTTTACAATTAACAATGCAATTAAATTTTGCTTTGTAGTTAACCCTACTGGAACACAATGTAAAATTTCTGAGACAGACGACAAATATAAAACTTTCATTCAGTTTTAAATAAGCAATTATGTTTCAAAACTGGATCAAAAGCTAGGTAAAGGTCTCCACTCGGGTATCTAAAAGAAATCTCCAACTTAAGAGAACTCCAAAAAGAAGCTCCTGGTTGTTGTTGTTATGTGCCGTCAAGTCAGTTCCAACTCATAGCGACCCTACAGGACAGAGTAGAACTGCCCCATAGGGTTTCCAAGGAGTGGCTGGTGGATTTGAACTGACGACCTTTTGGTTAGTAGCCAAGCTCTAAACCACTGCACCACCAGGGCTCCTGAACCCTTGTCAGTAATGGTAACTCCATTTTCTCACTTGACCAGGCCAAAAATCTGAGTTATCTTTAGTCCTTCCCTTTCTCTCATACTCCGTATCCAAGCCATCAACAAATTCTGTTGGCTCTGTCTTCAAAATATATCAGTGATTACCTTGAGTGGAAGGAGGCAGTTACTGACTGGCAAGGGGCACAAGGAAACCTTCTAGAAATGTTCCATATCTTGATCTGGGCAAATATATGAGTGTATCCATATGTAGGACTCCATCAAGATTAGTGTACTTTGTATATTTTACTGTATATTATACCTTTATAAATTTTTAAAACATATACTCGTGTGTATATGTATGTGTATCCAGAATCCTACTCCATTCACTAGCTCCACGGCTATCACCCTGGTCCAAGTTATCATCGTTTCCAGCATCACTCTCCTGAATTATTGCAATAGCCTCTTAACATCTCCTGCTACCAGCCCTTCCTCTCCCCACTCAGTCTTTTCACAACCAAGAAGCCAGAATGACTTTGTGAAAACAAAGATCAAATCACTCCTTGGCTCAAAAGCCTCCAATGACTTCCTACCTTACATACCATAAGTCAAAGTCCTTGCAATGACCTACAAGGTCTCTCCCGTTACTTTCCTCTCTCTTGCTACACTTTTTCTTACTAAAGTAGACAGAAGAATTTTAAAACTACAATAAGTTAGACTATAAAGTTCATGACTGTCCAAATGAGACTATACTCTCAATAGTTATCTAGCCTTATTTCCAGGGAAAAGATTTTTTTTTTACCTGTCCCAATAGTTTCATATAATTCATAGTATTTGAGAAGTTCATCATAATCCTTCATAGTCCTCCTGGAAGTTTACTCAGAAATACAAAAAAAAAAAAACCTGTAAAACAGAAATACTACATGATAAAAAAAGGAAATTTACTAGATTATCTCCTCCACTTTTGTAACTGCAAATGTAAACAAATCTTAGGCATATAAATGATAACTAGAATAATTTATTAGTCATATGAAAAATCACCTGTATTCCTACCTCACACCATACATAACAATCAATTCTAGATATTAAATATGAAAGACAAAACCTTTGTTGTTGTTAGTACCGTCAAGTTGATTTCGATTCATAGTGACCCCAAATGACAGAGCAGAACTGCCCCATGGGGTTTCCTAGTCTTTAGTCTTTATGGAAGCAGATTGTCACATCTTTCCCCTGTGGATCGGCTGGTGAGTTCAAACCACTGACCTTTCGGTAGGCCTTAACAGGAGTTGTTCATTATCAAATAAGAGGAAGAGCATTCCAGAAAGAGGGAACCTAAGTGTAAAGATCCCAGAGGAAAAAAAGGTTGACACATACTGAATCAAAATTGCTTTTAGAGGTACTGCTGGTAGCTCTAATTGAAAATGCAGATTTGGAACTGGAACAATTGGTTAGTCATATGGAAAAAATGCGTCTGTATCTCACACCATACACAAAATCAATTACAGTTGGTGTAGTGAAAGACAAATCTTTAAGATGTTTAAATGTAGACAGCTAAGGCCTTATTCATAACCAGACCTATAGCTAGGAGTGGCAAGAGGAAGAAGCAGGGAGAGAACACCTAGAAAAGTAAGTGTCATGGATTGAATTGAGTCCCCCAAAAACATGTGTCAACTTGGTTAGGCCATGATTCCCAGTATTGTGTGGTTGTCCTCTATTTTGTGATTGATATAATTTTCCTATGTGTTATAAATCCTAATCTCTGACTGTGGTTAATGAGGCAAGATTAGATTATGTTAAAGAGGATTAGGGTGAGATGTAACACCCTTGCTCAGATCACATCCCTGATCCAATGTAAAGGGAGTTTCCCAGGGGTGTGGCCTGTACCACCTTTTATATTATAAGAGATAAAAGGAAAGAGAAGCAAGCAGAGAGTGGGGGACCTCATACCACCAAGAAGCAAGAGCCAGGAGAATAGCGCGTCCTTTGGACCCAGGGTCCCTGCGCTGAGAAGATCCTAGTCCAGAGGAAGATTGATGACTAGCACCTTCCTCCAAACTGACAGACAGAAAGCCTTCCCCTGGAGCTGACGCCCTGAATTTGGACTTGTAGCCTGCTAGACTGTGAGAGAATAAACTTCTCTTTGTTAAAGCCATCCACTTATGGTATTTCTGCTATAGCAGCACTAGAGTACTAAGACAGTAAGAATTAGAATACAGTTTCACGGAAGCCAAGAAGGAAGTAAAAACTAAAACTAGTAAAAGAAAGTTTCTGGGAAGTAGATTTCTAAATAAAGAATTTTCTGAAAGTGCTCATACATGGGTCAAGTCGTAGGACTTGAGTTTAGGTGCTGCAAAGCAGAGTTCTCCATGTAGCTAAACAAGGGGTTAAAGCTCTCTGAATCTATACAGAAACAGTTTCCCAAAGGTGCACTTCTTCCCAGAGGCTGGTATGAAGGATAAGACTTGAGATGTCAATTTTGAGTAGAGGTACCCCCATATCCCTTAGAAATCCAAGCAGGAATCAGAGGGTTCCAGGAGAGAGGAGGTCACTGAGTCAGGCCCAGCCCAGCACACCAGAGGTCTAGAGTTCATAAAGGGTTTGGAGGCCAAGGCCCAGATAGTAACGAAATCCTCCTTTGCCTGGTCTGTCTTGTGTGCACAAATCTCCTGTACTGATCTAGCAGTGGACTAGCTATGACGGCACAAGGTTCAGGATTCCGGGAGCCTATTCTGTCATTCCGTCAGGATAAGTGAGTACATGCATAGGCAACTGGGACTTGGGAAACAAAGTTCTACCTGGAAAGGGCATCTTGATCTTGATTGATGCTTCCCAGTTGTGGAGACCTGGTGCTGGTGCTCATTTCTAGAACTAGACAGTCTTACTTCACCAACAGGCAGAACTCTACCAAGCCTATTTAAGGCTCTGGGATTGATGGGTGGCAGGCACTATACAGGCACTATGTCTACTACCTTCAAGTTCTCTGTTCTTCTTCATCCTGCTCTCATTCAGAGCTGAGTGACCAACGTGTTACTAAGCCTTAATAATGGTCATGAACTTGAAAGACCTAGAGTTCCACCTCAGTTTATAAGGGAAAAAACAGAGTAATAGGGTAGGCCCTTACTACAGTAAAGCTGTCTCATTTTCTTCAATCGAGGTGTAGAAAAAACTGAATAACATGATCAAAAGCCCAAGAGCTATAAAAAAATATTTTTAAAATATCTATGCCTAAACCAGCCTGATTCCATGAATTATTTTACTTGGAGAAACAAGGTAAATTATTATCAACAAGTAAAAAGCCTTAAAAAATTGGCCAGTAAACAAAGTTTTGGGCAGAAGTTTTAGGAGGAAAAGATCAAAACTCAAGGGAAAAATGGAATCACATTAAAAAAAAAAAAAAAACAGTTTGGTCTCAACGTCAAAGCAGAACTAGCAGGAAAGATAAAGATAATGGGTGAAAGACATTCTGATCCACTAAACAGTATTAGCCATTTCCTAGGAAAAAATAGCAGCTTAGTAAGCAAATTGAAATTTTCATCTAGCTGAACCTGCGTGAACAGGGTAGGTAAACATTGGAAGAAGCAAAGTTAGGTCCCGGTGCTGAGGGAAAACTGGTGATACAGTGAAACATTTCCGCTTCCACTGGAGTGGCAAAATTAACTCAAGGCATATTTATTCTCACTGGGCACCTGAAGGCATAGAATTGGAAATGCCCTTATCAGCAGTACTAATTCAGAAATCCTTTAAAGGGCGTTTGTCAATGGAGTAAATGTAGGAATGAAATAGAACTCCACTCCCAAAGGACAGGAATCACAGGCTCAAGAAATTTCAAAACAGGGAATAACCACAGTAAAAGCACACACAAGGCTAAGAAATTTTTGGGATTCTCATGAGGAAGAAGAAATAGAAAGAGCCACAGATTGGAAGTGGAGGAATGTTGCGCTATAAATCTGCTTGAAAAGCTTCCTGCTATAAAAGTAGCTTACCAGGTTCATTAGAGAGGAAAGTCCACAATTAAGGCAGTATTGGGATAGTCAGAACACAGGGGCTAAAGAAGAAACACAAAACGATTTCAAAGTTTAAAAACCATGAGATGAACAAAGGGAAAAGAAGCAGGCTTCAGGAAATACAAGAGTCCTAATTGCCACTAACACACGTCTAAAGTCCACATAAAGGACTGGGCTATTTCAAATCCCACACAGAAAGACGAAGCAGTTTGATGTTGGACTTCACTTCCCTAAATGAGGGATACAGAGTGTCATAATGAACCATTTGATAGGTTTCTCCCAAATGAGCTCTAAACTTCCAGGTCATGGCCTCTGGTCAACTAGCAGAGATTGACTTGTACCAAGGTAAGACTGCAACCACACAGCTTCTCATTTCCTTTCTGCTATTTTCTCCATCTACCCCTTTCCCTCAAATTACACCATGTCTTTAGATAAGTATACCAATGTGTGCCCAGATTATATCTATTGAATCCAGGGAACATCATTTTTGCCACAGTATAAGAAAACTGGTGCTTAGATTATAAACTACTATACTGATAGCAGATTTTACTTGGTTATTTAATTTTGCAGACGCACAGCTGGTTCTTAATATTCTTAAGTGATGTATTTATCCTCTAGAGTTTGGAAATATAGAACAGAGGAAAGATGTGATTGGAGTAACCTAACTTTGTAGCTGCTAAACGAGGTATATGATCAGTTAATGTGGAAGGCAGCCTCTGAACTATGAATAATGAAGAAGAAAAGTAGACCCTGTCATGGATTGAATTGTGTCCCCCAAAAATATCTGTCAACTTGGCTAGGTCATGATTCCCAGTATTGTATGACTGTCTACCATTTTTGTCATTTGATGTGATTTCCCTGTGTGTTGTAAATTCTATCACTATGATGTAATAAGATGGATTATTATACTGGTGAGGTCTACCCGATTAGATAGCATCTCAAGCCAATCTCTTTTGAGATACAAAAGAGAGAAGCGAGCAGAGAGACAGAGGGACCTCATACCACCAAGAAAGTAATGCCAGGAGCAGAGCATGTCCTTTGGACCTGAGGCTCCTGCGCAGAGAAGCTCCCAGACCAAGGGAAGATTGATGACACAACCTTCCTCCAGAGGACCTTCCTCCAGAGCCGACAAAGAAGCATTCACCTGGAGCTAACACCCTGAATTTGTACTTGTAGCCTACTAGACCGTGAAAGAATAAATTCCTCTTTGTTAAAGCCATCGACATGTGGTATTTCTGTTAGCAGCAGCACAAGATGACTAAGACAGACCCCAATCAGACACCTAAGTAGGGCCCTTCTGGCTGTGACTAAACAGAAGAATTGGTGACATATATAACTGGGGTCCTGAACTTCTCTAAGAAAACAAGGAACTGGCTAGATAATGAGAGGAAGTTTATGGTTAAATTTTATAGGATAGCAACAAATTGGGGGCATTTTGTTCCTAACATAGTATTATTTGGGCTACACTTTTATCTGCTGCACAACACATTTACTTTGGTGAGTTTGGTAAGACATTGATGCTGAGGGTAATTGCAAATAAGAATTAGAATACAGAATGGCTCATAATGTGGCCTTGCAGTAAATTTAATTAACATCCTGTCCTGCTCTGCTACAGAGGCACCAACAAAGAGGCATTCATTCCTAAAGGCATTAAGGGACTCATTTGCCCATCTACTGTGGTTGGTCCAGTTAGATGCCCAGGAAGAACAGATTCACTGGCGAAACAAGCCCGTGAAAGTACAGTAAGGGCTTTTCTGATTTTTCTGCTGATTTCTCCCACACCCCCTGGAAAACCACCACCAAAACATGAACAAAAAAGCTAGAAACTCTGGCTTCTAAGCAAAACTCTGGGTACCTCTGATACCCGCACCTTCCCCTTATTCCACTACCAAGGAGAAATACCATAGATGAAGCTCAAGAACAATTACTCATCCTAGGTGCTAGGGGCCTGACTGCTCTCTTGGGACGCCCTCCTTTGGGAGTCCCCTTCTTTTTCCCACAGGTTCCTTTTACTGCTTTTACTGCTATCCCACTGGAGGCATGTTCCCGTTTTAGTACGTGCCTCTTAAGCCACCACTTTGGAGAGGTGAAGGGACTTTGAAAAGGGGGTGATAACATATTTTCTTTTTTTACTGGACTACCCCCCGTAAATTGATTTGTACAAAAAGAAATAACTTGAAACACTTTTTGAACTTCTTTCGCAGAGACAGGGCCAAGAAAACGCAGAATGGGCACCCCAACTACGGCAGCCTCCTTAGTGGCAAACGCTTTGCCTGCATACCTCATCAATAACCCTGTGAGGTAGGTACTATCATCATCCCCACTTACAGACGGGAAAATCGAGGGTCGGAAAGGCTAAGTAACTCAGCCTGGGAGCAGGGCTGGTAAGGTGGGGCTCCGGTGAAATTTGCCAGCCTCCCGTGTGCCAGGAGCAAACTGCTTCCCCACGCCCGGCACAGCCCACACCTCCGGCCCTCACCTGCGGGGGCTGTAGGCAGGCGGGAGGCACTGACCTGAGGGGCCGAAGGCGGGTGGGACGCTGGCCAGCCGACGAACAGAGGCGACAGCCTGCGGTCCGGAGGGAAGAGTTCCCAGGAACCTTCCGATCGTCTGATTCTGGCCTCTTCCGCCCGCCAAGGAATCAAACCTCCCGGGCCGGAAGGGGCGGAGCGCGCGCGGGGCGGAAAGGGCTAGCCCGAGGGTGGAGGGGCTGACTTCGGACCCTGGTCTTCAAACTGGGTTGTGCATTCTCCTGGAGGGACATGAAGATTTTCCAGGTGGCATGAGCATGCGGAGTTTCCACCTGCTCGACTTTTTTTACATTCTCTTTCCTAAAATTGATCGGCCAGGACTGTAATCATGGATTTCATTTTCGCCCACCCCTTGCCCAGTGGCCCTTCTCCCACCCAACGAAAGATAAGGCATACCTCTGCCCTCTTCTGAATCTTAGTGAGATTCTGAATCTTAACTGCGGTGTGTGGCCACAAAGAATAAAAACCTCCAAGGGGCCAAACCAATTGTCCATTAGATAACTCAAGGCACCATAAACACAAACACATCACAATAGAAGTCTTTCTAATGCGTATTTACTGCTTGATCATTATTTATGTAATTTTGATTGAGTATCAAGAATAAGGAGGGCTGGTAGTGCAGTGGTTAAATGCTCGGCTGCTAACCGAAAGATCCGTGGTTCGAACCCACTAGCCACTCCGCTGGAGAAAGATGCGGCGGTTGGCTTCCCTAAAGATTACAGCCTTGCCTTAAGGATTACACAGCCTTGGAAACCCTATGGGGCAGTTCTACTCCGTCCTATAGGTCGCCATGAGTCACAGTCAACTCAACGCAATGGGTTGGGTATCAAGTATAATTGTAATGTCCTCTACGCAGACACCAAACCAAAAAACTAGACTCTTTGCTATCAAGTTAATTCCAACTCATAGCGACCCTATAGGACACAGTGGAACTGCCCCATAGGGTTTCCAAGGAGCAGCTGGTGGATTCAAACTGCTGACCTTCTGATTTGTAGCCCAATGCTTAACAACTGCGCGAGGAAAAAAAAATTAATTGTAGCCAGAGGAAAGAAAAAAATACTAACTTTAAATTTACATATGTATTTTTATTTCAGTGAAGTATGATACCAGTTGCCCTAGAATCTATTCAGTGAAGTAGGATAGGGTGCTGGATAAAAGATTTTCAAGCATAAAAATAAATCACGTTAAGACATTCTGTGAAATGGAAACATTAGTCAAGGAAAAAAAAAGAGGGACGGAAAATGAGCAACAGTTGAAGAAGAGCTTGTTTGTGTATTTTTTAAATGAATGTTGGTGGGCATCCAATCACGCCACTATCGCTGATCCATTGGATGCATTTAAAGGAGTGATGCTACAGCTTTATTTAAAATGCTTACAGTAATTCAGTTTATTTTTAAATATGTACAATAATCCAGAAATTACATTCTTTGGAACTATTTAAAATTATGATAAAAAATATAGATATGCACTTAAAGTCTTTCAAAAATCTTTTCAGTATATATTCAAAGAAGTTTGAATATCACAGAATTTAAAGAGAGTAATTATGACACAAAAGAAAACTGGCCAGGGCAAGGAGACGGGGCTCTGAGCTGTGGGACCGGAAGTGCCCGACCCTGCCTGTCTGCGGGCCTGTTTACTCATATGAACAATAAGGAGGTTGGGCTGTGATTCTGTTGCTTCCTGCCTCGTGAGTTAACTGGTCGCGTTAGGCCATTTGGAGTATAACATCTCTACTAATAATAACATAGTTAATAATAATAAAACCCACTACAGCTTTTTGAACCGTTAACGTCCACACATTTGCATTATGTTTATAACCAAACGTCTGCCCCTGTCACACAGGGGAATCTAATACTATTCATTCTTTCATCAATCACCGGTATCTACCCTATACTTGTGCAAGACAATGCCACAGAAAGGAAGGCAGAAAAGAAATGTGGCTTCTGCCCAAGGGAGATCACAGACAGAAGAGCCACGCCTAATGACAACCAGCTCTAATAAAGGACCAGATGTTGTTGTTGTTAGGTGCTGTCGAGGCGGTTCAGACTCATAGTGACACTATGTACAACAGAATGAAACACTACTTGGTTTCATTAACCTGCTACTTTACCAAGCATGATGTCCTTCTCCAGGGACTGGTCCCTCCTGACAATACGTCCAAAGTACAATGTCGTAAGACTAAGTCTCACCATCCTCACTTCTGAGGAGCATTCTGGCTGTACTTCTTCCAAGACAGATTTGTTCATTCTTCTGGCAGTCCATGGTATATTCAGTATTCTTCACCAACACCGTATTTCAAATGCATCAATTCTTTGGTCTTCTTTATTCATTGTCCAGCTTTTGAATGCATATGAAGCAATTGAAAACATCGTGGCTTGGGTTAGGCACACTTTAGTCCGCAAGGTGACATTTTGCTTTTTAACACTTTGAAGAAGTCTTTTGCAGCAGATTTGCTCAATGCAATACATCATTTGATTTCTTGATTGCTGCTTCCATGGGTGTTGATTGTGGATCCAAATAAAATGAAATCCTTGACAACGTTAATCTTTTCTCCATTTATCATGATGTTGCTTATTGGTCCAGTTGTGAGGATTTTTGTTTTCTCTGTGTTGAAGTGTAATCCATACTGAAGGCTGTAGTCTTTGATTTTCATCAGTGAGTGCTTCAAGTCCTCTTTACTTTCAGCAAGCAAGGTTGTATCATCTGCATATCACAGGTTGTTAATGCATCTTCCTCCAATCCTGATGCCCCATTCTTCTTTATAGAGTCCAGCTTCTCGGATTATTTGCTCAGCATACAGATTGAATAAGAATGGCGAAAGAATACAATCCCAACGCACACCTTTCCTGATTTTAAACCACACAGTATCCCCTTGTTCTGTTCAAAAGACCGCCTCTTGGTCTATGTACAGATTCCTCATGAGCACAATTAAGTGTTCTGGAATTCCGATTCTTCGCAATGTTATCCATAATTTGTTATGATCCACACATTCGAAGGCCTTTGCATAGTCACTGAAACACAGGTAAACATATTTCTGGTGTTCTCTGCTTTCAGTCAAGATCCATCTGACATCAGCAATGATATCCCTGGTTCCACATCCTCTTTTGAATCTAGCTTGAATTTCTGGCAGTTTCCTGTCAAGGTACTGCTGCAACCGTTTTTGAATTATCTTCAGCAAAATCTTACTTGCATGTGATATTAATGATATTGTTTAATAATTTCAGCATTCAGTTGGATCACCTTTCTTCGGAAAGGACACAAATGTGTATCTCTTCCAGTCAGTTGGCCAGGTAGCTGTCTTCCAAATTTCTTGGCATAGATGAGTGAGCACCTCCAGCACTGCATCTGTTTGTTGAAATATCTCAGTTGGTATTCCTTCAATTCCTGGAGCCTTGTTTTTTGCGAATGCCTTCAGTGCAGCTTGGACTTCTTCCTTCAGTACTATCAGTTCTTGATCATATGCTACCTCCTGAATTGGCTGAATGTCAACTAATTCTTTTTGGTACAGTGACTCTGTGTATTCCTTCCACTTCTTTTGATGCCTCTTGTGTCATTCAATATTTTGCCCATAGAATCCTTCAATATTGCAGCTCAAGGCTTGAATTTTTCTTCAGTTCTTTCAGCTTGAGAAATGCCAACTTCTGCAGTCCAAAATTGATCAAATATGTAATCAAGATACATTGATAATTACTGGTGATGGGAATGTGAAATTTGGAAATGAAGGAGAAGGATCAGTAGTTGGAAAATATGGCCTTGGTGATAGAAATAACCCCAGACATTGCATGATACAATTTTGCGAGACCAACAACTTATTCATTGCGAATATACTTTTTTCAACAACATAAACTGTGACTACACATGGACCTCGCCGGATGGAATACGCAGGAATCAAATAAACTACATCTGTGGGAACAGACAATGGAGAAGGCCAATATCATCCAGAGGTGTAGCAAGGGTAATGAGCGCCCAGGGGCAATCTCTAAATTTGTGCCCCCTTCCTACCCATCTGGCTTGGGGCAAATGCCCTCTCTAACACCCCCTCACTATGCCTCTGATATCATCAGTCAGAACAAGGCCAGGGGCCACGGTGGAACAGACCATCAATTGCTCATATGCAAGTTCAAGCAGAAGCTGAAGAAAATTAAAACAAGTCCTTGAGAGCCAAGGTACAACCTCACGTATATCCCACCTGAATTTACAGATCATCTCAAGAATAGATTTAATACATTGAGCACTAATGACCAAAGACCAGACGAATTGTGGGATGACATCAAGGACATCATACATGAAGAAAGCAAAAGGTCATTACAAAGACAGGAAAGAAAGAAAAGACCAAAATGGGTGTCAGAAGAGACTCTAAAACTTGCTGTTGAATGTAGAGTACCTAGAACGAAAGGAAGAAATAATGAAGTAAAAGAGCGGAACAGAAGATTTCAGAGGATAGCTCAAGAAGACAAAGTATTATAAAGAAATGAGCAAAGACCTGGAGTTAGAAAACCAAAAGGAAAGAACACACTCAGCATTTCTCAAGCTGGAAGAACTGAAGAAAAAGACCAGAGAAAAGTACTAAATGCAAGTGTATGCAACCATGCTGGTTAGAGCTCAAAGAGGTAGCAGTTCATTCTGACCAGGGGGTTGAAGTACTTTGTACTGGAGCCAGGCCTTTAATAAAAACAGAAAATTTTGACAAGGGAAGAAGAGCATCTGTAGGCTGGGGAAACTATGCATGCGGAAGCACCCACCCAAAACTCCAAACCCCCTGCCATCAAGTCGATTCTGACTCATGGCTACCCTATAGGACACAGTAGAACCACCCCATAGGGTTTCCAAGGCTGTAATCTTTACAGAAGCTAACAGCCACATCTCTCTCCTGTGGATTGGCTGGTGGGTTCAGACCTCGGAGTTCCAACCACTGACACAGAGGCAAGAAAATGCAAGTCTCCTGGGAGAAAGGTGTGGATGGAGCACAGGGTATAGGAGGTGTGGCAAGAAAGAAAGAGCAGGTAGGCAGGGCTTTGACTGTGAAGAGTCTTGTGTGCAGGGCTAGAGTTGGGAAGGGTGTTGACCAGGAACAGGAGACAAGTAGATTTACATTTCAAAGAAAACCCAAGCAGCCACTCCATTAGGTCAGTGCCTCCTGCCTGCCAGCATAGGAGTGTCTAGGGTCTGAACAGGCTGGGTGAGAGCTGTGCATCTCTGATGCAGAATGAAGGCCATGGATCTCAGCACCACATGTAGCTGAGTCATCAATGGGAAACAAAGGCTGGAGTCCCACTTCTGAGTGCCCCATTCAGAGCAATACCCTTTCCCTTCCATGGTCATCCAGGTTAGCTGACCTCAGGCTACAAAACATGCCCTGATTCTTATCCTCAATGCAAGAGAAAATGGTAAGCCATGCAAAATTGCTTGGTCATAGGCCTGCTAGAAAAGGAGATAACTCTAGAAAGCCTATTAAAAATACTTCAGGAATTTGTTAAATCTCCTAATATTGATAATCGAACTTTGGTTAGGTCAGAGAATGTCCTTGTTCTGGAGAATACATATTAAAGTATTTAGGGGTAAAGAGACATGAGATCTACAACCTACTTTCAAATGGTTCAAGGAAAAAAAAAAAAATATATATATATATATATACACACATACTGAGGGAGGGTGAATGGGGCAAAATTATGAGGCAAAATGAAGGTCATGGTGAATCTGGGTAAAGGATATATGGGAGTTCCTTGTTGTATTCTTGTGACTTTTCATTGATAAACAAAGGTGCTTCCCTCAAACCTTATCCAGGAGAACAGAACTGGTCAAGTAAAAGGGTAAAAATTATCAGAGAGATAATCCAGAAACTGACCTGTTGGTGACAAAAGTGGGGGAAGGAAGGGACCTGCACGAGCCCAAAGAAAAGGTCAACCTTTAAGGAATGAACAGTGGGTCTCCAGTCCCTGTTGGTGGAGGACCTGAACTTGACACCAAAAGGGAGACTGAGCAAGACAGTAGGTACAACTCTCCAAATCAGAGCCCTTCCAGAGCTGAGGTAACTGTCCCACAGCAGCATCCTTGCACCCTCTGTCAATCTAAGCCTGCACTCTCTAAGCAACCTTCTGGGAGTTGACGGTGGCCAGTCCCCAAAGGTCTGTCCCCCTGGTATGAATTAATTCACAAGCTCTGGCTCCCCCCAGCAGTCTTCTGGAAGGTTAGTTACTACTGTGAGCCCCTGAAACCAGGAATCTTCTGAATCTGGGAGGCTTGAGCTGTAGTTCCCAGGAGAATGCATCCTTCATCTCTGGTTGTACAGCCCTTTGCACACACCTCCATTAATCCAAGTAGCACCAAGGCTCTTTGCCAGTTAGTTAAATGTTGCTCTCCCAGACCAGACTCTGTAACACTGGAGGCCAGAGACCATGTTAGTGTGGCTGATCCTAGCCTAGCACACAGTAACCAGAAACCAAACCAAACCCATTGCCATCCAGCCGATTCCAACTCATAGTGACCCTATAGGACAGAGTAGAACTGCCCCAGAGTTTCCAAGGAGCACCTGGTGGATTTGAACTGCCGACCTTTTGGTTAGCAGCCGTAACTCTTAACCACTACGCCTCCATGATTTCAAAAAGAAGGTTTCTTGAGCTCCTACTGTTTTGAAATAAAACATTTTTGTGTGCATGAAAACCCAACTTCATTTTGAGTTTGAGTTTCCATTCTGCCAAGGGAGCAGAAACTTAATTTCAGTCTTTTGGAGTCCACCCTGCCATTTCTCTCCCACCCATTAAATTTAAGTTCAAGGGATTTTATATAGATGATGGAGGTGGGAATCTGACCATTGGTCGGTCATCAGCCCATACAAGTGGCCACTACTATCTCTCCCATTCCTGGTAGCCAGAACCCTTCTGGCCCGGAAGCTCTCTTCCCCTCTGTTCCACATCTAAGAGCTCAGGAATCATACTACTGTGTCGGAGCAAAGAAATCACCAAGCTTTACCTTTGACTCTTGGGGCTCTGATCAGAAAGCAGGGAACAGCCCTTCATACCCATTTCTCACACCACCAAGGTCTCTATCTCCATCACTTCCCCCTTCGTCTTCTCTTTTCTTCCAGCCCCAGGGGAACCTCTTCTTTGTTAGTGAGTGAGGTTTGGGAAGCTCTGCTGTCTCTTATAGAGATTTTCTATTCTTGAAATCTTCTGTATTTTTGGAAGGGCACAAATTTTTGGACACCTAAGCAGGAAATACTCCTTTTTCTCTCCTCTCTATCACATCCCTTCTCTGGGGACATAAACAACACAAAAGCCCACAGCTTGAATGGAGGGGAGTAACATGGATAAGCATAGTGATTTGAGGGGAAGGTGGTAAACTATACGGAGAAAGGAATATTGTTAAACATCTCAGAAACTATTATCCCACCACACATATGACTCATTACATTTTTAATGACATATGAATGAAGGAGCATCTACATCTGCCAAGGAAAAGGCCATCTTGTATTGTCTCCCAACTCCAACGTAGCTGCAATACTGAGCATGGGATCTTTAAGCAAAAAGTGTTTCTCTCCTTTTACTACTTTGACCTGTGGCTGTGGCATGCTGTTACCACCTGGTGGCAGCATACCCCGATCACGGATGCCATTTGTTTGGAGACAGGTCTCCTTTTTAAAGATTATGGACAGAAAGACAACCACACATTATGTACCCCTGACAGAAGTGCACAACACCACCTATGAAGTAGCCTTGACAAAAAAATCAAACCTGAATCTGATTAAAGTTCTGGACCAGTTTACAGGAAATACAGGAGACAAAAGAATATGTTGAATGACATCGTGGGGATGTGAGCAGCAAAACTCAAGAGTACAGAAAACACTATAAGACAAACACCTAATTTCTTTTAAAAATGCAAGAAAAAGAAAAAGACATTGAGGAGATCTAAAGATTCAAAAAAGACCAAAGAGACAAAGTAACAAATCACAAAAAAAAATTCATGGGAAAGTCAAGGAAATGAGAATGCTCACTAGATATTAGATGATATTAAGGAATTACTATTAAAATTTTCTGGGGGGTGATAATGGCATTCTGGTTATGATTTTAAAAGGAAGTACTTTAATATTTCTTTAAAAGTAGATACATATTGAAACACAGGTATAATGGTATAATGTCTGAGATTTGCTTCAAAATAAGGGTTTGGCCTACTGACTGTAGTTTGCTGACCCTGACCGAGATCATAACTTTTGCACAACCATTTCAAATTTGAAATCTGGCTTTTCGGGGAATGGAACTTGGTAGTAAGCTACAAACACATGGGATGTCTCCACATCAGCTTAGGACAAGAAAGAGAGGTGACTCTTACATTTCATTCTAACTGTTAGATGAATTTGTCTAGAACTATGGGGCCTACATCCTCACTTGTCTCAAAGATCATTGCCTGGTAATTATAGAAGAGATGAGGCCTTGAGAGAATTATGAAAACTGGAAAGAAAAGTAATTGATCCTGGTTCACATTCTACAGTTTGTTACTTAATACTGATAAAGAACCAAAAATCTCCAGCTTCTCTAAAAACTTATCTTTATAGAAAAGACATATAATATTCTGTTTAAATTAGCTTGATGGTTTAGCAAAGTAGCGTAGCAGATGCTCAGTATGGACAGAGTGTTTTTCCTTTTCAGAAAAAGGTTCTCAACCTTGGCTGCATATTAGAATCTCTTGGAAAGCTTTCAAAAATCCAAATGCCCAGGCTACACCTCCACCAATTAAATCAGAATCTCTGGGAATGGGAACTCCTCAAGAGATTCTAATGTGTCTTCAAGGTTAAGAATTACTATTTTATTATACTATTCAGGACTTTTGCTCTTTGTCTGGGTGCATTGTGTCATGACCAATGCCAAAAGATACAATATGCAATATTTGCATAATCGTGTGTAGCACAGCTGCTAAGTAGGTTCAGATCCTTTGAATTATAGACACCTCCCCTGTCTTCGCACCTTGAACCTGTGTGCCAGGGCTAGATGAATTGCAGGTGGGCTTCTGAATTTCATGTCTGTAACCTTGGCAACAAAGAAGGCTGCAGGTAATTATCAATTTAAAAAATAGCCAAAGACTTGAACAGACACATTTCACAAAAGAAGATAAATGAATAAGCACACGAAAGGTTCTCAGCATCTTTAGTCATCAGGGAAATGCATACGAAAACCATAATTAGATACAATTTCACACCACTGACGCTACCAAAAGACTAACAATACCAAATATTGGCAAGGATAGATCAACTGGAACTCTCACACATTGCTGGTGAGATCATAAAATGGCACAACCACTTTGATAAACTGTTTTGCAGTTTCTTATAAAATTAAATATTCTCTTATCCAATGACCCAGCAATTCCTCTTCTAGGAAATAAAAACATTTGTCCACCAGAAATGTTCCAAAATGTTCATAGTAGCTTTATTTATAAGAGTTCTAAACTGGAAACCACTCCAATGTCCATCAACAGGAGAGAGACTGGATAAACAAATTGTGTTATATTCAGACAATGGAACACTACTCAGCAATAGAAAGGAACGAACGATTGAGTTGTTCAGAACTGAGAGCTGTGTTGAGAACAACACAGTTGAAGCTCAAAAACATTATGTTGAATGAAAGAAGCAAGTTACAATACATACTGTATGATTCTCTTTCTATGAGGTTCAAAGAGAGGCAAAACTAGTCTATCATGATAAAAATCAGAGCAGTTGTTTTCTGGGGGATGGGGAGGGGAGGCACATAGGAAATGACTGGAAAGGGGTAGGGGCACAAGGAAACTTTGTGGAATGATAGAAATGTTTTACCCTTCGTTTGATTGGTGGTTACCCAGGTGAATCATCATCACAACTCATATAACTATACGCTTAAGATCCATGCATTTTATTGTATGTAAATTATACCTGTCCACGGGTAGTGCAAACGGTTAACATGCTGGTGGAAAGGTTGAAGGTTAGAGTCTACCCAGAGGTGTGTTGGAAGAAAGGCCTGGCAATCTACTTCCAAAAAAATCAGCCACTGAAAACCAAGCATAGGTCCTGCACCCTTCTTCTCATATGATTTTTAAATCAAGGTACAATTTTTCTAGTTGCAATTGAGTCAACCCCAACTCATGGTGACCCCATGTGTGTCTGCCTTGAGCATTATGCTCTTTTAAGATCTATTCATATGGATTATACTGACAACATCAACTGAAAAGATTAGATAGGAAACTTACAGTAGATTAGGGACTAGAATCATCTGAAGCCTCATTCATTCACACCTGGTGATTGTTTCTGGCTGTCAGCTTGGAATGATGGCTAGAACACCTACGCTGGTATCTCCAGGTCACTTGGGCTTCCTCACAATATAGTGGCTGGGTTCTAAAGGCATGTGGAAAGAGAAAGACGGAATCTGTACCTTTTTGTGCCTTGGCTTGGAGGTCATACTCCATTAGAGCAGTCACAAGCTCCACCCAGATTCAAGGGCAGGGATCACAGACCTCACCCCTCAGTGGCAGGAATATCAGTCACGTTGCAAGAAGAGCATGCGGAGAATGGGATAAATATATTGATGCAGCCACCTTTGAAAAAGACAATCTGCTACAGACACTTCCAGTTTCATGTTACGGAAAACCCAACCCTAATGGGCTTAAGTTAAACAAAAAGAGAATTTACTGGCTCACATACGTGAAAACTCCAGGAGTAGCACTAACTGTAAATAAGGCTTGATTGATCCCAAGCTATGTCACCAGAACCCAGTTTCTCTTTCTTCATCTCTGACTTCAGCTTCTTTGGTGCTGGCTCAAGTCTCAGACAGACTGTCTCCTCATGGTGGCAAGATGCTGCCCCAGCTCCAACCACCTATCTTCTCTTGCTCAGTCATTGCAGGAAGAAAAAGTCCACTTCTCTGAAAGTTCATAAAAACTTCCAGGAAATTGAGTTTCTTTGGCTCTGATTGTTCTGACTTGGTTCTTGTGCTCATCCCTGAACCAATTCATTGTCATCAAGGAGAGGTTCTGTATTAATTGACTTAAGCCTGAGTCACATGTCTACCTGTGAAGCTAGGGATGAGGTCAACATCACCTGAAATACCTCTCTTCTGTAACAAATGAATCCAGCTACAAGGACAGAAGATCTGATTTACATCAAGATTTTACGGTTAAGAGCGGACTACTAACCAAAAGGATAACGGTTCAAACCCATCCAGAGGCACCTCACAAGAAAGCCCTGGCTATTTGCTTCCAAAAAGGTCACAGCCATGAAAACCCTATGGAGCTAGTTCTACTCTGCAACACACGGAGTGCAACACACTTTTTTTTCCCCTCACATCACAAAGTCTAGAGTCAGACAACAGTATTCCTTTGTTCTGTTTGAATGACTGCCTCTTGGTCTATGTACAGGTTCCACGTGAGCACAATTAAGTGTTCTGGAATTCCCAATCTTTGCAATGTTATCCATAATTTGTTATGATCCACACAGTCAAATACCTTTGTGTAGTCAATAAAACACAAGTAAACATCCTTCTGGTATTCTTTCACTTGTCTGTCAGTTTGTAGTACTGTGGTGGCTTGCACATTGCTGTGATGTTGGAAGCTATGCAGCTGGTATTTCAAACAGCAGCAGGGGTTTCAGTGGCGCTTCCAGACTAAGATACACTAGGAAGAAGAACCTGGCAGTCTGCTTCTGAAAAATAATCAGCCAGTGAAAACCTTATGAATAACAGTGGAAGAAACCTTAGTGACCTCTTACTGGTAATTGCCAAATTCTATAGAAATAAGTCATTATCTTACTGGATTTCTCTTTTGCATTTGACAATGTTGGTTATTTTCTCCTTTCTGCAATTCACTACTGCTTCGTTGAAACTCTATTTCCCTTGCTTCTGTGACAATGAGCTCTCTTGGTGTCCTTACACCTCTGTGACCATGTCATTTGTATGTGTGAGATGCCCTTCTTTGTCTCCCTATCCCACACCCCTGGACTTGACCCCAGCCAAACACTCTTCTCATTCTGTCTGTTCCTTGTTTTTTGTCTTCTTTACTGTTCATTTCAGGTATTTTTATTCTTATTTCTATAATAAGGAAATTTAAGGTTGCTAATCTTCTCGTGGCTGCAACAATGGGCTCAAACATAGCAATGATTGTGAGGAGGGCACAGGACTGGGCAGTGTTTCATTCTGTTGTACACAGGGTTGCTGTGAGTAGCAATCAACTCAATGGCACCTAACAACAACAGTCTTCTGGTAAGCAGAGATTTGGCCCATTCCCATAGGCCTTTGTTAAATATCTAAATAGACTTTGCTTTCCTTGAACTTATTTTATAATATGAATAATGCATATTCTGCTTTCTTTTTGTTTGTACTTGCCCATTGTCTTTTCATAAATGTTATGTTTAATGTTTCTGCTCATTCATATGTTTCACACACTTGACTTAAATAAACACACTTGATTTCCATCTAGTACACATACGGACCCTCTTGACTCATCATAAGTTTAAATGCCAATGACTGCACACCCAGGGATTTCTGAATTTGTGACCCCCTACTGAAAGCACTTTTGACATCTTGACATACTTCATGGAAGAAAAATTGAGGAGTTAAACTATGGTGACAGAATCAGGGAGAGTTCTTTGGTTGCAAGGAACAGAAACCAGCTGTGGTTAACTTAAGAAAAAATTATATGGGTGAGTTCACAGGAGAAAAGGAAGAGCTAAATAACTCCTCATGACCGACGAGGGAATTTTTTAATTCATTAAACATAGTGTTATGGATTGAATTGTGTTCATAAAAATATATGTTGTAAATGCTAACTTCTATACCTGTGGTTATATCCCATTTAGGAATGGGTTGTCCTTGTTATGTTAATGAGACAGGATTATTGTAGGGTGTATCTTGAGTCTATCTCTTTTGAGATTAAAAGCTAGCAAGTAGAGATGGGGGAATAAAGATGCCAAGCCACAAGAAGATCGCCCAGGACTAGAAGCTCAGAACAGACAAGGACCTTCCTCCAGAGTTGACAGAGAAAGACTTCCCCTGAGCTGACACCCTGAATTTGGACGTCTAGCCTCCTAAACTGTGAGAAAAGAAATTTCTGTTTGTTAAAGACACCCACTTGTGGTATTTCTGTTATAGCAGCAGTAGTTAACTAAGATAGAATTTGGTATGGGAAGAGTAGGGTACTATTCTAACAGATACCTAAAATGTGGAAGTGGTTTTCAAATTGGGTAATTGGTAGAGGCTGGAAGAGTTTTAAGGTTCTTAATGCTAAGAGTCTAGATTGCCTCAAAGAGACTATTGGTAGAATTATGGACGTCAAAGGCAATTCTGGTGAGGGTTTGGAAAGAAAAAAGGGGAGCTATAGAGAAAGTCTCTATCATGTGGAGAAAATATGTGGCACCAACAACTGAATGTTGCTAGAAATGTGGATGTTAAATGTGCTTCTGGTGAGGCTTTAAAAGAAAATGTTGAACATGTCATTGAACAATTGAGGAAGGGCAATGCATTTTATGCAGTGGCAAAGAGCTTGTCTGAATTATGGTCAAATGTTTGATGGAAGGTAGAACTTATAAGTGATGAACTTGGATATCTGGCTGATGAGATTTCTAAGCAAGATCTTAAAGGGGCCACATGGTTTCTCCTTGCCACTTATAGTAAAACACAAGAAGAAAGAGATGGACTTAAAAATGAACTGTGCGAAATGAAAACAAAATTTAAAGATCGGGAAAATTCTGTTGTGCAAACTAAGGACACATGTCCTAGAATTTTAACCAAGGACATGGCTACACAATCTTTTGTTAAAGAGATTAAGCCTATGACTGATGGATCTAACCAACTACCACAGCAGAAAACTCATCAGCTTAGACTGAAGAGGACAGAGAAAGAGTGAAAAGAAAGAAAGCTGTCTGTCTCTTGGAATTCTACAGGCAGGAATCAGGCCAAAGGAGTTACATCTGTTGTTCTCCAACAAAAGAAAAGAATCAACCCTGGAGCAACTGAGAGATCAGCAAAACCGTTGGAAGGAGCACAGGAAGCAGGGCTACCTCAATTTCAAAGGGTGGAACCATGGCTTGTTGGGTTTCAAAGGGTGGGGCCATGCCAAGGCCTCCTACGTTTCAAAGAGACAGATTTTCACCAATTCAGTTCCAGAGTGTGGGGCTGCCTTTCACAAGTGCCAGGTGAATGAGGCCACTACCCAGAGCTGAGGGAGCAGGGCTGCCATGGCCATTGGGCAGAAGAATGGGGACTGTTGGCACTGAGGGGATGAGGTCGCCACTCTCATGGACTAGGAGAATGGGGCCACCCAAAGCTGAGGGAGCAGAGTTGCCATCCCAGTGGCCCTGGAAGGCAGATCTGAGGCCTAGGGCTGAGGGGTCTCCACCCAGAATCCAAAAGTCATAGCCAACACCCAGAGTCTGCAGGGTGGGGCCATTGCTCAGATGGTCTCAGAGAACAGAGGATTATTTTCAAGACTTGAGAGCTAATGTAAATTGTTCTGCTGGATTTTGGACTTGCTTAGTGCCTTTTGTAATTCCATTTGTAATGGGAATGTCTGCCTTGTGCCTGTTCCACCATTGTACTTTGAAAGCAGATAATTCGTATTCTAGATTTCACAGGTTCACAGATGAAGAGGACTTTTGTCCCAGGATAGAACATGCCTAGCATCTCACCCACATTTGATTTAGATGATTCAGATGAGATTTTGGACTTGGAGTTGATTTAAGATTTTTTGGGATGATGTGATGGGGTGAATGTGTTTTACATGTGGCAATGTCATAAGTTTTGGGGGGTCAAAGGTTGGAATGTTTTAGATTGAATTCTATCCCCTGAAAATATGTGTTTTAAATCCTAACCTCTATGCCTGTGGTTATAATCCCATTTGGGAATGGGTTGCCCTTGTTATGTTAATGAGACAGGATTAGTATAAGGTATATCTTGAATCAATCTTTTTTGAGGTATAAAAGAGATTAAAAGCAAGCTAGTGAACAGAGATGGGGGGAAGAGAGATATCAAGCCATATGAAGATTGCCCAGGAGCAGAAACTCAGAATAGACAAGGATCTTCCTCCAGAGTTGACAGAGAGAAAGCCTTCCCCTGAACCTTCTGAATTTGGATGTCTAGCCTCCTAACCTATGATAAAATAAATTTCTACTTGTTAAAGCCACCCACTTGTGGTATTTCTTTTATAGCAGCACTAGATAACTAAGACACATAGCATTAAATGTCCTTTATTCCTTTCCCTGTGTCTGTGTGTAATAAATAGTTTGGCTGCCTTTGCCCCTGGTTGCTGGAAGGTAACCTCTAAACCCTTGGAACTTCCCAAGTTATAGGAGTGTCTTTATTATTCATGGTGGACCCTTTAGTTTAAACCTACTAGTTTACTCAGGATGGGGCTGGCCACACCAGAAAGACCAACCATGTGATTAAAAGATTGGGGCTTTAAACCCATGATATCAGTCCAACTGACCTCAGAGAGAGGTGGGTGTCTAGAGACTGAGTTCAACCAAGTGGCCAATGAGTCAATCAATCTTGTCTATTTAACGAAACCTCAATTTAAAACTCTGAAAAAGAAAACAAACCTCTGGACACTGAAGTTTGAACTAGCTTCCCTGGTTAGACTGTGCCCTTAACCTTCAGTTTGGCTAACTCCAGGTAACTAGACACTGTTTTAGACAATAGGAAATCAGTGGGGACCATGATAGACATGGTCCCTGCTTTCAAAACATGTATATCTAGCCTTGAGACCCAGGCCTAGCTCAACAACCTCTTTTACTGACAGTTTCCAACATGCACCCCAAATACTTCAACCATGCAGTTTGCTAGTGCACGAAGTTCTTTAATGTTTCTGTAACTAGGCATATACTACTCTTTCTGTGTATAATGCCCTCTCCCTCATCTTTACTTGGTGACTTTCTACTGTGTTTTCAAAACTTGGCCGAAATGTCACCACTATTAAGAGGTCAATAAGTTCCTCCCCCCGCCCCTTTCCCTCCTGGGTTCAGAATTATTTGAGATGTAGACAGAGGAGCTGACTGGATGAGCTAAAATATCATTTTTATTATTAATAAGGCCTAGGTTGAAGAACATGGCTTATGTCTGAGGCCAAATGACCTTGTTAATATCTGGCCCTAGAATTATTGTTGTTGTGTGCTGTTGAGTCAATTCTGACTCATAGTGACCCTATAGGACAGAGTAGAACTGCCCCATAGGGTTTCCTAGGTTACAGTCTTTACGTGAGAAGATCACCAGGTCTTTTCTCCCATAGAGCAGCTGGTGGGTTCAAACCTCCAACCTTTCGGTTAGCAGCTGAGCACTTAAGTATTGTGCCACCAGGACTCCTCGGTCCTAGAATTAGGCAGACTTTTTTTTTAAAATATTTAACATGTTATTTTGTCTATTAAAATGATTTTAAATTATTTTAATCTTATTTTATCTATTAATGGTAAAAAAAAATATTGTTACCAATGATAATATTGAAGTAACTTCAATATAAAATGTATTATTTTTAAATAATTTTGAATAATTTTTGCTTAATAATTTGTGAAACAGAAATTTGAAGGTCTGTTCTTCTTTCAGTTTTTTTGCATGCTTGGTTTTGAGGCCGTCATAGCTAAAAAAGATACTTCACAGTGATATACAGATCTAAGAATAAATCCAAACCTTTCAATTATGTACTCCCATTGTGCATAGCTTTTTGTTGAAATTCAACTTTCAACTTTCCATCTTACTTTATATCAATCAATTCTTGTTGCAAACTACCTAGAAGATGTGGCATTTCAGTAATTTTAACAAATGAACTAAAAGACCCATTGATACTCCTCATCTGGAAGATTTTAAAACTGGTAACAATTTTTTTTTCCATTTTGCGTATGTATATATATAAATTTTACAGATGACTCATATTCTTTTTTTCTTACAATAAAATCATGTAATGATAGAAAATGTCTAAAATGCCTTTTCACAATTCTCTCTGCAGTTACTTGTTTTTTTCCCCCCCAACTTTGTTGAGGTGTAATTGACATACAGTAAACTGTACATATTCACAGTGCACAATCTGATGAGTTCTGACATTCCTGTCTACCTGTGAAACCATCAACACAATAAAGATAATGAGTATATGTATCACCCCTGAAAGTATCCCATACCCTTTGTAATACACTCTCTTCCCTCCTCCCTCAGCCCCAGACAACCATTGATCTACTAACACTTCAGGTATGAAAAAACAGATCAGACTATGTATGTGCTGAATCTATGTGGGATTGACCCAAAAAAAAAAAGGTGCTAAAACCTGTATATGCCGTTTCTTCTTCCAAACTCACCAATCACATAAATTGCTATTCCTCCCCTAAAGGAGGCCCGTCCATGCGAACATATGTACCCTGGGGAAAGGATGCTCCTTCCTCAACAACAATCTCTGTGACGCCTTTCCCTTATCCTCCTGCAGAGTCAGTAACTCCTCTGTGCTCCCACCTTATAAACACCTCTGTAATGAGATGAGGAACACATTATTCAGCAGAATTCCTGGAAGACTGAGGAAGGATATATTGAGACTGCTCTCCATCAGAGAACTAGCTGGGAGTATGGTGAGAGAGTGTCAGGAAAGTGGGCTTTTGGAAGGTGGTAGAATATCAGAGGCAGAGCCAGAGACAGCTGAATGTTGCATTTTGTGTGACACCATTCCACCTCAATTTACTCTATGATGATAAATGTGATTGGAATTTTTTGTATGTGTGAAAGTGGTGACAAGAGAGAGATCCAAGATCAGATTTGTTGAGGAAGCACCACTGTTGAGGGAGCTTCTGTGAAAGACCAAGAGAACCCACAGTTTTACCCCTATTGCTGTCCAAAGATTTTTACAAAGAGCTTTGTGGTAACCAGCCTCAAAGATGGCTACCAATGATTCTCTTCTCCTGGTATTTATTCCTTTGTGGAGTCCCCTCCTACAATGAAGAGATGACCTGTGTAACCTATAGGATATTATGGCAATGATGGAGAATGACTTCCAAGGCTTGGTCATAAAGACAGTGAAGCTTCTACCTTGCTCTCTCAGATCACTTGCACCAGGGGAAGCCAACAGCCATGTTGTGAGGACACTCAAGTAGCGCTATAGAGAGGTTCACGTGGTTAGGAACTAAAACTTCCTGACAGCAGTCATGTGAATGAGTCATCTTGGAAGTGGATCCTCCAGCCCCAAGCCAATATCTTTTTTTTTTTTAAAAGGGGAAAAACCTTAATTGTGAAAAAAACGTATATTTTAATGTACAAAATTGCGCACATTATACATTTAACTAACATAGAAAAATACATCTTGGTAACAAAATGGAATGCCAGCCTATTCTGCACAAAGTTGTAGCAATCATTGCAAATCTTGGGAGACCTGGAGGAAGTGTTGAGGGAGTGTTGAGCCTGGGTCAGGACTGGACGGAATTTTTTCTTTTTTCCTGGAAGAATTTTTTTTTTAATTGTTGTAGTTTAAATTAAGTTTACATTTCAAGTTAGTCTCCCATACAAAATTTGTATACATACATTGTTATGTGACCCTAATTGCTCACCCCATTCTGTGACAGCACACTCCTTCTTTCCACCCCTGATTCCCCAGGTCCATTCAACCAGCTCCTAATCCTCTCTGCCTTCCCATCTCACCTCTGGACAGAAGCTGCCCCTTTGGTCTCCTGTATCTACTTGACTAAGAGGCACACTCTTCACAAGTATCACTTTATGTCCCACAGTCCAAGACACGATGGAATTTTGATGAGCCCCAAGGACCAGCCCCTCAGTTCACTTCACTGCAGGCAGAGCTGAGGGACACCCCACTTCTCAGAGCCCCTGAGGGAGGGCCCTGCTGAGGAGCATCCAACCAAAGGGGGCTGTTGGTCACCGGACCACTCTCATGAACAGATGCTTCTAATTGGGAGAGGGACAGAACTTGGACTTCCTAAGTCTGACTTGGGTTTATTAGTGGAGACACCAAAAAAAAAAAAACCAAACCCATTGCCATTGTGTTGATTCTGACTCATGGCAACTCCATGTGTGTCAGAGTAGAACTGTGCTGATAGAGTTTTCAATGGCTGATTTTTCAGAAGCAGATCACCAGGACTTTCTTCCATGCCGCCATGGGATGGATTTGAACCACCAAGCTTTTGGATAGCAGCCGAGTATGTTAACTGTTTTCATCACTCGGGGACCTAAAGGGGGTCCTTTTGGGTTCATGCAATTGCAAGGTGAATATTTACTGTGCATTTGGGCCTGTGGAGAAGTGCATGATTTTCAAACTAATGTCTGTGCACACGCCTTTCACGTGGTCTGGCCACCTTTACATGGCCTAGGATTCAACCTGAAGAGAGCTAGGAAACCAGGGATGTCCTGCCAAATTGGACTTGCAAGCTCTGTGACACCAATGCCCCTTCCCTGCCTCACTGTCAAGAGCTGGTTGTGAAGGCCTGCACTGTGGACCCAGGCCAATATCTTGACTGCAAACTCATGAGAGACTCTGAACTCGAACCAACCAGTTAAACATCTACACAATTTCTGACCCATTGAAGGTGTGAACAATGCTTACTTTTATTTTAATCCACTAAGATTTGGGGTAATTTGTTTCACTGCAGTAGATAACCAATACAGGCTCCCAGGATATTATAAAGGAATAAATTTCCAGATCTTCCATTTCTATATGTATTCCTTCCTAAAACTGGTTAGCATGAGAACATATCTGAGGTCTGTTGATCTTTTTTCTTACTTCCCTTTCACAATTGTCCTTCTCCCACTTTACAAAAGAAAACTTCTCTCCCATCTGATTCTTAACAGTGGTGTTTAACTTGGGGTATAAAAGCCTACCTGGTGTAAAAACAATTTCAGAAAGCAGAGCTTATGGGTAGAGAGTCCTTCAGAACAAAGCAAAGAGGGCTTCGGTATAAAAAATTGAAGGCGACTAACTCTTTTTTCATCCAGGAATCAAAATCAATCTCTCTCTTTCTTTCTGTACCTTTCTTTGAATTCAGAAGTGAGATGGTTGTCACAAGTACATATAGTCAACGAATTTATTTGAATTCAAAACTGAGGTAAGA
Source organism: Trichechus manatus latirostris (assembly GCF_000243295.1). Classification (NCBI taxonomy): domain Eukaryota; kingdom Metazoa; phylum Chordata; class Mammalia; order Sirenia; family Trichechidae; genus Trichechus; species Trichechus manatus. The sequence goes on from NW_004443952.1 coordinate 25,205,600, forward strand.
CTTTTTCTGACAGAATCTAAGACTTCTTGGTTAATAGTGTCAACGGCTTTGTTGTTTAAGTTCTACAGCAGCCATTTTCTATAAATTGAAAGAGGTAAATCTATAGCTCCAAGGTATTGACAAAAACCTGTACTCAATACGTAATAAGTCAGAAGAAACATCATTTGTAACTGTTAAAACTTATATGTCAACTTATAAATGCCCACAAGGGTACATGTGCCACAAATTACTTTGACACGTGTGCCAAAGAGTTTGAGGAACCCTGAGTGAGAGGCTTCTGTTCTCTGAAGGGGAAAGAAAGAGCTTGTCTTAGGCTGGGTTCTCTAGAGAAACAAAACCAACGGAGCATCTCTCTATATATAAACATAGGGAGAGAGACAGAGAGATTTATATCAAAGAAATGGCCCACACTCTGGAACTGAGTTGATGAATATCTGATTCTTAGAAACCTAGGAGGCCATGGCTCCACCCCTTGAGACCCAGCAGGCCGTGGTTCCACCCTTTGAGACCCCAGAGGTTGTGGCACACCTTTTGAGAATGAGGTAGCTCTGCTTCCTATGATCCTTGTCTCTTCAGCTTCTGCTTCCTGTTTCCTTGGCCTCTCAGCCCCTCGGCCCCTTGGGCCCATTGTGCCGGCCTGGCCTCTGCCCTACTCCGGCAAGTGTTACAAAGCTCTTCAGCTCTACCAGTAAGTGCCTGGAGGCACCCCACTCTGCCAGGAAGCCTCCTGCTGTAAGGCACTCAGCTGGGTCTCCTGGTTCTGCTGCCACCATTTCTCTGCCTCTGCTTCTCGCCGTCTCTGCACCGTCTCCATATTTCTAGCTCTCCTCACTTCCTTCTGAGCCCTCATGTCTGTAATTCCACCAACAGTCTCTTCAAGGCAATCTAGGCTTTTACTATCAGGCTCTTGAAAACTCTTCCAGCCTTTAACCATTCACAGTTTCAAAAATACTTCCATATGTTAGAGCAGCACCCCACTCTCTTGGTACTAAATTATCAGCACAGGGACCTCATGCCATCGAGAAAGAAGCCGGGAGCAGACAGCGTCCTTTGGACCTGGAGTCCCTGCACTGAGAAGCAACTAGATCGGGGAAGATTGATGATAAGGACCTTCTCCCAGAACCAAAAGAAAGACAAAGACTTCCCCTGGAGCTGGTGCCCTGAATTCAGACTTCTAGCCTCCTAAACTGTGAGAGAATAAACTGTTGTTAAAGCCATCCACTTATGGTATTTCTGTTATGGTAGCACTAGATAACTAAGACAGGGCCCCACGGACACGATCATTACTTCTGCCATTGGCCTTATCTCATTCTTTGTAAGCTGTCTGGTTACCCAGCTACCTCCGTGACTAGCCTCTGAGCTCCTGGAACCCTAAACCTTGGACTTGCTCGTTCAACTCTGTCCCCAGCACAGCAGGCAGGCTATAGGCTCAAAGACAGTGTGTTGAATGAAAAAAATGAATGGCTGTCAGCTAACTAAACAAGTGAATGAATGAAGAGAGATATATTTTCAATGTCCCTTAAGTCAAAAGGTACAGATTTCATCTACGAGTCTTTCTGAAAGACCAGACCTTGATCTCAAAATAGCAACATCCAATGGAAAGAGACTTTCATGTAGTCTAGGAAACACTGCCAAAACAACAAAACAACTCAGGGAGTGGGGCACAAAGGAGTCTTCAATTATCTTCACAAGAAGAGACATCACCTTGGGAAACTGTGAGTGGCAAAGCAGGATTAGGGAAAGTACTAGAGACAACTCCGCCATGAGTGCCTCACTTTGTAGCTTATGTTTTCCAACGGTCTTACGAGGCATTTAAAGATAGGATTTTAGCCCCATTTTGCTAAGGAAGAATTTGAGAATCAGAAAAGAAAACAACTAGCCCAAGGTCACACAGGAAGGAAGTAGCCCTTGGGTTCCAAGCCAGAGTTGTTTCAAGACTCTCAAATTTCCTTCTCAAAAGAGTGTTTTGTATTCCTTCCAAGGCTTGGTTCAAGGAAGTGGAAAGAGTTGCTTTCCTGCTGAGAACCTTTCAGTCTATTTGCAAAGACATCCCAATAAACTGTGTGTGAAGGAGAGTTTTGCCAGGAGAGGGGCAGGATTCAGAAAGGGAAGGGAAAGGACGGAACAAGCTTCTGTACTGCATATCTGCTGAAGGTCATTTAGGCCCCTCTCCACCTCTCAGAAGCCAGCTAGGAATGACCCTTTCCAGCATGTGACTCCCACCCCAAAGCCCTCAAAGTTGCTGAGCTAATTGTGAATGTTGGGGAGAGGTGTGTGGGGGAAGGGGTAGGGATAGGGCTAGCAAGATGGACATTGTCTGGACTTCATCAATTTATATCTATTTGTGCACCCACCTCTGTACTCCTAGTGTACTTTATACAGGCTTCTTATTGACCCACAAAGTCCAAATTATACTAATATTTGAATATTTGACAAATGAATGAAGGATTTCTGCAGTTCTTAGGAGTTACTCTGTAAATAATAATAATTGAGAAAAGAATAAAAGGGGAGACCATTATGGAAAATGCCTGCCATAGAACTTAAAGTAGTTGACATTATTAACCAAAAAGACTTAGCTTGAGTTAGAAAGAGCTCTGCCTTCCTCTTGCTCCCTTCACTCACAACCAGGAGAATAACAAAAGCTGAGAGTAGACCAGAATGTCTTAAAGGAGAAAGAATGGGAGCTGGGAAGGGGGAGGAAGGAACTTGGTAGAGGCTGGAGATGGGAAGAGATGAGAGAAGATGAAATGAGCTACTGCCCTAAAAAGTGGAACTCTGGTGGAGGGAGAGCTTTGTAATCAGAATTATGAAATAATTGTTTTTTAATATAATTCCACCTCTTCAAGACACATTCCGTAAAAGTCTACACTACTTTTCAATGCTTTTTGGAGTCCCTTTTATGTTTTTCTTGGATGCATCACTGACGCAAGATTGTCTTCAAGGTGACGAGATATACCTTAGTTATGTAATACTAATTTTAATGACAAGATATACTTCAGTTATGTAATACTAATTTTAACACCACCACCACCACTACTGCTAGCCAAAACCAAAAACCAGTTTTTCTCTAGTTGACTCCTACTCATGGTACCCCATGTGTGTGAGTAGAACTGTGGTCCATAGGGTTTTCAATGGCTGATTTTTCAGAAGTAGATTACCACACCTTTATTCTGCTGCACCTCTGAGCGGGTTGAAATCTACAACCTTTTGGTGAGCACATTAACTGTTTGCACTACCCAGGGACTTCACTGCTACTAGCAGCTACCCTTTATTGAGTGCCTATAATATGCCAGGTCTGGACACTTTTGTAAAGTAATTTCATTAATTGTATTTAAAATCTTATTAATTGACTGCCAACAATTTTCAATGATTGTCGATTCATGGGCAACTGGAGTTTTCAATCTATTCCTGAAGTCATAAATTCATTTGCTTACCGAGGATCAGGCTGTAGTAAAGTGGGCTGGGCTTAGTGTAAAATTGATACTGACCATGGGGGTCAGAAAGGGCCTGAAGGTGCAGTGGTGAAGCGCTTGGCTGCTAACCAAAAGGTCAGCAGTTCAAACCCATCAGCCGCTGTGCAGGAGAAAGATGTGGCGGTCTGCTTCTGTAAAGATTAAATTTAAAAAAATCCAAACCCGTTGCCGTTGAGTCATTTCCTACTCATAGGAGTAGAACTGCCCCATAGGGTTTCCAAGGAGCAGCTGGTGGATTTGAACTGCTGATCTTTTGGTTAAGAGTCAAGCTCTTAACCACTACACCACAGCCTTGGAAACCCTATGGGGCAGTTTTACTCTGTCCTATAGGGTCACTATGAGTCAGAAACTACTCAAAGACAATGGGATGGGGATCAGTGTGATGTAAGGTAGTGATGAAGACTAGCAAACTGGAGAATCTATGCCCCAAAGGATAGCTGCTACCCACTACCAACCAATTTTTGCCCCTAGGAAATGTGGGCTCATTGTTACTGGATCTTATAATTTTTCCAAAAGAAGTCAGAAATGACTTTTTAAATATTCCTAATTTAAAAAATTTGGCTTCTCCTTGAAATCAAAGAAATATATATATCTTTAGGGTGGCTAGTTTGTAGCCTTTTTATTAAAAAAAAAAAGAAACCTAATGTAACTTGGTAAGAAAAGCTTAAACCATTTGGCTCTTGAGAAAAAAAAGACCAGAATGAGGACAGGGTGTGTTGCAAAATTTTCCTAGAAACTTGGTTTCTTTATCACCCAGTTTGTACACTTTTAAGTCTATAATTGTCTATATCAACTGCAGAATTTGCCTAAAAGAAATTGGATATTGGATGGAGATGACACAGTGAAGCCATAAAGAAAAATGCCCAAGTAAAGAAATACAGTGAGTTAAACAGTTTGGTGGCTCCACAAAAAATTAAACATAGAATTACCATATGACCCAGAAATTTCACTCCTAGCTATATACCCAAAAGACTTGAAAGCAGGGACTCAAACAGATATTTGTACACCAATGTTCACTGCAGTATTATTCACAACAGCAAAAGGTGGGAACAACCCAAGTGTCCATCAACAGATGAACGGGTAAGCAAAATGTGGTACATCCATACGAAGAAATATTAATCAGCTATAAAAAGAAATAAAATTCTAATACTTTTGTTATGCAATGGATCATTTTGTATTGCCTTTCTAGACTTGGTCTTGTAACTCCTACCAAATAATTGGGTGGGACTATGCAAATAATGTGCTTGTGGCCCACAGCTTGCTAATAATGCAAATAAGGTGCATGGCACCCTAGAGGGAATGGGACCATGTAAATAAGGTGTATGGAACCCTAATAAGGGGACTGATCAGTTTTTCCATCCCCTAGGCTTAAAAGAGAGCCAATCCCAGAGCAGAGGGGGACCTCACTATCACTAAGAAAGAAGAGCTAGGAATGGAGTGCATCCTTGGACCCAGGATCCATGCACTGAGCACCTCCTAGACCCAAGAGACAGAGAGAGAGCTGTAACACCAACGATGGTGAGAGACAGAAGGAAGCAGTGGCAGAGAAACAGCGGCAGCAGAGGCAGCAGAACCAGGAGATTGACAGGAGACAGCGTGGTGGGCTTCCTGGGCTATGGAACGAGAAAGCTGAGTGCCTTCAGAAAGGAGGCTTCCTGCGGAGTGGGGTGCCTCCAGGCACTTGGCAGAGCTAGGCTTGCTGACACATGGAGCTAGAGAGCTGAGCACCTTCCAGCTGAGGCTTACTAGCTGATTAGGGTGCCTTTGGGCACTTATTGGTGGAGTTAAAGAGGTTTGTAACACTTGCCCAAGCAGGCAGAGGCCAGGCCAGCCCAAGAGGCCTGAGGGGCCAAGGGGCTGAGGGGCTGAGGGCAGAGGGGCTGAGGGCCAGGGAGAGGCCTGCCCATGGACAAGGCTGAGAATTTGTCCTGACTGAAGAATTGTATCCTGAGTCGTTCCTGATCCTGAATTGTAACCTGTTATTTTCCTAATAAAACCCATAATTGTGAGCATGGTCTGTGAGTTTCTGTGTGGCCATTGCAACGAATTATTAAACCCAGCAGAGAAGTAGAGAGAGCTGTGGAAGGGACAGCTAGTGTCAGAATTGGTATAAAAAAAAATTGGAGGGTAGATGTATATCCAATCTCCACTTCATAGGACTCAGCCTTGGGTTGATGCTGATGGTGATTCTCTCTCCCCCTCATGAAGTTAGAGGAGGTCAGATACCTCCGCTACACCATTTTTACAGTTGGTTTCAGAAGTGGGATTCGTTGCAATGGTTCCAAACTCATAGAAGAATGAGACTTCATTCTTTCTTCATTCTTTCTAAGAATGAAGGAGCATAGGAAGTGAAGCTTTTGATTCTTAGATGGTTACTTTGGTCATTATTAATTGTAATGACTGAAAGGAAAGTAAGAGATGTTATGCTGCATCTGAGGGTAAAATATTTGCATCTTGAGTGCCTTGGGGCAAAGGTCAGGTCAGTTAAGATGATTGATGGGGGCCAGGATCTTCTGGTTCCACCTACCAGAGGTCCAAAGCCATATGTATATGAATGGGAAGATAATCAAGGTGTGGAGAAGAGAAAATGAACTGTAATGTTTTAAAAAGGGTTATGTATTTATCTGGATGTACTATGGATATTGAATGTTTCTCCTATCTAGTGTTGTAAAACAGACCTAAATGTATGATGGAAATTAATATTGAGTATTACAGATAACAGAGAGCATGTAACTCCCCCTTCAGCCAATGCTTGATTGACTATGCTAAAACGGGGACTAGGATTTACCTGAAAGAAGCATAGGTTCTTTGTTTCAATCCAGTAGCCCTGTGTATGGACTATTGGGGGTGTAGGTCAAAAACCTGAGCCCCGCCCAGAATCTTTCCAAATTTGCATTTGAAAAGACTTGCAAACCCACCCAGAACCACTGAGAGAGCAGGAAATTTGCATTTGAAGAAGCGACCTGCAGAAAAAAAAAAATGACTGGTTTGCTTTTTGAATTTCAAGCAAGTGGTTTGCTGTTGGATGCACTGAGGCAGGAAAACTCAGTGCCCATCAGAAAACATAAAGCCACTACATTACACACTTTAAAACTATTAAAATAAAACTTTAATGAGAAATCTACCAGTTAAAACAGTACAAGCTATAAAGTATAAAGTGAGCTGGAAAAATACTACAACAAAACCAAGGAAATACCATCTCAGGTGAGGGGCAGAGAAGGTCTGGTTCTGGAGCCAAGGGTCCCAGCTGTGGATGAGGAGCTATTGTGGAGGAGGTGCGGCAACTGGCTCGGCCTCTGGTTCCTGGGCTAGAGCTGGAGATGGAGGACTTGATGCTCTACCAAGCTCTGGTGTTGGTTCAGGAGCAGGATCGACATCAGCAGGTGGTCCAGAAGCCGGTTCCTGAGATGGCCCGGGACAAGAATCCCACCCTCCAGCTGATTCTACTTCTGGTTCCGGCAAGGGAGCTAGTGATGGAATAGCTGGTGTTCTATTGAGCTCCGATGTTGGTACAGGAGCAGAATCGACATTAGCAGGTGTCCAGGAACCAGTTCTGGAAGTGGCCCAGGAGGAAAATCCGACCCGCTAGCAGGCTCTCTCTGGTGCCAGTGCTGGAGCTGGTGATGGAATAGCTGGTGCTCTGTGGACCTCCAGTGTTTGTACAGGAGCAGGATCGACCTCACCAGGTGGTAAGGGAGCCAGTTCTGGAGGTGGCCTAGGAAGAGAACCCGACCCAGCAGGCTCTCTGACTGGCGTCAGTGATGGAGCTGTGATGGAGGACCTGGTGCTCTAAGGAGCTCCAGTGTTGGTGCAGGAGCAGGATCAACATGAGCAGGTGGTTCTCAATTTGTTTTTGGAGGTAGCCTGGGAACAGAATCCAGCCCTCCAGGAGGCTCTCCATCTGGTGCCAGTGAAGGAGCTGGTGACGGAATAGCTGTGCTCTATCAAGTTCTAGTGTTGGTTCATGAGCAGGATCTACTTCAGCAAGTAGTTCTTGATTTGCTTCTGGAAGTGGCCCAGGAACAGAATCCAGCCTTCTAGCAGGCTGTCCATCTGGTGCCAGTGATGGATCTGGTGATCTATGGAGCTCCAGTGTTGGTGCTGGAGCAGGCTCTACCTCAGGAAGTGGTCCTGGAGTTGCTTCTGGAGGTGGCACTAGATTGTGAGCTGCTTCTAGACCTGACACTGGCCCTGACATTGGAGGTGCAGGAGGAGAAATGTCCACCAACATAACTGCCTTTCCAACAACAGAAAATGTCCCACTACCATGAAGAAAAGCCCAAGCCCAAGATTTCCACCCCAAGAAGTCGTTCCAGACTACAGTCTACCAGAAGAGGGTCTGAGGTTACTCTGAGGTCTGACTCAACCCCAGCCTCTGGGGGTCCTCCCTTTGGGCCCTTCCCCATGTCCCCCTCACAAGCTCACATGCAGGCATGCCCAGTCCTCCTCACATTTTGGCTCTGCCTCCGTGGGCTCCAAGGTGATCCAGTTGGACAAGGAGAAGGTGGGCACGGCGCTCCAGGTACAAGCTGGGCAATTCACCTGCACATACTCCACAAGGAGCTTGAGGCAGGGGAAGTCTAGGGGCTGAGCAAAATCCTCTGAGTATTCATCCAGCCAGGTACCCAGGATGAAGGAGATGGTGCTGGGGATGGGTGGTAAAGAGCAGGGTCAGAGCCCTGGCCTTTTCCAACATACTGCCCTACCAGGGCACCCCTGCAAGGGATTGGATCCCTGTCTGCCCCAGCCCTTCCAGAGGTCTGTCTCATGCCCACTCCCTCTGGCTTTCCTGGCAGTGGCAGGCCTGGTCACTGAGCAGGGGGCTAGCACAGAGCCTTCATCCCAGGGAGCTCTCCATCAATGATGTGACCAATTCTCCCTTCTCAGGAAGCCTGACTTAAATCTCTGTCTGTCATTCAGCCCCACCCCCCTAGACAGTAACCGTCCTTCCCCCCCACCCTACCACACACACACAGTGCAGAGAGGGATGTGTCTGCATGTTCTCCCCGTAGCCCGGCACACAGAAGTGCTCCATGAATATCTGATGCTGAGAGGCTGTCCCTTGTCTAAGCCTGCACAGGCCCTTGGGCCTCTTTGCCTGGAGCTTGTGTTCTAGAATGTTGCCTGGTTCTCTGCACACATGTGAGGGTCTTTTCTCCCACAGACACTGTTCCCTCGAAGGACAGGGGCCCCACATGCAGCTGAGCCTCCACCAATGGAGTTCAGGATTCAGTAGCATGTTTCTCTCCCACCTTCTGGTCTAGCCCCAGATGGAGGAGGGTACAGCCAGAGCTGGGAGGGGTCTGCGGAGAGGAAAGGATTCCCTCAGGGATGGTTCTGAGCCGCCAGCCTTCCCTCTGCTCCCCAGGACACCCAGGCTCCACTGCCACCTCTCTGTGACTGTTTTCCTCCTGCAGGGGGCATCCTGGAATTCATTCCTCTAGTGGAACGTGTGGAAACCAGGGTCTGCCCAGCCCCAGTCCAGACGCAGGCCCCCAACAATCTCCATCCTTCTGTGAAGACAGGAGTCCCTCCTTCTCCACCCAAAGTCCACTTGCTCTTTCAGCTGGTCCTGGAGTCTGCCGTCCCTGTCAAAACAGGGGCAGTTGCATCCATACCTAGAGGAGGCATGACAGCATCACATCTAATGCACTGTAGACACTACCTGATTTCTATGGCTGGTGTTCCTGCCTGACTCCCTGACTAGAATGGACGTCCAGGAGGGCAGGGTTTCCTTTCTGCTTTTTTCACTGAATGATGTTAAGTGCCTAAAACAGTGTCTGCAACAGTAGGGGCTTCATATATAACTGTTGAATGAATGAATCCAACCAGCACCTTCCCCAATATCTGAGTGGACCTGGGGCCCCTCTGTCTGCCCCCAGGGTTTCCTGGTCTGGCTACAGCAAGGACAAGGACCCACTAGATGGAGTCTTGTCTTAGTCATCTAGTGCTGCTCTAACAGAAATACTGCAAGTGCATGGCTTTAACAAAGAGTTTATTCTCTCACAGTCCAGTAGGCTACAAGTCCAAATTCAAGGCATCAGCTCCAGGAGAAGGTTTTCTCTCTCTTTTGGCTCTGGAGGAAGGTCAATGTGACGCATCAGTCTTCTGTTGGTCTGGGAGCACCAGAGCGCAGGAACCTCAGGTCCGAACGACGTGCTCTGCTCCGGGCACTGCTTTCTTGGTGGTGTGAAGTTCCCATATTTCTCTGCCGGCTTCTCTCTTTTATATCTCAAAAGAGATTGGCTGAAGACACTATGCAATCTTGTATACCTCATCAGTGTAACTGCTACTAATCCATCTTATTACATCATAGTGATAGAGTTTACAACACATAAGGAAATCATATCAGACTACAAAATGGTACACAATCATACAATACTGGGAATCACGACCCAGCCAAGCTGACAGATGTTTTGGGGGGACACAATTCAATCCATGACAAATCTCAATCCCCTTTACAAATGGGAAACAGGTTTGGTCAAGGGCACAGAGTCAGTGAGGGCCGAAGCAGACAGCTTCTTCATAGGGGAAAGGAAAATAATAAATGTGAACACCTCAGCCCCTCTAGCAGCCTTTTCTGCAGAGCCAGGATCTGGTTACACGCTTCCATGGCTTGTACCATGTGGTCCTGACACTAATTCTAGCAGGTGAGTCCTCTTGTCTCCCCACTACTCAGAGAAGTAAACTGAGGCTCAGAGTGGTGAAGTGTCAGTCCCAAGAATCACAGCTGGTAAGTGACAGAGTCCCTACTGCGCTATGGGGGGCAGGGCACTCACCTTTGGAACAGCAGGTCCAGGACTTTTGGGGTGGTAGCATATGTTCTGTAGGTACCCAGGAAGATGTCGATGTAGGACAGGTCACCCTCCAGGATAGCAGGCACCAGGTGCTCCACCAGCTTCTCCAGTGAGCCTGCCTTGATGGTTCACACCACACAGGTCTCATCCAGGTCTTAGTCCAACCCACAGACACACTGGGGCGGGGCAGAGGAAGTATGTACCGTCAGAGGCAGCCTCTTGAACCACCAGGAAGGTCAGGGTCCTAGGCCTCAGTGACTTGTGGCAGGAGGTGGGACACAAGTGTATCCAGCAGAAAATGGGGCTCAGCATTCAAAGTAGAATTTGAGGTAGGGGAAGATTAAAAATATTAGGAACCTCAAGTCATTTTGTTAATAATACTACCTCCCTGTAATAAGAGCAGTATCCTAGTGAGCCCTCACAGAACAGCCCGTTCTACAGGACAGAAAACAGAGGCTTAGTGATGTCCAGTTCCATGCTGAAAGTTACACAGTCAGAGCCCAGAAATGTCCGACCCTAGGACTCTGTAATGTTCCCTCTGTGCTACGTGAGGCCTAGTCTACTCCTGACTCACAAGGGAAGGTCTGGTGCAAGCTCACTCCCTCCCCAGCTGGAGACAGTGCACAGAACAGGAACATCCCATGAGATCCCCTCTGATGGCAAAGCAAGGCACGGATTTTTCTCTTGCACATTAAAGGGAATTTTGAAAACCTGAAGCTATAGCGGTTCCAGATCGAGCCCAGGATAAATGCCTAGAGATTCTGGGGTGGGAGAAAGACCCCCTTAAGACCAAGGATCTGAACAGACAACTCAAGGAGGGAAAATCCAAATGGCTGGTAAAGAACTGAGAGGTAGCTCAGCCTCTCAGGGCCAGCAGTACCTCGAAGCCACCCTGCAGTTCCGTTGGCCACCCTGACAGCAGATTGGCAAAAATGAAAAAGAACCATAACACCCAGAACAGGCTTGATGCAGGGACACAGCCACTATCACAGACCGCTGGGGTCATGTGACTCCTACACCTGTTTTGGGAAGAAGTCTGGCTCTAGCGAGCCTAACTTGAAATGTGCATATCCTTTGCCCCAGCATGCCACTCCTGGGAGTCTGTCCTGGGTGGGTCAGCGTATGAGGACACACATAAGTGTTCACTGCAGCCCTGCAGAAAGGAATCACATCCAAGGCCAGCAGCAGTGAAAGGCTCAATCACTGTGGGAACTGGCCTCCCTTCTGGAATGTTCTACAGCCAAATTAGGATACAGTTCCTGACCTGGAAGTGTTATGATGATGTGTTCCCCAAGATTGCAGTTTGCAGAAAAAGGTATATCATAGCCTGAGCCCTGTGCCTTTGGGTAAAAGAAGCCTACTAATCATGAGGATATGTGAGGCTGTACATAGGGTTGTACATAGGGTTGCTATGAGTTGGAACTGACTCGATGGCACCTAACAACAACAACAAGTGTGAAGATGTATGAGGCTGAGAGAAGGCATAGAAGGACAGTCCAGTGGACTGCTGCCCTGGACCCTGGGGTTGAGAGTTACACTAAAACAGGAGAAACGTGCAAAAAGATGCGTGGGCTGCCATGAAGTGAAAACAGTATAAAAGACTAGATATTCCTGCAAATACGGGAAAAATGACTTTGCACCTGGCCAGGGCGGGGAGGGCAGTGAGGTGGGGAGGAGGGAAGGGTGGCAGCTGATTCCTTTGGGAGACGACTGGGGACCCTTGAGAGGGAAAGCCCTGGGAGGGAACTGGGGGGTCTCCAGGGTGGTGTCTGGTCCCTGGGCCTCCTCTGGCCATGTGGAGTTCCTGGGTGGGGACCCTGTCTCCAGCATTCACCCAAAGCCTGTGCCGGCCCTTTCTGGCCCCTTTCTTGGGACAGAGGAGTAGATGATGCAGTCCTCTTCCTCGCGGATCTCCTTTGGGGGCCTCTGCAGAGGCAGTGCCTGGCAGTGTTCTGGGAGGCATCAAGGGCCCCTCTGAACCACCTCCTTCCCTTTCTGCTCCTTCAGGCCCTTGCTTCCCCTGGGCCCCGGAGGAGCTCCCAGTTCCCCTTCGATACCATGTGCTGGGTGGACTGGCATGGGGGCTGCACCATCCAGCCCCAGCCAAGTCCACTGACCACAGATAGAAATAGCAACCTTTGAGTGTTGCAGCAGGTTCTGGGAGGAGCTGGGCTGGCACAGGGTCAGCAGTGGCCCAGGCAATGCCAGTAGCTAGGACCTTGGAGTGACTGCCCCACTCAGGGCCAGCTGGAGCTCAGAGAAGGCCCAGGTGAGAGTGCCAACTTGGCCTGTGACCGCCCCCCCCTCCATGAGTCCCTCCTTAAAGCCCTGGTCTAAACTGGGACCTCTGGGTAGACTTAGGTTCCAACATCTTATGTGATCAGGCGGTTGGGGCGGGGACATCAACAAGATTCCCACCCGCACCATCCCAGCCCTCAGTCTTCAAAGAACCCAACCTGATGAACTAACCCACCCACCATCCCATTCTGAGTCAGACCCAGCTCCATGAACTCAGTGATGGTGAGGGGCCATGGGAATGGAGCCTGGGGGAGCCCTCAATGAGTGCTATTGTGAAGCAGCAGCACCATTTTCATCAACCTCCTCATCACCTCTCCCCTCCCAAATCTCCCCAAATCATGTGATCCCTCCTTTCTTGACTCCCGCCCACGTCTCCCCAGATGGACCCTGCCTCATCCAACAGCTTTCTGACTCATCAGTTCTGTCCTCATTTCCTCCCTGCCCCTGTTACCAGGGACCCCACGTGGACAAGGGCTGCCATGGCCTGGGAGCTGGTATGACCTGGGGGAGGGGCTGCGGGGCTGCCCAGGTGGGATCACAGTGGTGGCCGGGCCTGGACTGGCCTGCCCTGGGCCACCCTGTGTTACCTTCAAGCTCTTTTTGGTCAACGGCCAGAGCCTTTGAGGGTGGGGGCTGCGACCATGTCTCAACCTTCGTAAAAGGGTAGGACTCCTGGATTTCTCAAGGTTTGACACAAGGGAAGACAAGAGACAACAAGAAAACATGTTCCTAGCTCGAGTGTCTCCACTCAAGTGACCTGGGTTGGGAGCTGCCTCTAGAAAGTGGGTGCCTGGTTACCAGGTGTCTTAGATATCTAGTGCTGCTGTAACACAAATACCACAAGTAGATGGCTTCAACAAATAGAAGTTTACTCTTTCACAGTCTAGGAGGCTAGAAGTCAAATTCAGGGGGTCAGCTCCACGGGAAGGCCTTCCCTGTCGGCTCTGGAAGAAGGTCCTTGTCATCAATCTTCCCCTGGACTAGGAGCTTCTCAGAGTAGGGACCCCGGGCCCAAAGGACACACTCTGCTCCTAGCACTGCTTTCTTGGTGGTATGAGGTCCCCCTGTCTCTCTGCTTGCTTCTCTCTTTTATATATCAAGAGAATGACTCAAAATACAATCTAATCTTACAGATTGAGTCCTGCCTCATTAACATAACTGCCTCTAATCTTGCCTCATTAACATCATACCAAAAAACCCACTGCCGGTTGAATCGATTCCGACTCATAGTGATCCTATAGGACAGAGTAGAACTGCCCCATAGGGTTTCCAAGGAGCGACTGGTGGATTCCAACGGTTGATCTTTTGGTCAGCAGTTGCACTCTTAACCATTGCACCACCCGGGGTCCCATTAACATCATAGAGGTAGGATTTACAACAGATATGAAAATCATATCAGATGACAAAATGGTGAATAATCACACATTGCTGGGAATCATGGCCTAGCCAAGTTGACGTACATTTTTGGAGAACACAATTCAATCCATAACACCAGGGTTCCAAGTTCTATGTGCTCCATCGCCAAGGAAGTGAGGTCGTATCCTGGGTCCCTTGACCTGGGCCTGACCTCAGATAAGACCTCCCCAGAAGCCCCTCTGGGTTGCTGAATGCTCACCTCTCCCTGCCATCTCCATAATTGTACACAGTGACACCAATACAGCCTCCAGCAGAACCCGGGGAAGACCTGGTGCAGCCAGGGCCCCAGCTTTGTGCAGACAGAGCTGGGTTCAGACACAGCTCATCCTTCTTAACCAGTTTGTGACTCTGGACAAGTCTTTGTGCTTCTCAGAGCCTCCCCAGTATCCCCACCCACACAATGGGGATCAATCTAGCATCTACTTCTATAAAAAAATAATAATAATAAAGCCTTTCTCTGCAGCCCTCAACCCTTCAGCCTGGCCTCTGCCCTGTTGGGGCAAGTGTTACAAAGCTCTTTAGCTCCACCAATAAGTGCTCGAGGGTACCGCACTCCACCAGTAAGCCTCAGTCCAAAGGCACTCAGCTCTCTCACTCTGTGGGTCGGTAAGCCTAGCTCTCTGACAAGTGCCCAGAGGCCCCTAACTCTGCCCAAAGGTGCTCAGGTCTCTTTCTCCGTGGGTTGGCACACCCACTGTAGCTCGTCTTGTTCTGTGGGCTGGGAAGCCCACTGTGCAATCTTGCACCAGTGTCCTGGTTCTGTTGCCACCAGTTCTCTGCCACATTTGCCACCACTTCTTGTCATCTTGCACCATCTCAAGTGTTACAGCTCCCTGTTTCCTGGGTCTAGGAGGTTCTCAGCTCAGGGATCTTGGGTCCAAAGGATGCACACCACTCTTAGTGCTTCTTCTTGGTGGTAGTGAGCTCCCCCCTCTGCTTGCTTCTCTCTCTTTTTATCTCTTATAAGATAAAAGCTGTGAGTCAGGTAAGGGCGTGACTTGAATAAGGATGGTAAGGGTGGTGACTGGGGTAAGGGTGGTGACTTAAGTCACACTCTCTAGTAAGGTGGTGGCTCGAGATACATCACACCCTAATCCTGCCTCATTAACATAACAGACAACTCACTCCCAGATAGGACCATAACTACAGGCATAGAGGCTAGGATTTACAACACAGCACAAATGGAGGATGATTGTATCAGATGCCAAAATGGAAGATGACTACATCATTACATAACTGCTAAATTACATCATTACGTAACTGCCAAACCACTGAAAATCATGGCCCAACCAAGTTGACTCATGACCCTTAACCATCACAAGTTCCATACACCTTATTTGCATAGTCCAATCATTGTGTGTGAGTCACAAAGACTATGGCTAGAAGGACCATAGTAAGTAATTCACTGCACCAGCAGATTCCTGTTTTCCTGCGGAAGAGAGAGTCAGGGAAGATGCTGATAGTATTATATGACTCAGTTGTGAGTTTGTTGTTAACAGAGTCAATTCTGATTGTAAAAACTGTAATTGTAGAAGCAGTAACTGAAAGACTGGACTAAAGGGGACTGGACTGGAGTACAGTGGCCAAACCTAAAGTCCCTTAAAGGTTTTGTTATGCTGATACCTCGTGAGGCTCAGAGCAAGGGAATAATCTACTCTCAGTTAAATTTTATCAGGCACCAGAAAGTATGAAGCTGAGATGACTTTTGGAGGACCTGATCAGATCAGATGGATACCTGCAGCAGACCTGCATAGCTGGTACCTGGTACCTGAGTACCTCACCCTGTGGACTCTTTGCACTACTGAATAACTAATTATTAATGACTGTTTTGGACTGGTAAAATGATTGGGAGGGGGAAGTTATCCTCCAAGTATAAAAGAATCATGGCTAGAAAAACCAGGTGTGGCCTTCAGTGTGACGGATCACATTATATGGCCTTTTTATATCACTTTTCTACGGTCTTGTAACTCCCACCAAATGATTGGGTGGAACTATGCAAATAAGGTGCTTGTGGCCCACCAAGGGTATTGGGCAGCTTATTAATAATACAAATAAGATGATGGTACCCTTGTGGTGGTGGGACTATACAAATAAGCAGGGGTGAATTATCCAATAGGCCGGGTAAGCACAGTGCTTAACTTGCTTGCCAGATCATCTGTAGCGAACAAATTGTTCACTACAGATTAGTTAGTAAGCACAAGTAATCCCATGCTTACCTTGCTTACTGAGTCATCTGCCCCTGTCAGGGATTATAAATTTGAAAAGAGGCTTTGATTCTGTAGGAAGGTGCTGTGGGGTTAGCTGAGAGACAGATGCCAGCCATACCTAGAAGCTGAATCTCTGATGTGGTGAAAAAATGTGAAATTGTTCACTATAGATGATCTGGTAAGCAAGGTAGGCACCATGCTTACCTTGCATGGATAATCCACCCCTACAAATGAGGTGTATGGAAACCTAATGAGGAGACTGATTAGTTTTGCTATGGCTAGGCTTAAAAGAGAGCCAATCCCAGAGCAGAGGGGGTCTTCACTACCACCAAGAAAGAAGAGCTAGGAGTGGAGCACATCCTTTGGACTTGAGATTCCTGCACTGAGAACCTCCTAGATCCAAGAGACAGAGAGAGAGCTGTAACACCGAAGACAGTGAGAGACGGTGAGGAGCAGTGGCAGAGAAAAGGCAGCAGCAGAGGCAACAGAGGCAGCAGAACCAGGAGACTGGCAGGAGACGGCACGGTGGCCTTCCCAGCCCACAAAGGGAGAAAGTGATTCTCTATCCCCCTCGTGAAGTTAGAGGTCAGACGCCTTTGCCACACCACGTTTACAACTTCTTACAACATGGATGAACCTGAAAAACATTATGCTGAGTGAAATAAGCCAACCACACAAGGACAAATATTATATGGTCCCAGTTATATGAGATATCTAGACTAGGCAAATTCATAGAGAAAGAAAGTAGATCAGAGGTTACCAGGGATCAGAAGAGGGAGACTAGGGAGTTACTGCTTAAGGGGTACAGAGTTGCTGTTTGGGTTGATGAAAAAGTTTTGGAAAGAAACAGTGGTGATGGTTGCACAACAGTGTGAATGCAATCAGTGTCAAAGAATTGTACACTTAAGAATGATTAAAATGGAAAATTTTATGTTATATATATTGTAATGTAATAAAGTTAAAATGAAGCAGCAGAAGAAGATAGGCTGCACTCTAGCTAAGAGTAGCAACCAGATCTTTTCTGGGCTTCCCTGCATGTTTTTCCAGCTATAGCCATTTCTGGGACTGGTTCCTACTGACAATCTTGAAGAGAAATCCATTTCCTAAAATTCTCCCACCTGCATGATACATGTTTGCTGGAATTCTAAGACCGGAGGGGAAGAGGCAAGGGCGTTGATGGAGGCAAGAAACAGAGAATGGAAGTTGGGGGAATAGAGAGGTTTAGATTTTCAAGATCAGATAATGTCAGAGCGGGGAGGGGGCTTAGATAGCATTCTAGTCCAATTTAAAAAAATACTTCTTTACATTATAAAATGAAGACATACTTGTGGTAATGAATTGCTAGAAATAAAAAATCGAAGTTCCTTCATCTTCTGCCTTCATTTACAGATCAAGAAACAAGCCCATATAGGGAAGCAACTACACAATGCCATCTAGGTTATGAGTGCAGAGGAAGTCTTCAAGGAAGCAGACACTGGAATTGAGCAGACTGCTTCCCATAAAAAGGGGATGTTGAGGAGAGGGTTTGTTTAACTATGTTTTTATATCTGGGAAGAGATTGGGAGGGCAAAAAAGACTAGAGCTATTTTTTTAAAAAATATATTAAGTGCTTACTATGGTACTGTGCTAAGAGTTTTATGTGCATTTCTATTTAAATCTTACTACCCCCTGGGAGGGAGGTGTAGTTATTCTCATATTAGAAATGAGGAAACTGGGGCTCAGAGGGCTAATCAACTTGGCCAAAATCACACTGCTAGAAAAGTAGAGAAACTAGAACTCAAGTCTCCTTGACTCCCAAGCCTCAATCCCAGTGGCACCTGTGTGTAAATTAAACACAGATGTCTGTGCCTCTGGGCACAGGAAGCCCCTCACCAGAGCTCATGGACATGGGGGATACATTCTGCTGTGCATGGGCTGTGTATTCTTCTCCAAGCCCACGGCATTTAACCATTGTACAATATGGTTAATCAGAAGAGTGATAATATTTTCATTACGAGAAGTCTGTACTAATTCTGCAAAGTCTCCCAATTTTTATTCTGAAGTGAGAGAATGGGGAATAGAGATACAAGATCTGCTGAGATACTGTAAAGGGAAGATACCTTTGTACAAGGAAAGGGAAGAGAGTCATATTGCTCAGACACCACAGCACCACATCTCGGCCAGCAATGGAAACAACCCTGGAGACCTGGGTACTAAGGCTATCTCCACTGTATCGGTTTTCTTGTCTGTGGAGTGGTTCAAAGACGAGACTGGATTAACTGAATTCTCAGGGTCCTTCCGGCTATGAAATCTATGGTTCCAAGAATGGATAGAGCTTACCAGTGGGGAAATGCTTTAAAATTAGCTAATAACAAAAGAAGAGAAAAGACACACATGAATAGAAGACAGGCAGACTACAGAGATCATATAATCCAGTGTCTGAAACACTGGAAAGGATTACCATATTTTTACGCAAATAACGTGCACATAACTTTTTCTTTTGCCAACCGCACACCCCCTCACACATTATTTTCCTAGGCACATTATGCATGCTTTATCTGTGGGAGTATTATTTGCGTGGGCACATTATATGTGAAAAAATACCGTATCTAGTCTCTGCTTACATGAGCTCATGCCCCCTTGAGATAGGCCATGGCATTGCTGGCCAGTTCTGATGGTTAGAATTCCTTATAGTCAGTCAAGACTTGCTTTCCTATTGATCAAACCTCTTAGTCCTAGCTGTGAGCCAGTGGAATCACAGAGCACATTTTGAATATGCTTCCCCAAGACAGTCTTTCAAATATTGGAGAACAGTGAGTGTATCTCCCCAGACTTATCACTTCTTCAAGCTAAATATCTCCTGGGCCTCCACTCATGGCTCAAAGAATGACTTCAAGTCCACTGTCCCAGGCTCATTCATTCAACAAACATTTACCAAGCATATCACATGTGCCAGGTTCTGTGGGAGAAATTGGGAATACAGATGATGAATAAGACACAGTTCTAGCACTGAAGGGGTTTAGTGTCTGTCTTAGTCATCTAGGGCTGCTATAACAGAAACACCACAAGTGGATGGCTTTAACAAAGAGAAATTTATTCGCTCACAGTCTGGGAGGCTGGAAGTCCAAATTCAGAGCGCCAGCTCTAAGAGACGGCTTTCCTTCTGCTGGTTCTAGAGGAAGGTCTTCGTCATCAATCTTCCCTTGGTCTAGGAGCTTCTCCATGCAGGAACCTCAGGTCCAAAGGGCATGATGTGCTCCCATTGCTGCTTTCTTGGTGGTATGAGGTCCCCATGTCTCTCTGCTTGCTTCTGTCTTCTATTTTATCTCAAAAGAGATTCGCTTCAGACACAATCTATTTGGCCCAGCCAAATTAATACACATATTTTTGGGGGATACAATTTAATCCATGACAGTATATCATGGGTATGACAGACTGAATGAATAATTTCCTTTATAAGGATCGGCACAAAGCTGGTTTCTATGAGGTGGAGGTTAAAGATGTCCCAAATGTCCAACTTTTCAAACTGCTGTATCACTCGAACATCAGCTACTCCTGTCCCCGTCAGTAGTCTCTCTCCTGTCTTCAGGTTTGGTAATTTGCTGCAATGTCTCACAGAACTCATGAACTGTACTTACAGATAAGTGGTTTATTAGGGAAGTAACAAGCTACAACTTGGGATCAAGAAGGACTCCAAAGTAACAGGAACAACTCAAGATACAGTTCTGATCAGGACAGCTTTTTCTAACCCTCTGTCACTAGGCCCTGCACTGGGCCTTCTTGGACATGTGTTACAGCTCTTAGCTCCATGAGTTGGCAAGATCCACTACAGCTGTCTCACACTGGTCTTCTGGTTCCTGCAGTCTCGCACCACTATTGCTTTTGCTACTGCTGTGCTGCTGCCTCTCACTGTCTTCTGTGTTACAGCTCTCTCTGTCTGTCTCTTGGGTCAAGGAGGTTCTCAGCACAGGGACCCAGGGTCCAAAGGATGTGCTCCACTCCCAGCTGTTCTGTCTTGATGGTAGTGAGGTCCCCTTTTCCTGCCTCTGGGATGGCTCATTTTAAACCTGGCAGGATGGCAAAACTGACCAATCCCCTTGTTAGGATCCCATACACCTTATTTGCATGGCCCCACCTCCACAAGGGTGCCATGCACCTTATTTGTATTATTAGCAAGCTGTTCAATCCCCTCGATGGGCCAAAATCACTATATTTACATAGTCCCACCCAGTCACTGTGTGGGAGTTAGAAGACTGTGCATGGCTAAAAGGGCCATATTAAGTAATTCACTGCATCGCACAGACAGAGAAGCTAGTACAATGTTGCACCAGCCCTAGTAGAAGTGTATATGAGTATAGTGGGGGTCCAAGTAAGGGAGAGTCAGTTCCACCCAGGGGGTCAGGAAAAGCCTCAGAGAGGAGAAGAGAGTTCTGCCTCTCTAGGTCCAGGTATAAATGGTTTTATCATCCTCTTCATTCAAGGACTTTCCCTCCTTCTGTCTTCTTTTCTCGGCATTTCTCTAACACATCCTGTTAGGGTGTTATGTTTCAGGAAAATTTTTTAAAAATATATTCATCTGCCACCTTAGAAATGTTTTCATAAGAAGAAAATCTAGCAGCTTGTGACAAGAACGACTATTTCAGCACATAAAGTCTGAAATAATTCTGCCAGCTCCCATTCTTCTTACAGTCCCTCCTACCTGATTTCCTCTCGTTCATCATTCTTCCCTTTTTCTTCCTTTCTCTCTCAGTCTTTCTCTCATCCTCTCTTTTAAGGTATTCTGACATTTTCACAGTAATTCCTCATAATACAGCTATTTTACAAATTAATAGGGGTTAAGTGACTTGACAGAGGGGACAAACTAGGAAGTGGCATAAGCAGGATTTGAGCCCAGCTCTTCCGATAAATATTCACATTCAGTGACAGGAAAAGAGGTTATAGGGTTTGTACCTGATCCTTTGCTAACTCATAAGTGCATTTTTAAAAATATAGCAATTTCCATGATATGCCAGTAACTCTCCCACCCAATTGCTCTCTAACCCTGCTGGATAAAATACCACCTGTTAATGGATTGTAGCCCATTTCTGCTAAGTGTGCAAATACTTCACGATTCAATCATCACTTTCACATTAAATAGTTGTTCTCTTACAATATTCTCAGCAGGTAAA
>NW_004443952.1:25227037-25251009 GCF_000243295.1 Trichechus manatus latirostris
TTGTTGTTTACCGATTCACTTTTAACTTAAAATTTTTTAAAGGAAACTTCAGATCACTATATAATTGTAATATCTATGAGCTCATTGCCGTCAAGTCAATTCCAACTCATAGCAACCCTATAGGACAGAGTAGAACTGCCCTATATGGTTTCCAAGTAGCACCTGGTGGATTCGAACTGCCGACCTTTTGGTTAGCAGTCATAGCTCTTAACCACTACACCACAAAGGTTTCTGTAATATCTATATAAAACCTAAAACCTGTTGCTGTCTAGTCGATTCTGACTCACAGCAACCCTATAGGATGAAGTAGAACTGCCCCCATAGGGTTTCCAAGGAGCAGCTGGTAGATTCAAACCACCAACTTTTTGGTTAGCAGCCCTAGCTCCATAACCACTGTGGCACCAGGGCTCCAAAATATCTATATACTGAGAGAGAGATAATATTTATATAATGCACGTAAATCAAAGTTTGATGTGCTTTTTATGTTTCCTAATGTACATTATCACCACTCATCTGTCAGTTTGTCATACTGCTGTGGTTTGCATGTTGCTGTGATGTTGGAAGCTATGCCACCAGTATTTCAAGTACCAGCAGTATCATCCCTGGTAAGCAGGTTTCAGTTGAGCTTCTAGACTAAGGCAGACTAGGAAGAAGGACCTACTTTTCAGATCTACTTCTGAAAATATTGGCCAGAGAAAACTTTACGGATAGCAGCGTAACACTGTCTGATATGGTGCTGGAAGATGAGCCCTTCAGGTTGGAAGGCACTCAAAATATGACTGAGGAACAGTTGGAATGAGAAAGTTAGAAACAAAGAAGAAGGATCATTAGCTGGAAAATAGGGCATTGGTGATAGAAACGATGTGGGATATTGTATGATAGAATTTTGCAAGACCAATAACTTATTCATTAGAAATACCTTTTTTCTACAATATAAATGGTGACTATACACGTGGACCTCGCCTGATGGAATACACAGGAATCAACTTGACTACATCTGTGGAAAGAGATGATGGAGAAGATCAATATCATCAGTCAGAACAAGGCCAGAGGCCAACTACGGGACAGGTCATCAATTGCTCATGTGCAAGTTCAAGCTGAAGCTGAAGCAAATTAAAGTAAGTCCACGAGAGCCAAAATATAACCTTGAATATATCCCACTTGAATTTGGAGACCATCTCAAGAATAGATTTGATGCACTGAACACTAATGACCGAAGACCAGACAAGTTGTGGGATTACATCAAGAACACCAAACATGAAGAAAGCAAGAGGTCATTAAAAAGACAGGAAGGAAAGAAAAGACCAAAATGGATATCAGAAGAGACTCTGAAACTTGCTCTTGAGCATAGAGTAACTAAAGCAAAAGGAAGAAATGATGAAGTAAAAGAGCTGATTAGAAGATTACCTTCTGTTGTACGTAGGGTTGCTGTAAATCGAAGCTGACTCAAAGGCACCTAACAACAACAATGTACATTAAAATAAATGCATAATTACCAATATCTTTAACGATTGAACTGTACTATTTAAAATGATCTCAGGAGCACTTGAGAGCAACTCCACTGCCGCATGCAGAACTCCAGGGGGCGCCATTTGCACCATGGTGGTGGTGTGCAGGGCCCAGCCTGTGGTTGTACAGGTCAGTCCTGAATAAAACTTGGGAACTTTAAGAAATACTGGAAAATAGAAAGGACACTTTGTAGGAACCTGTAAACCTGTGTCCTAGCTCTGGTACCACCACTGATTTGCTGTATGACCTCAGGCAGAGTCTTCCACCTTTCTGGACCCCAACTTCCAGATCAGGAAAATGAGGGGATCAGATTGGAAGATCTATAAGGCCTTTTTCAGTTAGTTGTTATAATCCTTCTTCTGAGTAGCTCTATTTGTTTTGAATATCACTCTGAGGCTTTCCCTAGCCTTCAATCCCAGAAGAAAGCCCACGACGTTATTATAGTTCATCCAGATGCAATGGGTACCTACAGACGGAGGATAAGAATTCTCTTTGTTCCTGTGCTCAAGAGACAAGGTCAGACAAGTCTTTCAAGATGGGGGTCCAGGTTGGGCAAGAGGCTGAGGGCAAAATTGTGGGTCTGATGTTACTGTAGAAAGTCAGATGCTATCACTGTGTTATAAATATTGTCATTAGTGGACTTTTTTTCCCTCTTGTCTAGAAAGCAAACTTTCAAAAGACAGGAACTGAAACCATCATAGTGCATTAATGCAGTAAATGTTTGAAAATGAGGACAGAAGGGAAAGGAGAGGAGTGAAAATGAAAAGAAGGGAGAAGAAGGAAAGAGGGGAAGAAGAAAGGAGGGGAGAGCTTATTCTTTTATTCCTTGGAATAAGCTATATCATTTCAGTTTATCACAAGAGTGACACCCAGATGTGAAGAGGGATTAGCTCAGGCTATACATTTCACTATTTCTGCTCCCTGTTTTAATTTTCAAGAATGTATTATTTCATATAGCAGAAATTGCATGTAGAGGCTGTTTTTTTTTTTTTATCTTGCATCACAGTTAAGACAACTTTGAGATTTCCCTTATGTATCTTTCATCTATTATGCATAAATGCACCCTATTTAAGTGATGCAAATGTAATGCTAATTATTATATTTTTTCATTAATTAATTCATTTATTCCAAAAATACTTTTGAGCTCCTACTACGTGTCAGGAACCGTGCTAGGTATTGTTGAGAATATAATGATGAATAAGATATGGTTCATGACTTCAAAGTCTTTATAGGTTATTTTGGGAGACAGACAGGTAAATTAGAATAGACCCTTGACATTTTTGAATTACTATTCATTGTTTCAGCTATTCACAAACAGTCTCAAAGATCCATGGCATGAATTTAATTGTAATGAGAATAATTATACTGATATTATTGGGCTGTTGAGAGGATTAACTGAGATAATGCATTTTTAAACATCTAGCATGAATTTGAATCAAGAGCACTGTAAGAATCTTGTGCAGGAGGGAATCACTTGACTAGCCAAGCCAAACATAGGGTGAGCAACTGGGATGGGCTGCGGGGAGGAGGAAAATATAGGTATAATATCACCTTTTCCAAACTTGGGGTAGGGAAAAACATTTCTTATAACCAATAAAAATATGGTAGAACCATTTTTTAAAATGCATGAAATCAGCTGTATTAATTGTAAAACATAAGTCACAGTTCCCTTTATTCTGTGACATTGTAAACACGCACACACACACACACACAATATTCATTAAGATCAAAAAGGAAAAGCGTGACCACACCGGTGTAAATCCAGTGAAGATAACTCTTCATGCCATCTCTACCTGGCTTGCATTATGCGTCCCTGTCTGCAGAAATATAGTTGTTCATATCAATATTTGCACAGCTCTACATCACTTAGAACACAAATTTATGACTTACCTTTAGCTGCCAATCTTTGTTAACTATGATGACATTATTTGAAAATGTCACAAGAAAGGTTTTTTCTTTTTTTTTTCTCCCTGGCCACGTCTCAGTAGCTATATGCTGTCTCTTTTTGTTTGTACCTCTATTTTGGCTGTCATTGTCCTCTCCACCATTGGCTCTTTCCTGTCTAATCAGATTTGCTTGGTGAGGTTGGTCAGGTGTAATTAGTGACTCAAAGGCGAGAACATAACTGTGCCTTGTGTGCTTTGCGGGTTCAGGACCTTGGACAGCAACACGCGAGCCCTCCCCTTTGAAACATTCTCATCATGCTATACCTATGCAGCCAACAATGAAGAGTAACCATAAATGTGTGTGTCAGGGACCTGCCATAAAACTCAATTTGATAAGTGTTGTCCTAGGATAATAATAATAATAATAAAAGTGTTGCAGGAGCACTAAGGAGGGAGAGACTGAATCTTCCTAAAGCATCTGAGAACATTTCATATAGAAAGTGACATCATACCGGGACCTTGTAGAATAAAAGTCATAAGTGTTCAGCTGTTTGAACTATAAGGGATCTCAGTTGTCATTTTGTACTATTTTAGTTTGAAAAAAAAATCTTGCTTAAAGTTTCAGGATTACAATCAGCTGCATATAATAGAGAATCTTAATAAATAACTTAAAAACAAGGTAGAAGTTTGTTTCTCTCAAGTAAAAGAAGTCCATAGACATTCAGTCTAGAGCTTATATGGAGACTCCACAGTCATTAGTAACTCAAGATCCTTTCGTCTTTCTCTTCCACTATTCTTAGTGGCTTCAATTCTGAAAAACAATTTCACAGTTCAAGATGGCAGTTGAAACTTTAGCCATCACATCTGTATTTGAGGCAGAAAGAAAAAGAGGCAGTAAAGGTAGCTCTATTATCTAAGTCAGTCTCTGTTAAGGAGATGTCCTGGAAATCTCACCCTATAACTTCCACTCATACCTCATCAGTCATTTCTAGCTGCAAGAGAAGTTGGGAAACATAATATTTTAGCTGGGCACTTTACAGCTGATTACAGAATCAGAATTCTGCTAGTGAGGAAGAAGAGGAGAATAAATATTAGATAGAGAACTGTCAGTCACTGCCACACTTAGTAAACTCTGTGAGTGACCATGTGGATCATGTTGTCCTCTGTATCCCAGAGCCTAGCCCAGAGAATAAACACATACATGAATAAACTGCTTTTAGGAAAATCATCAGGTCTGATTTCTTACGAAGGGCTCACCTCATTACACCTTTTTTCCTGGCATTTTCACTCACTGGTTGTCATGGATTGAACTGTGTTCCCCAAAAATATGTGTCAACTTTGTTAGACCATGATTCCCAGTATTGTGTAGTTCTCCTCCATTCTGTGACTGTAATTTTATGTTAAAGAGATTAGGGTGGCATTGTAACATCCTTACTAAGGTCACATCCTTGATCCAATATAAAGGGAGTTTTCCTGGAGAGTGGCCTGCACCACCTTTTATCTTACAAGAGATAAAAAGAAAGGGAAGCAAGCAGAGAGAGGGACCTCATACACAAAGAAAGCAGTGCTGAGAGCAGAGAACATCCTTTGGACTCGGGGTTCCTGCATGGAGAAGCTCCTAGTCCAGGGGAAGGTTGATGACAAGCATCTTCCTCCAGAGCCAACAAAGAAAGCCTTCCCCTGGAGCTGACGCCCTGAATTTGGACTTCCAGCCTACTTGACCGTGAGAGAATAAACTTTTGTTTGTTAAAGCATCCACTTGTGGTATTTCTGTTACAGCAGCACTAGATGACTAAGACACTGGTACTTGTTCCTCTCTGAAGTCACCCTGAGAAAGTCTGCCTTTTTCTAACATGTCAAACCTTCAAATATCTGCAGACGCTTGTCATATGCTGTCCCCTTCCTCTAGATCTTTGCTTCTCCAGGGCAATGACCTCCATTCCTTCAGCCATTCCTCATAAGACATGACTTCTAATTATTGACTCTTGATTTTCCCTTTTATGTTTGGTCTTATGGCAGAAGTTTGGTCACAGTTTTGGCCCAGCCTGAAATCAGGAATGAGTTAACCCAGTTCAACCACACCAAGTTGTTGTCTGGGCTCCAAAATGATTAAAACAAAAGCTTATAAATCATTCTATTAGATTGTCCTGAAATTAAATCCCTTACTGGATAGACGAAAAAGAGACAGACATATAGAGTAAAACACCATTGCAAAAGCCACCTCTTGATATTCACAAAATATTACCTCCCCTGGGTCCTATATTAATAGTCCCTGGCATGGTGGAAGTTTGCTCTTTGGTTGCAGCCCAGGCTCTACTTCCCTGCTTCCCCTGGGGGTTGAATATCCAGGTCTCGTGCTCCTATTTCTCCTCTCCCCAAAGACTTGGGTCTCTCTAATTGAAAAAGTATTCACATTATTCATATATCTTACCCTGCAGGGCCAGTGGGAGGTTTTCCAAAACATGCAACCTCCAGCCTGTGGCTTCAAATTTGCCTGGTCTACAGATTAAGCACCTTACTCACCCTTGGGCCCAGCCTATCTTTCTGCTTCTGGATTCCTTGAGTAAGGCTGCCTTCACATATTTTATGAATAAATATATGTAACCACCATACGGATCAAGATACAGGATATTTCTAGTGCCCTAGAAGGCTCCCATGTGCCCACTTTCAGTCAATGTCCACCCCTCAAAGATAGCCAGTATTATGGTTAGTTTTGTCTGTTCTTGAAATTCATTGAAATGAAATCATCTGGTTTGTACTCCTTTGTTTGGCTTCTTTCCTTCACTATTATGTCTGAGAAATTCATTCACATTGTGTATAGCAGTATTTTGCTCTTTTTCATTGCTGTGTAGTAGCACATTGTGGCAAATGATTCTAATGTGATTCCAATATGTAGCTAAGATTGAGAACCAAGACTCTGGAGTCAGATATAACAAGGTTTGAATCCTATCTTCAAAACTACTCAATCACTATGTTACTTTAGTCAAGTCTAAATTTCTCTAAGCCCCTGCTACCTCTTTTGCAAAACGGGAATAAAATAGTCCCATCTCATTGGGATTGTTGTAAGTATTAAATGAGAGAATGTATGTAAAGATATTACAAAAGTCTACCCTTAAACTATATTATTATAGATGGATAGGGGAGGTCTAGAGATGAAAAAGGCACTTGCTCCTGGTCATATATGGTAGCAGGACCATCCTGGTCTCCTGTCTGCCAGCCCGGTACACTTTCTATGATACCACGTGGCCGCCGTCACACAAGTTGTCTCACCCAGTTAACATTTAGAAAATCAGAACTCTCAAACTAATGAAGACTTTTGACCAGGGCAGAAACCTTTTGTGAAGGTCCACTTTGCCTTATGGACTCCTCACCCATCCTTTAGAGGACACAGTCCAGTTCATTCAAGTGCCCTTCTCCTGGTGTATGGATGAAATCAATATTTCTCTTGAGGGCATGAGAAAAAGCGAAAATTACATTCTCAGCTTGCTGCTGATTAACAGATGAAGGACAAAGAGAATATCTAAGCATTAATTCTTCAAGGATCTGGTTCCTTCAATATGATCAGAATGTAATGAGGGAACAAATCTTGTTGGGAGTCAAATACCATTGTTAAAAAAAAAAAAGAAGTCACCATGGGCAGAAGCTCAAAAATCAAAGGCTTCCCCCAGAGTTCTTTGAATTCATTTTTCAAGCTGTTAAAAACACTCTTAAAATAAACCTGCCATCTTGTGAGGACAGGAAGAAGGTTACCCATCTTTCCGATGCCATCTGCAGGACTAGCTCAGCTTTAGGCTTCCTTGAGCCACACTCCCCCATCCCAGCCTGTTCTTTATAAAATGTCTGGATGGGGTTGACTGTAGTCTCTTCATAGTTCACTTCACAATGCATTTTATTCCTGTAATCATTGTATTTATCAGTCTGAGCTTGAACCAGATCAGTTTGTGACCAGGGTCAGGGCTCAGTCAATATTTAGGATTAGAGCTGTTTGTTGCTGGGGTCATGGCTTAGACTGTGGTTGGGATCAGGGTTCACCCTGTAGTCTTGATTAGGGCTCAGTCTATACAGGGGGTAAGAGCACAGTCTGTGATTAGGGACTGGCATCAGAGGAGGATAGGACTCTACTCCTGGAAAGAAGAGGCAGGAAACGTTGGTCAGGAATCCAGAGTCCATTGAGGGACTATCAGATAAGAGAACTGAGCAGATAGGCAACCAGAGAACCAAGAGAGGGTCAAAACAGAGTTGGCGACCCCCACCAAAATGGCTAAAATTAAAAGGACTCACAAAACCAAGTGCAGCTGAGGATGTGGAGCAATTAGAACTTTCTTGTATTGCAGGTAGGAGTATAAACTGTACAGCTACATTGGAAAATTCTTTGCCAGTGTCTATAAAACTAAGTATATGTATACTTTACGACCCAGCACTCCTACTCCTGGATCGAATAAACAACTGCTACACACAATAACATGGATAAATCTAGTGAAATAATGTTAAGCAAAACAAACCACATATCAAAGAGTAGATACTGTATGATTCCATTTATATCAAGTCCAAAAATGGGCAAAATTAATCTATGATGATAGGGGTCAGAATAATGATTACATTTAGGAGGTGGTATGGATTGGAGAAGGAGCCCTAGTGGTGCAATGGTTAAGCTCGCAGCTGCTAACTGAAAGATTGCCAGTTCAAACCCACCAGCTGCTCCTTGGGAGAAAAGAACTGGTGATCTGCTCCTGTAAAGATTTCGGTCTAGGCAGTTCTACCCTGTCCTATGAGTCGGAGTCAGCTTGATGGCGTACGACAACAACCTAGACTACAGGGGGCACGAGGGAACTTTCTGGAGAGACGGGATGTTCTATATTTTCATCTGGGTGATAGGTACACAGGTGTACATATATGAAAATTCAATGAGCTGAACACTTAAGATTTGTACACTTTGCGGTATGTAAGTTACACATCAAAGGAAAAAAACAGTGAATGGGTTAACCAGTATAGAAGTGTGGTTGCTGAAGA
This sequence comes from Trichechus manatus latirostris, assembly GCF_000243295.1. NCBI lineage: Eukaryota > Metazoa > Chordata > Mammalia > Sirenia > Trichechidae > Trichechus > Trichechus manatus. The sequence goes on from NW_004443952.1 coordinate 25,235,443, forward strand.
CTGGTTGGGGAATTAATCCCTCAGTCATGAACTCCTGTCATGGCAATTGTGACATTATTGCATTAGCTTGTTGAACTTGGGGGCTGGGGTTGGGGGGAGGGTTTTGGGATGGGAGGGTGCAGCCCTTGAGGCAACCACACTGGGCAACAATATACTGTAGTATAAAAAGCCATGGACTTGGAGTCACAAGGCCTGAACTTGAATCACAGCACTCTGCTTAGTATTTAATCCAGTGGGAAGCACTGGTGTGTTGTGATCAGTCATGAGGTGAGTTCATTGATAATTATAAATCATTGAAGCTTTTAATAATTTTCTTTTAATTTATTTGAATTTATAATACACGCCTTTGGTTTAAAGCAAATTAAATTTTATAAAAGAATATACAGTGAAAAGTCCATTTCCCTCCAACCACTGACTCCAAACCCCTGTCTCTCAGTCCTCCTCTCCAGAGGCAACCACTGTCATCAGCTTCTTGAATATCCTTCCAGAGATAGTCTATGCATATTCATGAATAATTTCCTTCAAGAAAATCAGAGCAGATTCAAGGTATGTCTGTAATAATGTTGCTTGCATACAAAATGCTTTATTTTATTTTCAAAATAGAATGAAGCTTTCATTATAAAAATAATACATGCTTATATTTAAACTGTATAAAGTAAAAGTGAAAGCTCCGTCCACTCACTCCACCACCTCCCACCCCTCAATTCCAGAGTTAACCACTGTTAACAGTTTCCTATATGGCTTTTGACAACTTTATGCATGTGTTAATATATATAGAACATTACTTAGCTGTTGTCAGCTGCTGTTGAGTGGCCCCCTGACTCAGGGCAACCCCATGCACAAGAGAACCAAATGCTGCCCAGTCCTGCATCACCCCCATGGTTGGTTGCAGATTGGACTGTTGTGATTCATAAGGCTTTTGTTCGTTGCTTTTTGGAAGTAGATTGTCAGGCCTTTCTTCCAGAATGTTACTATAATCAGTAAATTTGTAATCTGATTTTTTTCATCACCAATATATTAGAGCTATCTTTTCACATTGATATATATAGCTCTATTTGCTCTTCTTTATTAAAAGGTGAAAGAAGTATGCAATATGAAGAGAAACCAGAGTATCTACTTGCCCTTCTTAATGGCTGCATAGCATCAAATGCTTTCCAGTGGGTGGAGATACAGCAAAAATTATACATGGGAGTATGTCCAGCTGTCTTAGTTATCTAGTGCTGCTATAACAGAAATACCACAAGTAGATGGCTTTAATAAATAGAAATCTATTCTCTCACAGTCTAGGAGGTTAGAAGTCCAAATTCAGGGTGCTAGCTCCAGGGGGAAGGCTTTCTCTCTCTGTCAGCTCTTGGGGAAGGTCCTTGTCATCAATCTTCCCCTGGGTCTAGGAGTTTCTCAGCACAGGGACCCCAGGTCCAAAGGATGTGCTCCACTCCTGGCTCTTCTTTCTTGATGGTAGGAGGTCCCTCTCCTTTCTGCTAGCTTCTCTCTTTTATGTCTCAAAAGAGGTTGACTCAAGATACAACCTAATCCTGTAGGTTGTGTCATGACTCATTAACATAACTACCTCTAATCTTGCCTCATTAACATCACAGAGGTTAGGATTTACAACACATAGGATAATTATATCAGACCACAAAAGGGAGGACAACCACACGATACTGGGAATCATGGCCTAGCCAAGTTGACACACATATTTTGGGACACAATTCAATCCATAACACCATCTATAAACATTAACTGTCATACGTTTACAAAAGAAAAAATGTAAAGAGTGGCTGATTTAACCTATCTGGAGACAATACTGACAGCCGAGACTACCTCATAAAATTGTTGTGAGGATTACATAGACACAGAGAAAGAGACGATAAATGACAGAGAGAGAGTTATTCCTGGAGGGCAGTGTTCCCAGGATCTAAAGTCTAACACCCAGCACTAATAATTGCTTCTCCTGCCCTTCTTAGGCAAAAAACTGCTCATCTTTGCCTAATAATTGCCAATCTTTGTTGAGTTCTTACTTTGCCAGGCATTCGTCTAAGCATTGTGGATGTGTATACTTAATCTTCCCAGTAACTCTGAGATAGGTACTCTTATTAGCCTCGTTTGACTGATGAGGGAACTCTGGCTGACACAGATGGGAAGTGGCTGACAATCTTACTCCTGAACTGCATTCAGCTCTGTGCTATTCATTTTGGAGGTGTTTGCCATGCTTTGACTATCTGGTTGGGCTGTGACTTAAAGAGGTAGCTAGGGAGTGTGGGGTGGAAAAAAGCAACAATGACAAAAACCCTAAGTCTCGTGAGTACTCACAATGCTGCCGGCTCCAAGACCCTTCATGGTTCCCCATTGTCTACTAAATAAAAGCCAAGCTCCTCAGCCTGGTGTTCCAGGACTTTCTTAGTCTGGTCAAACTGCCTTTCCAGAGCTTTGTCTTGTACTACCAGAGTTTCTCCTATAACCATCTTCCCCAGCATTTCATGGGAGCCTCAGTTATTTAACCCCAGCATCACAGATCTGAGCCCAAGATGCAGGGGAGGGCTTTCTTTCTCCTGTCCTATTCCTGTTTTCTCAGCTAGCAGTGGCGTCCCTGGCTGTTTGCTTGCACAGCACTCAGAAAATCACACCCATGACACTCCCCCTGTCTTTTATGGCAGCCAGCACACCAGTAGTTTGTTTACTTCCCGACAGGCCCTGCGCAGGGCCAATCAGGCCCCCTGCCCTCAGTCTCTTCCTGGCTCTGGGCCAGATCAGCCCCTCTGGGGAGATGGTAGATTGAAGCCCCCTTCTGGGTTGCCTAGGCAACAGTGCCGTCTGAGTGCCCTGGAGCCAGGCAGCTGTGGCTGCAGGGAAGGGAGGGGCCAAGTGAAGGGGCGGGGGGGGGGGGGGGGGGGGGGGGGGGGGCGGGGGGGGGGGGGGAGGAGACTAGGGAAAAGACCCAAGGAGAGTCCTTAAAAGTCTAGTATAGAGGATGAAATGAAAACTGCAGTCTCACCATCACCCGCATTATAAAGCAACATGCAAGACTTGAGATTGAGAGGAAAAGACTTCAGGGGATTCTATACGGAGCTCAGCGCTGTGGGTCTTTGAGTCCAACCTCCATTCATGTCTATGCTTTGAGGTCTTTTGATAGCATAAGGGATCAAAAGGTGACAAAATTCAGGCAAGTGTGTACTGGCGTTTGCAGACCAAGAGCAAATCTTTCATAAACTGCATTAAGGTGCACAGTGAGTGAAGAGAAAAATGCTTGCAATTTTTAGTTCACAATAAGCACTGTTTGGTATGTTCAGGAAAACATGCTGAGTGCTGTGTATGTGAATTTGAGGTACAGAGAGAAATATGATGTTATGCTTGCCCTCAAACAGCACATGTTGTTGTTATTTGCCGTCGAGTTGGCTCTAATTCTTGGAGATCTTATGAATAACAGAATGAAAGGTTGCCCGATCCTGCACTCTTGGGTCAAACGCATCTTAGTCATCAAAGTGACAGATGTTGTTGTTGTTGTTAAGTGCCATTGAGTCGGTTCCGACTCATAGCCACCCTATGTACAACAGAATGAAACGCTACCCAGCACCATCCTCACAATTGTTGCTATATTTGAGCCTATTGTTTCAGCAATTGTGTCAATCAATCTCGTTGAGAGCCTTCCTCTTTTTCACTGACTGTTTACTTTACCAAGCATGATGTCCTTCTCCAGGGACGCATAATACTCCCTTAACTTCAATCATTACTTCAAGAATGAACTTCTATAATAGCATCTTTAAACTCTCCAAGGCAATTCTTCTCAGTTCATGTGGTTAGATTATGGCTTCGGGGGGTGGTCATGGAACTCACTCAGCCCAAAGTCAATCAGGTCATAATATTGCCCTGGCCACAGCTTGGTACGGGAATGGGCACATACCCAGTCTCAGCCAATGAAGCTGCAGTGAGACTTTTTCTAGGATTGTTGAGGGGAATACATATTCTCTCTTCTGTACAAGGAGCCGCCATTGCCATCTTACCACCCCATGTAGTCTAGTATAAAGCCAAATAGACGGTGAACACAGTTCAGAGTTGGAGAAAGACTGGGGGTTGATACATCATTTGAGCTCCTGAATTAAGCTCTGCCAGATCCATCCCAGACTATGGGTTAAATGAGCCAATAAAGTCTATGTTTTTTCAAGTGGCTGTGTTACTTCCAATTCAAAACCAAATCAAGCCCGTTGCTGTCGAGTCCAACTCATAGTGGCCCTATAGGACAAAGTAGAACTGCCCCACAGGGTTTCCAAAGTTGTAATCTTCACAGGAGCAGACTGCCACATCTTTCTTCCGTGGAGCCACTGGTGGGTTCAAACCACTGACCTTTTGGTTAGCAGCCGAGCATTTAATCACTGTACCAACAGGGCTCCTTCCAATTCAAGAGGTTCTATGAGATACGTTAGAAACTCTTAACTGATTCACCAGATTAACCAATGCTCTTCATTTCCTATGTAAAATATACTAACATGTCCATGTACATTGAATGCTCACAGCCAGTAGACTACTTTCTAGTACTTATTGAGCCTATTAGTTGAAAGGTTTGTTTCCAAACCTGTTTATGTTAGTTTACTTGTTATTGTAACTATGTCATTAATTAAATATTAAGTAAAATGTGGAAACACAAATGCAAGAGGAAAGATATTTCCTGGTCCAATGAAAACTAAATTAAATACTTTTGAAAGATTTGAAAGGTATTTCAAAACTTGTTTTGGATTAAATATGGATAAGTACATTGTTAAAAATAAACAGTAAAAATACGGGATGGGTTGTACATTTAGCTTTGGAAGGGCCTTTAGATTCTTTCCCCCTCTACAGAAACCAATGCTGGATGTAGAGAAAGAGACTATTAATTGTCCCCCAATACTAATTCTTTCTCATAATAATAAGAACTCCTGAATTTTAGCTGGGAATAAAGCTACCCAGAATAAATACTACGTTTCCCAGCCCTCCTTGTAGGCTGGTATGGCCATGAACTAAGTTTGAGTCCATGAGCTGCAAGTTGACTTGACTTGGCAACTTTTAGGTCCTGCCTTAAAAGAAAGGGTCGTGTCTTCCCTTTTACTCTTTCCTCTTTCTCCTTCCTCCTTCTCAGAATGCAAACTTGATGGTAATTTCCAAGGTTGTCAGGGCAAGGAAGAGAAAGAGAATGTGAAGTAGCTCAGCTGCTCTTAACTGTTATAAATTGGAAGCAACACATCCCTTCTACTGACATTCCCATTAGTCAAAAGTTAGTCACATGGTCCCAATCTAACTGCAAGGCAAGCTGAGAAAACTAGACTTCCGGGACCCCAGGAAGAGGAACGGGTGTGTCGAATGTAGCATTATCCATGCTACATCATCCCAATTTGAGTCAATATAGACCTTGTCAGTCACTTCTATCAATGTAATTAAGATGGCATTTGTAGTTTTGGACTTGCTTTGCATTGTTTTTTATATTGAATTTACAGATAATATCTAGCTTAGTCTCTAAATATGGCCTTCCAATGAACCATGACTTCTGATGTTCATGCCCTTGTGTCTAACCCTAACCCATCCCCTTGAGTCTAGACTAGCCCTGTGACTAGGGTTTTGATCAATAGAAGGTGGTGGTTGTGATGCTGTGGTTTCCAAGACCAAGTCATAAGAAACCTTGCAGCTTCTACCTGGGACTCTTGTTCTGGGGGAAACCAGCCACTGTGTAAGAAGCCTATCTACCCTGAGACCACCATGCTATTAAGAAGCCCAAGTTAGGCATGTGGTGTGAGATATGCCTCGCCAGCCCCTAACTGTTTCAACCATCACAACTGAGGTGCCAGACATGTGATGAAGAAGTCATCTTGGGTGTCTAGCCCAGCCAAGCTTTCAGATAATTACAGCCTTAGCCACCATCTGAGTGCAATCTCATAAGAGACCCCAACTGACAACCACCTAACTGAGCCCAGTTAACCCACAAAACAATGAGAAATATAATAAATTATTGTTTTAAGTCATTAAATATTAGGGTGACATGTTACACAACTGTTGTTATACAACAGATAACCAGTCTCTCGTAGATGAGAGTTACAAGAAAGAGAGGTGGCCTCTAACGTCAAATGCCATAAAGAGATCATGGAGGATGAGAACTGAGAAAAGGTCATCGTATTTAGCAATTGAGAAGTCACCATTGTCCTTCAGCATGCAATTTCAAGAAAATGGGAGCAGAAAGCAAATTGGAAATGTTTGTAGAGCAAATGAGTGGTGGGAAACAGATACAATGGTAGATTGGTCTTTTTTCCCTGTCTTTCTTTTTTAATGGTTTAACATTCACTGATGATCCTTGCCTGAATCAATTATCTCATTGGAGATTGCAAAATGGTAATTTTCTAATTCTATCACTCCTTCTACATTTAGTAGCTGACATTCTTCTGTCAAGAAGAGTTTTTCCTCATCATTTGGGGATGAACCTAATTTCTTTCCAAAAGGGCAGGTTAAATGCTTCATTCTTTCTCTTTAATTACCAGTTCCCTGAGAAAGGAGTTGGTGTAATAGTACTTGCAATGATGGCAAATGAATTTTTTTTTTCTTTCTCTCTTTCATTTTGAGTATTATTATGGATTTATGTGTGGACACATGTATCACATACATTCAATGTACTACAATCAATTACAGACTAAATTAGTCTTTAAAAAAATAATGGAGGGCTAAGAATATGATCATAAAATTCACAGAAGAATATAGTGGTTAAAAATACACATACACATATGAACATACATATAAAAACCAAACCCGTTGCCATCAAGCCAATTTCGACTCATAGCAACGCTACAGGACAGAGTAGAACTGACTCAGGGTTTCCAAGAAGCAGCTGGTGAATTCGAACTGCCGACCTTTTGGTTAACAGTCGAGCTCTTAACCACTGTACTATCAGGGCTCTATAAATATGCATATATATTCATATAGATATATATGTATATAGGTCCTATATACATACATATAATCAAAATATGAAAATTGAAACTATATAAAAGAAAAACAACTATAAAATATCCAATTCTGCTACTGGATATATAACCAAAAGAAATTCTCATAAGGGTCCTGTATGAATATATTTACGGCAGCTTTGGTTTTGATTGTGGGCAGTTGGAGGCAATTTGGGTGTTCCTGGAAACCCTGGTGGCATAGTGGTTAAGAGCTAAGGCTGCTAACCAAAAGGTCGGCAGTTTGAATCCACCAGGCCCTCCTTGGAAACCCTATGGGGCAGCTCTACTCTATCTTATAGGGTTGCTATGAGTCAGAATTGACTCTACTGCAACAGGTTTTTAACTACGAAGTCCTTAGGCAAAACATGGTGGATGGGGTATTATTCAGCAGTTAGAAGAAACAGACCAGATTATTTTTTTATAACTATTGTTATTAGTATCACATTTGCCAATTTAATGTTTTTCTCGTGTACTATTTAGTGACATCAGTTATGTTAATCATGTTGTTCAATCATCACCAATATTGGTTGCCAAATTTTCCATCACCATAAAGAGAAACTCAATGCTTCTTAAACAATTACTTCCCCTTTCTCCCTCCCTCCTGCCCCTGGGAACCACTAATAAATTTTCATCTCTATATTTTTGCCTATTCTAGATATTTCATAATAGTGAGATCTTACAATATTTCTCCTTTTGTGACTGACTTCCTTCACTCAGTATAATGTTTTCAAGGTTCGTCCACGATGTGGCATGTATCAGGATTTTGTGGTTGTTGTTAGGTGCCATCAAGTTGATTCTGACTCATAGGGACCCTATGTCCTACAGAAAGAAACACTGCCCGGTCCTGCGCCATCCTCACAATCGTTGTTACGCTTGAGTCCATTGTTGCAGCCATTGTATCAGTCCATCTCATAGAGGGTCTTCCTCTTTTTCTCTGGCCCTCTACTTTACCAAGCATGATGTCCTTCTCTAGGGACTGATCCCTCCTGATAAAATGTCCAAAATATGTGAGATGTAATCTTGCCATCCTTGCTTCTAAGAAGCATTCTGGTTCTACTTCCTAGATAGATTTGTTTGTTCTTTTGGCAGTCCGTGGTATAGTCAATATTCTTTGCCAACACCACAATTCAAAGGTATCAATTCTTCTTCAGTCTTCCTTATTCATCATCCAGCTTTTGCACGCATATGAGGCAACTGAAAATACCATGGCTTGCATCAGGCGCACCTTAGACCTCAAAGTGACATATTTGCTTTTTAACACTTTAAAGAAGTCCTTTGCAGCAGATTTGCCCAATAAAATACATTGTCTGGTTTCTTGACTGCCGCTTCCATGGGTGTTGATTGTGGATCCAAGTAAAATGAAATCCTTGACAACTTCAAACTTTTCTCCGTTTATCATGATGTTGCTTATTTGTCCAGTAGTGAGGATTTTTGTTTTCTTTATGTTGAGGTGTAATCCATACAGAAGACTGTGGTCTTTGATCTTCATCATTAAGTGCTTCAAGTCCTCTTCACTTTCAGCAAGCAAAGTTGTGTCATCTGCATAACGTAGGTTGTTAATGATTCTTCCTCCAGTCTTGATGCCCTGTTTTTCTTCGTATAGTCCAGCTTCTCAGATTTCTTGTTCAGCATACAGATTGAATAAGTATGGTGAAAGAATACAACCCTGATGCACACCTTCCCTGACTTTAAACCACACAGTATCCCCTTCTTCTGTTCAAACAACTGCCTCTTGATCTATGTACAGGTTCCTCACGAGCACGATTAAGAATTTCCATTCTTCGCAATGTTATCCATAATTTGTTATGATCCACACAGTTGAATGCCTTTGCATAGTCAATAAAACACAGGTAAACATCTTTCTGGTATTCTCTGCTTTCAGCGGGGATCCATCTGATGTCGGCAGTGATATCCCTGGTTCCACATCCTCTTCTGAATCTGGTTTGAATTTCTGGCAGTTCCCTGTCAATATACTGCTGCAGTTGCTTTTGAATGATCATCAGCAAAATTTTACTTGCATGTGATATTAATGATATTGTTTGATAATTTCTGCATTCGGTTGGATCACCTTTCTTGGGAATAGGCATGAATACGGATCTCTTCCAGTCAGTTGGCCAAGTAGCTGTCTTCCAAATTTCTTGGCATAGACGAGTGACCACTTCCAGTGCTGCATCAGTTTGTTGAAACATCTCAGTTGGTATTCCATCAATTCCTGGAGCCTTGCTTTTTGCCAATGCCTTCAGCAGAGCTTGGACTTCTTCCTTCAGTACCATCAGTTTCTGATCATATGCTACCTCCTAAAATTGTTGAACGTTCACCAATTCTTTTTGGTATAGTGACTCTGTGTATTCCTTCCATCTTCTTTTAACGCTTCCTGCATGGTTTAATATTTTCCCTGTAGAATCCTTTGATATTGCAACTCGAGGCTTAAATGTTTTCTTCAGTTCTTTCAGCTTGAGAAATGCCTAGCATGTTCTTCCCTTTTGGTTTTCTAACTTCAGGTCTTTGCACATGTCATTATAATATTTTACTTTGTCTTCTCAAGCCACCCCTGGAAATCTTCTGTTCAGCTCTTTTACTTCATCATTTCTTCCTTTAGCTTTAGCTACTTGACATTCAAGAGCAAGTTTCAGAGTCTCTTCTGACATCCACTTTGATCTTTTCTTTCTTTCCTGTCTTTTTAATGATCTCTTGCTTTCTTCACGTATGATGTCCTTGATGTCATTCCACAACTCGTCTGGTCTTCGGTCATTAGTATTCAACTCATCAAATCTATTCTTGAGATGGTCTCTAAATTCAGGTGGGATATACTCGAGGTCATACCTTGGCTCTCCTGGACTTGTTCTAATTTTCTTCAGTTTCAACTTGAACTTGCTTATGAACAATTGATGGTTTGTTCCACAGTTGGCCTGTGGCCTTGTTCTGCCTGATGATATTGAGCTTTTCCATCTTCCCTTTCCAGAGATGTAGTTGATTTGATTCCTCTGTATTCCATCTGGTCCACATGTATAGTCACCATTTATGTTGGTGAAAAAAGGTATTTGCAAAGAAGAAGTCATCGGTCTTGCAAAATTCTATCATGCGACCTCCAGCATCGTTTCAATCACCAAGGCCATATTTTCCAACTACTGATCCTTCTTCTTTGTCTCCAACTTTTGCATTCCAATCACCAGTAACTATCAGTGCATCCTGATTGCAGTTTCATCAATTTCAGACTGCAGAAGTTGGCAAAAATCTTCAATTTCTTCATCTTTGGCCTTAGTGGTTGGTGCATAAATTTGAATAACAGTCATATTAACTGGTCTTCCTTGTAAGCGTATGCATATTATCCTTTCACTAACAGCATTGTACTTCAGGATAGATCTTGAAATATTCTTTTTGATGATGAATGCAATGCCATTCCTCTTCAAGTTGTCATTCCTAGCATAGTAGACCTTATGATTGTCAGATTCAAAATGGCTAATACCAGTCCAGCTCACTAATGCCTAGGATATCGATTTTTATGCATTTCATTTCATTTTTGACGATTTCCAATTTTCCTAGATTCATACTTCATACAATCCAGGTTCCAATTATTAATGGATGTTTGCAGGCATTTCTTTTCATTTTGAGCCGTGCCACCTTAGCAAATGAAGGTCCCGAAAGCTTGACTCCATTCTTGTCACTAAGGTCAGCTCTACTTTGAGGAGGCAGCTCTTCTCCTGTTGTATTTTGAGTTCCTTTCAACCTGAGGGGCTCATCTAACTGGCACTATATCAGACAATGTTCCGCTGCTGTTCATAAGGTTTTCACTTGCTAATTCCTTTCCGAAGTAGACCACCGGGCTCTTCTTCCTAGTCTGTCTTAGCCTAGAAGCTCAGCTGAAACCTGTCCACTGTGGGTTACCCTGCTGGTATTTGAATACCATTGGCATAGGTGCCAACATCACAGCAACACACAAGCCCCCACAGTCCGACAAACTGACAGACGCATAGGGGACTTTATTTACCAAGACTTTATTTCTCTACAATAGACGGAAACTTAAAAACATGTTGCTGTGGAGGAAAAAAAAGAAAACAAAATCTCCTAAGATTATTTACATACATAAAAAATACACTCATCTAAAACAATAATAAAAACCCGTTGCCATCAAGTTGATTCTGACTCATAGTGACCCTAATAATACATATTTTAAATGAACATCTAGAAACAGAAAGATATAAATTAAATACACTGGAATGATTGCCTATGGTGGGAAAGGGGAATGAGATTGTAGAATGAAGATAAAAGAGAATAAACGAATAAATAAAACAAATGAGAAAGACCTTGCATGGTCCAATGATGATAATATGCCATTAAATGAGGAATATGATTAATTCTATCCTCTGTATTTAGGTAAAAATAAACAAATGATTAAATAAATAAATTGCCACAATCTTTCTGGAAAGTAAAAGCCTTAAGAACATTGACCTAGCAATTATACTTTTAAAAATCTAGTCTAAGGAACTAGTCAGAAACTCATGTTTGTTGCTGTTAGGTGCTGTTGAGTCAGTTCCAACTCATAGTGACCCCATGTACAACAGAAGGAAACACTGCCCAGTCCTGCGCCATCCTCACAATCTTTGCTATACTTGAGTCTATTATTGCAGCCGCTATGTCAATCCATCTCATTGAGGATCTTCCTCTTTTTCAATGACCCTCCATTTTACCAAGCATGATGCCCTTCTCCAGGGACTGGTCCCTCCTGATAATAGTCCAAAGTTACACGAGACAAAGTCTCACCATCCTTGCTTCTAAGGAGCATTCTGGCTGTACCTCTTCCAAGACAGATTTATTCGTTTTTCTGGCAGCCCATCGTATATTCAATACTCTTTGCCAACACTAGAATTTAAAGGCATCAATTCTTCTTCAGTCTTCCTTATTCATTGTCCAGCCTTCGCATCCATATGAGGTGATTGGAAATATCATGGCTTGGGTCAGGCGCACCTTAGTCCTCAAAGTGAAATCCTTGCTTTTTTAACACTGTAAAGAAGTCTTTTGCAGCAGATTTGCCCAATGCAATACATTGTCTGGTTTCTTGACTGCTTCTTCCATGGGTGTTGATTGTGGATTCAAGTAAAATGAAGTCCTTGACAACTTCAAACTTTCTCCGTTTATCATGATCTTGCTTATTGGTCCAGTTGTGAGGATTTTTGTTTTCTTTATGTTGAGGTGTAATCCATACTGAAGGCTGTGGTCTTTAATTTTCATCAGTAAGTGCTTCAAGTTCTCTTCACTTTCAGCAAGCAAGGTTGTGCCATCTGCATAGCGCACGTTGTTAATGAGTCTTCCTCCAATCCTGATGCCCTGTTCTTCTACATATAGTCCAGTTTCTCAGATTATTTGTTCAGCATACACACTGAATAAGTATGGTGAAAGAATACAACCCTGTCACTCACCTCTCCTGACTTTAAACCATGCAGTATCCCCTTCTTCTGTTTGAATGGCTGCCTCTTGATCTACGTACAGGTTTCTCATGAGCACAATTAAGTGTTCTGGAATTTCCATTCTTCGCAATGTTATCCATAATTTGTTATGATCCACTCGGTCGAATGCCTTTGCATAGTCAAAGTCATCCCTTTATTAGTGCTTTAATGGTGAGAAAAATGGTCAGCAAATGTTCTTTGACTCTCACCCACATCCTGCAACATACATCTCTAAGTGTTTCAGGAAAACCTCAGAGATGTCTCATGTGTTCACAATGTGCTTGTGAACAAGTATGGTTATGTGGTATTGATGGGTTAGTTCATCCTCTCCTGCTCTAGTCCTTCCACTTGGTATTGCTAGTTCCACTGCCTTCATCAGGCACAGTTACTTTCATTGAGTTCTACTTTGTACATAGATACTTTGGCCTCTCCACTGCTGATGCACTGGAGTTGCTAACGCTGCATGGTATTATCTTGTGATGTAGCTAATACTGTCTTGTTCCCTTTCTGGTTTTACATACCATTAGAAGTCAATCACTGTCTTACAGTTTTTCATGAAATAGCTCTCTCAGTATTTTCTTATATTCTTCTCCCCTAAATGTGCAAGCCAAACTGAGAGATAAATACAAGTAACAGACATTATGCTGAGCTTAAAAATGAAATGGGCAATTTGGCTATCTTGTTTTTCCTTTGCAAATCTTTGGAACTCAGTTTCAGTAGGACTTTAGCAATTGTATAGTTGTGACTTTGACCTTCTGCCCTTTATGGAGGAGGAAAGTGAGGGTCACAGAAAGGAACTGATTTAACCAGGGTCATAGGTCTTTGCTCCTTGTCTTGTATTCCTTGTCTTCAGGAATGGCACCACAATCACCTAGTTGCCCAAGCCAAAAATCTTTGTCACCCTGACTCTCTCATTTCCCTCAAGTTATGTACTGTTAATTCTACCACCTTACTATCTCTCTATTCCTACCATCTCTACCTCAGTTTAAGTCACTTTTCTCCCTTTTCCTAATAGCTTTTTAGCTGGTTTTCTTGCTTCTCTTCTTGTTCCCTCCATTACAGTCTCCACACAGCAGCTAGAGTCTTCCTAAATTTCAGTCTGATCATGTCATATCCTCACTAACTCCTACAATGGTTCTCTTTAGTATTTCGGTTAAGTTCAAATGCCTCAACATGGCATTCAAGGCTCTTTATGATCTGGTCTCTTACCCCTGAAGTCTGATCTCATCTTACCACTCATGACCTAGCATTCCAGCCGTATTAAACTTGTGGTTTACTAAACACACATGCTTATCTTTCTTCCTGATCATTGCTAGAAGACAGAAATTTAAAGAGAGCTAAAAGTCACAGCAAACATTGGCATAGTTTCTTCTTTCTCTTGCACTCCTTAACTCGCAAGAAGAGGTGGCCCAGGGCCTCACCTGGCCCTCTCTCTAGTTTTTTTCTGTTTCCTCCTGGCCTGCATGGCAACCTAGGGTAGGTGGGTCCCTTTGGTTACTGGATTAAACTGTTCACCTGTCCCTTTTCTTCTAGGGCTTGTGGGTGGGGCATTTGATCAAACTGGCATTTTAAGAGATGAAACTGGGGTTTGTACTTTGAAGTAGAAATAGACCTGATTTTGCTCAAGGCTGCCAAGACCTATTAAATCAAGGAGAGAAGAGTCCACCATACAGTAGCTGATGGATGTTAGGCATTGGGACCAAAGCCCCAGCCAGTAATATGGTATTATTTGCTTCCTCTGTGACCAAAAGTCAAGGATGGGGTCCAGGAACTCCTGGGTTCCTTGGCTAAATATGATCTTAACATCTTCCCAATCCGCTTTTCCCCAACCTGCTCCTCCTGATGAACTCCAACTCATCCTTTAGTTCTTAAGTGGTTAAGAGCTCAGGCTGCTCAGCCAAAAGGTCGGCAGTTCAAATCTACCAGCCGCTCCTTGGAAACCCTGTAGGACAATTCTACTGTGTTCTATAGGGTTGCTATGAGTTGGAATTGACAGCAACAAGTTTTAGGAATATCTCAGTGTCCTCCAAGGAGATTGTAAACTCTGCGAAGGCCTGAACTATGTCTTCATCATTGTACCCCCAGTGTCTAGCATTGCTGATGACCATGTGTATGAAAGATCATGTTAGTAAGTGGCAGGGTGGAATTTGAAATGTCTGTTGACAAAGATTCATCCATGCACCTCTTTCATAGGGCCCAGCACTGTGCCTTGTCAACTTTGTGTGTGCATGAAAGATCTGCTCAGTCCCCAGTTGGTGGCTGCGTGTGGGGAAAGGCTGAGGATAATACTTTATTGAAATAGTTTTGTTAGCAGTTTAGCTGCACCCCAACCCACATGCCTGTACTTAGAGGCAACCCTAGCGATTGCCTGAGTTTATTTTCATCCTCTGCTGCTTTGATATGAGAATCAGAGAAAGATGAGAAGAAAATGGGTTCAGTGACCAACATCACATCCAAGGAGAGAAGAGTGGCTAAGGTGTTCATGAATCTGCAGAATTCTTCCCTCATAGGAAAACTGTCAGCACAGCTCAAAAGCCTTACCTCATCTCACAGTTTTGCCCTCTTCTGAGATTAGGCCCAGCTGGGTTGTATGGTTTGCTGTAAATCTTATAACAAGGGTATTTAAAAGTGGGAGAGAAGACGAAAAGCCAGGGAAAGGGGCGAGAGACCAGGCTGGTCTCCGTTCGGAATTCAATATGGGTCTTTAGGACTCAGGCAGGCAGCTCATCTGGATCTCTTCCGTTTCTGCCTCTCCTATCCTCTCTGGATCCGTGAAGAATGATGTGTCACTGAAACACGGCCTGTGAACGGAAGGGAGAGTTTCTTTCCTAAGTAGCTAAAACGGAAAAACTTTGAGGAAAACAGCCAAGAGAGGGAGAGGAGAGGAGATTGTGGCTATGGAGTGGGGAAGGAGGGAGGACGAGACAGCACAGCCGATGGTAAGGGAGGCCGGCGGGCGGGCAGGCGTGCCGGCGAGCAGGAGGCACCCGGGAAGAGCCCCCGGTAAACTCGCGGGCGCAAACACCGGCGCCAGAGGCAGCCCCTCAGCTGAGTCCCAGGCATAGCCCCGGCCTGGGCCGCGCGAGGCCTGGCCCGGGAGGCCCTCGCCGCGCCCCAGGGGCGGGCCAGGGGCGGGGCAGCTCCAGAGCCAGGCTCTCCCCGCGGGC
>NW_004443952.1:25251487-25284961 GCF_000243295.1 Trichechus manatus latirostris
CCGGGAGCAGGTACGGGGTCCGGGAACGGGTCAGGCGGGGATGGGCGTGGGTTGGCCCCCGGGGTGGGGAACCCGCAAGCGTGTGGTCCAGGCGCCCAGCCCCGCGGAGTGGGTGGAGCGTTGTCCAGGTCAGCTTTGTCTGGCCCCGGAGCCCCCGTGAGCCCTGCGTCTCTGCCGCGGCCAGCGGCTCACAAAGCGCTTACCACCCGGTGGGTAGCCCCCTCCCCCAGGGTGGGCAGGGCAGGGCAGGACTTCTCTAGGTCCCCGCTAGGCGGAGGAGGAAACTGAGGCTTAGAGGGGAAGTGACTTACCCAAGGTCACTAGCCTGTGAGAGTTGGATCCTGGCTGTGACCCAGGGCCACCTCGAACAGAGGAGCCTGGGAGGATGCAGAGCCCCCAGCCCCCAAGAACCGAGATTGATTGATCCGGGAAGAAGGGGCACTACGCCCTGCTTGGTCCCAGGCACACCCACCCAAGCCTTTTTGGGCTTGCGGAGTGGGAGGGAGGAGCCGGGGGCCGTTTTGGGAGCTTGGTGGTGCCCTGGGGAGCCGAGGTAGAGAGCTGCAGAGGGAGAGACCCCGGTGAGGGGTGTGCTTTTGTGGAGAGGGAGATCTTGAGTGAGTGTGGCAGAGCTTCGGAAACTTATTATCGTGGAGACCGTTTAGTCTCTGCCAGGCCACCTTCCCCACCGCTTCACGGACTAAACCAATCCCACTGGAATTAATGGGAGAGAGGCATGCCTGCTTTTGTGGAGAGGCCAGTAATGTGTCCTTTTCACGTAATGGCACGAATTTTGTTCATGCCAGATGCATACATGGTCCAGTAAAGGCATTTATGTCACAGAAGGCCATATGAGGCTTTTCCAGGTGGTCTGGAACTACCACACTTATAGAACCCCCCAGAGAAAGAACAGTTATCCCAGGCGTGAAGGGGGAAGGAAGCTGAGAGGCTTGGGGCAAGTCACCCGCCTGCTTGGCATGTAATGCATGGGATTTCTGTTTCTACTGGGGTGAGTGATTAGGTGGCTTTTTACTGTGGATGCATTTTGGAAGGGGAAGGAGGAGAGGACTTACAGTTCTAGAGCAACATGTAATAGGCAGTGAGGAGGGTTGTATGGAGCTGGAAAATACAAGCTGTAGAATGGGGAAAAAAGGGAGGGTATTCAGTCATTGTGGGGGAAGGGAGATGAAAGGATTGCTGAAGGGAGGGGACGATGTCTAGTCTAGAGAAGATTGGGATATTTCAATGAAGGAGGGAGCCAAACTTCTGATGTGTTTGAAAGGAGTCTATTAGAGGTGGATGGTGTCTCACAAGTTGAGTAATCTGTATTGGTGTGAAGTCACACTTCAATTTCTTTAAGCAAGGACAGTTGTCACACTTTTATAGAAATGTTCTAGCTTTAGCACCCCTCCTCCTTATCCTATCCTGTTTTGAGACTACTGGCACAAAGTGTCTGTAGTATTGTCTTGGAAGTAAGGCTTGACAAAAGAGGGAAGGGAAGGACTAGCAAATGCATTAATTAGGACCCTTTATCCAAGATAATTCCTTGTTTAAATCAGCTGTTTTCTTACTGCCCTCTTGCACCTCAGCTTTCCAGCTGTGGTGACTGCTGGCCGGATGCTTTGGGAAGAACTGCCCTGTTTCAGACAACATGGGTTGGATTTTTCTAAAAAACTGCAAGAAACGTATTTCTCTCTCTCTCATAGACGCACACACAACACACGTGAAAGAAAATTTACTTGTCAGGGACTTATAATCAGGCAAATGCCAATTGAAACAACAGTGAGATAACATTTCACATCCATCAGATTAGCAAAAATTAAGTGCTGCGATAAACAAGTGTTAGTAAGGTTATGGGGAAATAAACTTTTGTATACTGTTGCTGGGAGTGTAAATTGATACAACTACCTTGGAGATTAGCATAGTGATGTCTAGTTGAAGGTGGGCAAACATATTAATCTCCCCCCCCCATTTTTGAGTATATACCCTAAGAAATCTTTACACACTTGTCAAAGAAAATAAGCGCAAGAATGTTCATTGCTGCTTAAATGTCCACCAACAGGGAAATGGATACATAAATTGTAAGATAGTCACACAATTGAATATTATAGCACTGTGAAAAAATGAACAAACTTTAGCTGCATGCATCAAAGTGTATGAATCTCACACACATAATATGGGTCACAAGAATTCTTACAGAATGTTTCCATTTGTATAAAGTGTGAAAACATGCAAAATAGTATCGTTTGTGGCTGTGTACATATGTAGTAATGAAAACACGCATGAGAACAACTAACACCAAATACAGAGTAGTGATTATCTCTGGGAAGAGAAGGTAAGAAATAGATTGGACAGGCGTACACAGAGGTCTTCCATTATACCTGTAATAATCTATTACTTAAAAAATCGGGGTCATATATAGTAATTGCAAGTAAGATTCGCTAATATTGGGTACAGAGATACTCCTTATATTATTCCAAATTTTTTTTTTTTGGATGTTTGAAGTATTTCTCACATGCAAAAAAATTTCTTGTTTGTAGAGCACAGGGTTTTTGTCTCATAATAACGAAACTACAGCTACAGGCCCCAGCTCAACACAGCCTCGTGGGCATGCAGGCTAGTAGTGATCCTTTTCTCACCCCTTTCTGACCTGCTAAGCCTAGTTTGCTATGGATGACTTTTTTTTAAATTGTGGTGAGAACATACATAACAAAATGTACGCCAGCAATGAATGACTTTTATTTTGAAACTGCTAATAGGCATGGAGGATTTTGCAGTCTTTCTAAACTTTCCAGTGGACCTGGGTCAGCAGTTTTGAGCTTTGTCAAAAGATAGGTGCTCTAGGACATTCTGATTTATCAGGTCTAGGGAGGGACCCAGCCATCTGATTCTGAAAAAGCTCCCCAGTTGATTCTGATGCCCACTCAAGTTTGAGCTCCCCTGCCTTAGGCCGCTTCTGACTCAGGGTTAGCAGCTCTGCACCAGCCTAGTCCTCAGGCTCTTCCTTAGGCTGCACTCTGCTGCTCCTCCTGGGTGCCTGGGACTGATGGAGACTCATGTGATACTTGGCTCTTTTGTGGAGCATAGAAGAATGATAGAGGTAGACTTAATTGAATGTTAAGCTAACCCTTCTTAATCCAGGTTGTCAATTCGTCTTATTTTCATGCAGGTTACCGAGGGGCCTGCCACCCACCAGGGGTATTTATCAGGTTGTACAGACTTTAACCACATGTGTCGCTATATGTGGTTTTATAGTTAGGCCTAGAGTTAAAAGGGCCTAGCAGAAAAGTGAGTAGCAAATTTGGAAAAAGTAAACCACTATAAAAATGGTGGCGCAGGGGTCTAACCTCCTCTTAACTTCACAAAGGGGAAGGAGAATCAAGATCAGCAGTCCAAGGCTGATTACTGTGAGGCAAAGGTCAAACATACCACCGCTCTCCAATCTTTTTACCAATTCTGACACCAGCCGTCCCTCCCACGGCAAGCACTTTGTACTTCTCTGCTAGGTTCGACAATTCGTTTCAATGGCAACACAGAACTCACAGACCATACTCAAAGTTATGGAGTTTATTAGGGAAGTAATAGGTTACAATTCAGGATCAGGAACAACTCAGGATACAGTTCTTTGATCAGCACAGCCTCTTCTCAGCCATGCCCGCAGGCAGTCCTCTCTCTGGCCCTGGGCCTCTCAGCCCCTTGGCCTGGCCTCTGCCCTGCTCGGGAAGGTGTCACAAAGCTCTTTAGTTCCGCCAGTAAGTGCCTAGGGGCGCTCCACTCCTCCAGGAAGCCTCCTGCTCAGAGATGCTCAGCTCTGTTGCTTTGTGGGTCAGCACATCTATCATAACCACCTTGTTCAGTGGGCTGGGAAGCTCACTGTGCCCTCGCATTGGGCTCCTGGTTCTGCTGCCACTGTTTCTCTGCTGTAGCTTCTTGCCATCTTGTGCCATCTCCGGTGTTATAGCTCTCTCTCTCTGTCTGCTGGGTCTGGGAGGTTCTCATTGCAGGACCCTGGGTCCAAAGGATACAGTACACTCCAGTCTCTTCTTGGTGGTAGTGAGGTCACTCCTTTCTGTCTCTGTGATGGCTCATTTTAAGTCTAGTGGGATGGCAAAATTGACCAATCCCCTTGTTAGGATTCCATATACCTTATTTGCATGGTCCCACCCCTACAAAGGGTGCCGTCCACCTTATTTGCATTATTAGCAAGCTGTCCAATACTGCTGGTGGGCCACAAGCACCTTATTTCCATAGGCCCACACAATCATTTGGTGGGAGTTATAAGACCATGGTGAGAAAGGCCAATATAAAAACAATCCATCGTACTCCAGCCACGAAAAGTAAATGGATATGGCCATGTGTTCCTTAAGACAAAGGTGGTTCATCCCTCTGCAGATGATAGTGATTCTGTTTTAGTGTTCTTTAGCTTATGACATGCATTTGAATTTCAGTTATTTGAACCTGTGATCAAAGCTTAGGGACTTTAGTAAACAACAAGATGGAAGAGTGTACTTTCACTGAAATTTGCTAGTCTCCCTTCTCTGCGAGACCCTTTTTGCTCTAGTTCTAAGGTGTTTAGAAATGAATTTATATTAACAAACATGAGGCTTTCTGGTAGTGAAATTTGTGAAATGCCTCTTTGTCTTTGGTGAGAGAGATTGTTTCTGGAAATCACTCTGGCTGTGCAGTGTTGCCCCACGTATACAGTTGCAGGCCTGCTCTGTAGGGTTGTATAGATTAGGCCCAGCAAAAGATGCCTGTTTCAGATGGCAAGTAGGGGTGGAAATCCATTCTGTATTCCACTCACCAAGATGAGAACCTGGTGTGAAACTGTGTCCTTTCAGAGAGGGCGCTTTTTTCTAATTCTCATGAAGGTGCTACATGAACTAGCACTGGCCTTGCAGCTTTGGAACTGTTGTCCCAGCTGTAACTGTGCTGCCCATACTCATTGATGACTAGGTGCTGGGACCTGGAGCTCTAAATAGTGTTTTCCATGTGAACTTTTTATGCTCAGCTGAACCAAAAAGCAGCAGCTTAAAAACGCAAAATTTGTTGTGAGGTTGGAGAAATAAATACAGAGTAAACTCTTTAGAGAATACCATTGTTTATGGAAAGAATGAGAGACAAATCATTAAAAAGACAAGCATCTGGTAAGTGAAGGAGAGAAAGTAGCTATGTGCCACATTTGCTCTTGTATTCTTACAGTGCTCACTTTGGGACAGGGGATGCAGTGTTATTTTTCTCTTCCTATTTCCTCCTACACTAGCATTAGTGAATTTCTTAAAACCTGAGGCTTTTTAGCCAATTTTGAAAATATTTACCCATTTGTATTTTCCATTAAGTGGTTGTTTGTGCTTCCTGCTGTTTCATTTTTTCTTGGAGAGAGAGGAGGGGGGAGTGCCTAACCAAGGACAAGACTGGACTTCCTACTGCTTTTGCAAATAATGGCTGTGTGTTTTTCAGAACAGTTGTCATGGAAGAGTGCTGTTCTGCGGGCTGAAGGGAGAGGTGCATTTGAAGTGGCTTCTGTTGTCTTTATTATTATTTTTAAGCATGATTGAGGGTGATGGATAGAATTCCATTGTGCTTTTGCTTGAAGGAATTTTCGTTTGACGAAAATGCGTATAAATAAAACTAGAAATGTTTAACAAAAAAAAGGTCTTATGCCCACACAAGGAGAATAAACAGTTCTTACCTATAGGCCTTACCTGGACCAGTTTCAGCTTCTGTTCTGCTCTGCTTAAGTGGATATTAATGTCATTCATGGGACTGCTTAGAACAGTTACCTGGAGTGGTGTTGGGCAGGTGGAGGAAGTGAGTGACGAGATTATACTAGGGTTTATCAGTAGTTCCCTCAAGTCATGATATAGACTGTATTTTCTGCTTTAATGATAAAATATGTGTAGAAGGAAGGGAATGAAGATTGTGAGTTTTGATATATATGATCATTTGGCTTTGTTGAAAACAGGGAAGAAGTGGTTAGAGGAAGAAATGTGTACATGGAGGAAAGAAGAGCAAGCAGTTAAGCAGTTGGACATTTTGTAGTGCTTTTGGGATGTTCCTTGAGTCAAAGAAAAGTTACCTGTCTCTATCCATTCTGGCTCAGCACCTTTGATTTCAGTGTCTGCAGATGGTGCTCGCTGATCTTCACTTGAAGACTGCTTTATTGTCATAGAGCTAGAAAGTAAGCAGTTTTGAAGACTAAACTAAAGTAGGGTAGGCCTAAAGTAAAACAGGTTTTCATTTCATAATCATTTTTGCAAATAGAGAGGAGTTGGGACTCTCATAATTAACATAAAAGTATTTTTCATTTTGCTTTTGGGCTATATTTTAAAAATCTTTTTTATGAATTTGTCTTCCTTTGTAGAGTTTTATTTCCTCCCCAATACATGGAGTTCTTGGGTGGCACAGACTGTTAAGTGCTGGAGTACTAGCCAAAAGGCTGGCAGTTTGAATGTACCCGGAGGCACCTTGGAAGACAGGCCTGTGATCTGTTTTTGAAAGGTCACAGCCTTGAAAACCCTATGGAGCACTTCTACTCTACATATATGGGGTCACCATGAGTCGGAATCGACTCAATAGCAACTAATAACAGCAGCCTCAGTACATATTGGAGCATCTACTGGGTGCTAGTAATACTGATACTAACCACTGATTCACTGAGGTTACCCTTCCTTGTCAGAAACTTCATTCCGTGAGGTACGGAAAACAGCACAGAGGACAGTTATTGCTTTCTTCTCTCCATTTTTTCTTGCTTCCTTCTTCTCCCCGTCTCCTGGGCTTGGTGGTGACTTTGCCCATCTGTCAGGACAGGCTTCACCTCCTCCGTACCCCCAACCCCTGCAGGGGATGCGGTGCAGAGGCTGCTCAAAACCCTGACTGGGCACCCAGAAGTCAAACCTCACAGATGAACATTGAGCCAGAACTGAAGACCACCTTAGCAGTTCGGTTCCTCTTCCTCTGTAGCTGCCTCTGTTGCCACTACTCTTTGCCATGGAGCCTGGAAGGAGCCTCTCCCCCCTCATCATACAAAGAGGCTTTGTGCTCTGAGGATGTTCTAAAGGCGGGATTGCTGTAATTATAATTCCCTGAACACAACCAAGTAATGGGGGCAGGCAGGGTAAAGATGGTATCCAAGTACTTGTTGGTAGGGAAAAGTCAGGCGGGAATTAAAAATCATCTGGAGACAGTACCAAAAGTGGATAATAGAGCATTATTGGTAATGCTGACAGGAAAGTGTTTGAGTACTTTTTCAGAGTTTTAAATTCTAATATTGAGCCTGGAAATTTTCTTTCTTTTTTTTTTTTAAGTCTGAAATTGTAGCTGAAAAGTACTTTAGAAGAAGGTATGTAGAAATCTGGGTTACTTTGCTTTATATTTGTGTTACCAGAATGACTGATTGCCCAAGAAAGCCAGATAACTTACTATCTGGGGGCTGCTCCTCCTAGTGTGTGTGTGTGTGTGTGTGTGTGTGTGTGTGTGTGTTTACACTAACATTTTTTGGAAGCTGATTTCTCCCTGCCACCACCAGAAAAAAAAAAAAAAATCAATTTCTGAATATGTGCTTAAGCTCTGTTGGCAATCTTTGAGTAAAAGCTTAGTAATAACTTGGTTAACTATTACTTTATTACTCTTAACAGTATCCCAAACAAACTGCTGGTTTTTTTTTTTTTTTTTTAAGAAATGCACCAGACAATTGATTGCAAAGACCACTATCTTTTAGACTTTAGGGTAGTGAACTCCAGTACTCCTTACTCAGGGTGAGGGAAAAGGGCCCTTTTTGTTCTTGTAATTAGCACTGACGTCTGTGGTGAGTGAAGCAGCCAGGTAGATAGTGTATAATCCAGGGAAACCTACAGCTTCTGTAAACTAGCCCTTCCTTTAATTATTTGTTGGAGTCAAGTCAGGAGCTGGACCTGTATTCTTACTGCCTAACCTGATTTTGTCCTGGTTTGAGAAAATCTACCTTGAATCTATTTCCACATAAGACTGCTGGGTTGTCCATTAAAAAGATAATACCCAAATAATCCTTTGAAATCCTTTGTACTAATTTGACAGTTAACTTTTATGAGATTTGAAAATATATAAGGATCCATTTTATCTGCTTTTAATGAAAAATAAGTTGAATTTTCCCCCTATTTTAGTTAAGTATATTGATCAGCAGTGACTTATAGCTTAATAGTAAATTATTACTTGAGCGGCTTCATTTACTTCATTTATAATGCAGTGAAACCTGTGAGAGTCGGAACTCAAAGGGACTGCCTTGTTTTTCCAGGTCTCACAAGTTTTCCGCCTTTGACAGGTGCAGTCTTACCACTTTTCTGTTGCTTGTTTTAGTGGAAAATGTTTGCATTTTCCTTCTCTGACTGGTTTTAACTTTACACAGTTTCTGACTTTCTCAGGTTTTACTGTATACATTTCCTCTGGGGATTAATCCCTGACTGTGTCTATCTCAGGGAGCCCTGGTGGCACAGTGGTTAAAGCACTCGGCTGCTAACCGAAAGTTGATGGTTCGAACCTACTAGCCCCTCCGCAGGAGAAAGATGTGGCAGTCTGCTTCCGTGAAGATTTACGGCCTTGGAAACCCTATGGGGGAGTTCTACTCTGTCCTATAGAGTCACTATGAGTCGGAATCGACTTGAGGGCAGTGGTTGGTTTGATTTGGTGTCTATCTCACTGCTCTCTGGTGGCCATCCAGTGTCTAAAATAATGATTTAGTAAACATTTATTAAGTGCCTACTATCTACCACAAGCTCTGCTGGCATAATGGTTAAGCGCTTGGCTGCTAACCAAAAGGCTAGTGGTTCGAACCCACCAGCAGCTCTGTGGGAGAAAAGACTTGGTGATCTGCTCCTGTAAAGATTACAGCCTGTTCTACTCTGTCATATACGGTTTCAGTTGACTCAACGGCACGTGACAACAACATGTACCAGGCACAGTGAGGATGTCTGAGATAATTCAGATATGTAACAGCTCAGTGATAGATTCTGACAGTATGTTAACAGAACAAATAACATTTTTTTGGGATTGCAAGCTCTTAATAAGAGGACAGAGAATATCAAAATTGTATTAATAATAGCAATATATTACCATGATAATTAACCTTGCTAAAGCATGGATCTAATCAGATAAAAAATTCAAGCGGCTGGTTTCTAAGTTGAAGCCATATTTTTTGGTTTGTCATTCAAGGCCAGCATAATTGAGTCTTCATTATTCCAATTTCTATTATTCTTTTTTTTTTTTTCAATTTCTATTCTTCTTCATGAATATTATTCTCCAGGGAAACAGAACACTTGGTTGCGTATATGTGGACTACTTTTTCACTTCTATTCTTTCCCTTAGATCGTTACTTCAGCTTGGAATGCCTATCCTCCTTCAGTTGCTTTTTGAAATCCTACTTATTCTTTAAGATCTAGATAATAGTGGTCACTTATTGTGTGCCAGGCTCTGTACTAAGTGCTTTACATGCATTAATTTGTTTAATCCTCACTATAATCCTCTAAGGCAAATATGATTATTACCTTTGTTACTGTGCAGATGAAGAAACCAGAGCACAGAGAGGTTACATAATTTGCTGAAGATGACACAGCTTGTGTTAGTTCATATCCCAGGCAGTCCAGTTCCAGAGTCTGTATTTTTAACCATCTCCCTTTATAGATAGCCTCAACAAATTCAGCACTTAGTTTTGGTGAGCAGAAACTAAATCTGGAATTAATTTGTAGGAGGAAAACATTCATTCTATACAGGCAGGATTAAAAACTCTGATTAATCCAGGTAGTAATTGAGGAATTTCCACTCATTTATTGGTTTAAGAACCTTAGCCTCAGAATATATCTAGAGTTATATTTTGGGGCACATATGGAAGACATTATTGTTTGCTATCTTTGCTGTATAGCAAAAATGAGTCATGATCTCTTGTGACCTAATTATCCGACTTTTCTATTAAAAGTGTGTGTACATATTGTTGAAAACAGTTAGAAATTATTATTCCATGATAATGTATTTGAGCTTCAACTTTAAATAAGGACTACTATTATGTGCTTAAAAAGACCCTAGAAAACCAGCAAGGGCAACAATCAACGATTTGACTTCTTAAAATGAATTCATATACAACTCATGAAGTTATTAATTTCTGTTTTGGGATCAAAACTAAAGTTAGAATTTGACTCTAGAATGTTTAGATAATACATATTTAGAGACTAACTTGTGGTAGAACAACACTGTAAAAAAAAATGAGTTCTGTCACAGTTGATAGAAGTGGTGATTTTAAACATAAATAATTGATTCTGGAGCTATGTTAGAGAAATTTTAAAGGGGGCCAGGAGAAGAAGTCAAACTAGTTTTACTATACCAAAATCTTTTTATAGTACATTTAAGATGTTAACATGTTTCCTTCTGAGATAAAATTGTTTGATAAGAGTTTTATTAATTTTTTGGATGCTATGTAACAACTCGAGGCCCCCATTTATTTTAAGCCTTTCTTGAAACCCCTTGTTTCTATGGAAGAAAAAGTTACCATATTGAAAGGGGGCTTTAGAAATTACAATTCCATGACTGTTTTAGATGGAGAGACAAGCCAAATTGGGTATGGGCCCCACCAAATGGACGATACTACTTCCTCGATCAGGGGGGCTGTGTTGCATTGGGGCAGAGCGGAAGCCTGGTAGGAGCTAGAAGTGAAACTGGAAGTGCCTGAAAAGAAGCAGATCGTTGTGTTAGGCTTGGACTAGCTAGAGTGAGCACTGAGCTGTATGATTCTCAGGCACGAATGTGTATGTAGTTCACCTGGCACATTACCTGAGAGAACCAACGTGTTTGCATTAGAACAGACCTGAGACTCACTGGAGGAAAAAGAGGGACGCAAAGAGGGAGGCGGAGGCAGGGGCTTAGGGTGCAGGTTTTGAAATAAAATCTCTGAACCTTGGAGGGGGGCTGCAGGAAGTTAAAGGTAGAATGCTGGGGAGATTACCTATCCCTCTCCCCCAGCTCTGTGGAGGTGGGGGCAGTGACATGGAGATGGAGGAATAGATACCCTTAATAGTTGTCGGCAGAGGTGTCCTTGTTAGAACAGAGAAGATATATGCCCGAGGTTTGTTTTAAAATGTTGAATTCCCACTACAATATTAGAGATACAAACAAAGGTTAGCTAGTCTTGTGTAATTTTGTTATGCCTGGGGTTAAAATTGAAATTTACTTATTTTAAACGAAAAATGGTAACTTTATGATATAGCATTGACACCTATGAGAAATAAATTTCCAAGGTAGTTTAACAGTAGTTACGTGCTGTCTGTCATGCACAAAGATGAAACTGCTAACATACTCTAACTGGGGCATGCGGTGCTGTTTTTCCCACAAGAGTGATCGATTCAAATTCAGAGAGGTTAAAAACCACTGCACTTTCTACTGGCCTCCCACCTTCCCATCCCCAGAAGCCACTCATGGGCACTCTGTATGGATGTATGTGGGGTAATATTGGATTGGGGCTATGGTCTATGGATCTGAGGTAGACCAGCAGTTCTCACACTTTAATTTACTTATGCATCACCTGGGGATCTTGTTAAAATGCAGATTTCTAGCAAGGGCTTACGTGATGCTGGAGCATGTTTTGATTGGCCGAGAAGTACAGCACTGGTTCTCAAACTTTAGCATGCATGAGAATCATGAGGAGGGCTGTTAAGACATAGATTGCTGGGCCCTACCTCCTGAGCTTCTGCTTCAGTAGATCTAGCGTGGGGCCTGAGAATTTACGTTTCTAACAAATTCCCAGGTGATGCTAATGCAGCTAGTTGGGGGAACCACTGAGGTAGAGTATGAATAACCCTGTGGAGGAACAAACCATCATCTTGGCTTCTTGAGCATTATTTTCTAACTGAACTGAAAATGTTTTTTTAAAAAAAAAAAAAAGGTTGCACTGAGAGATAGAGTAATACTGTTCATGTTAAACAAAACAAATAGAACCTCAAAAAATACTTCTGTCTATATTATTTTGGTGTGTTATGTGTCCCTATCTAGAAAAATATCAGCAGTAAACACCACCAAAAACAGATGATAAAAATGATTACTTTTGGAGAGAAGAAGGATCCGTGATTATGCAGGGGTGGTGCAGTGGTTAAGCACTCGGCTGCTAACTGAATGGTTGGCAGTTCCAACCCACTGGCCTGCTCCACGGGAGAAAGATGTGGCAGTCTGCTTCTGTAAAGATTTAAAGCCTTGGTAGCTATGAGTTGGAATCAACTTGATGGCAGTGGGTTTTTATGTAAGGTTTTAATTTTTTATGAGGAGATTGTATTTTTACTTTGTAATTAATCTTATAAAAAGTTAAATCTTCTGGGCCAGAGATCCTCCTCCATTTACCTCTCCAGATCCATCCTCCCCCCTTTTCCACGCTGCTCTCTGCCTCAGGGAAAGAGCTCCCAGACCCTCTGACTTCCTTTCGGGTTCACCCTTTAGAGGAGATTGAAGCACAGTGTTTTCCCCCTCACCTCTCAGGGTGGCCTGCAGTACATGACAGCCTGCTGGGTTCTGGTAATCTCTGTCTTCTGTCATCCTTTGGGGCCTATGAATGATAATAGTTCTGTTGCTAGTCTGGGTTCCTTGTTCTGTCCCCTGGTTAGGTTTCTGTTGGGCCTCCCTCCCCCTTTGTAGTTAGTCTTTTTATAAGTAAATCTTCCTGAGATTATCCTAATTTGAGTTTGCCATCTCTTCACTATTGGGACCCTCCGTGATGGACCCTCTATTCTTATTCTTGTCTTCATTGTAATCCTGTAGCCCAGTGGTAGTGACAGGTAACCATTTTGCTATGTGTCTTCTTCCAGACATTTTCTATACATAGCATGACTCTCAAATAAATAAATAAATAAGTAAATATTTAACACATAAGGGATCATATTGTGTTCCCATTCTATAACTTTTTTCACTTTATACTATATTGTGCTCTTTCTATATCAGTATAAATAATCTACCCCATTGTTCTTAATTATTGTTAGCTGCCTTCAACTCTTGGTGACCCCATGTTAAGAGTAGAACTTCACCATAGGGTTTTCTTGAGGTTAAGCGCTCGACTGTTAACCAGAAGGTTGGTGGTTTGAACCAACCCATTGGGTCCTCGGGAGAAAGACCTGGAGATCTGCTTCTGTAAAGATTACAGCCAAGAAAACCTTGTGGGGAGTTCTGCTTTGTCACAAAGGGACACTGTAGTCAGAACAACGCAATAATCTTTACATAAGCAAATCCTCAGTCCTTTCTTCCACAGAGATGCTGGGAGGGTTTGACCTGCCAACCTTTCAGTCGGCAGCCAATTGCAGACTGCTTGCGCTATCCAGGATCTCTTATTCTTCTTAATAGTTGTGTCATATTCCAGTGTATTTGATATGGATGTACCATAGTTAATTTGACCAGTTCCTTATACATTTAACATGACACTTTCGATCATATACTGAATTCCCATTAATATATGCATCTGTTCCTGGACTCTGTGTACTGTTCTGTTGATCTGTCTCTTTTCCTGCACCAGTGTTAACACATTTTACTTATTGTGGTTATATAGTTGTGGTTATTCTTATTTTGAAAAAGATTTAGGCTTTCATCATACAGTTTTCCTTCCAGATATAGTTTTTAAAAGTTTTTGTCAGGGTCCTGCAAAAATCCCATTGATAGGAAGATTGGAAATGTATTAAATTTATTAAGTTGGAAATAATTGATTTATTTGCAATATTGAGTCTTTTCATTTGTTAACATGATTTCTTCCCACCTATTTTATTGATTTTTGCATATGGTATTTATTTTATAATCTGCCTATTTTCTAAGCTCTTTTAGTTGTTTTAATAATTTTTCATTGATTTTTGTTAGGTTTTCCAGTTGGACAACTTTATTATTGGCTAATTTAGATATTGCTAATTTAGGCACCTTTTTAATATTTTCCTTAATGCACTGGCTACATTATAACAGCCAGAAAAACGTGTGCTCAACTTTAGTCTAATGAGGCTGCGTCAGGTGGTTTACTGTTAGTTGTGGGGTTGACTGTGGGACTGAAACCAAACGAGTTAAGAGAATACTTTTACTTATTAATAGCTTTTCTCAGAACAGACAAGTAATTTTTTCAGATGCCGTTTAACCCAACTATCTTATTGTTAAGTTGCTGTCGAGTCTGCTCCAACACATTTCTACACGCATTGTGTATATATATACTTTTTGTTTGTTAGCCCCATCTCTTCCCCCCGGTCTGTGCCCTTGGCTCTTTTCTGTATTCTCTTTCTAGATGATATCTGTCATCTGTTCCTAAGAATTTTAAATATCATTTATATGCTGACAATTCCCAAATTTGTATTTTACAGGGAGCTCATAATTTACATGTCCAAAACTGAAATTATTATCCAGCCAAACTGTTTTTCCCCAGTTTATTTATTTATTTTGATAAAAAAATGGCACTCAGATGCCCAAATAAGGAAACATAAGAGTAATCTTTGGCATCTTTGTTTTTTTCACCCCCACTTTCACACACACACCCTTCACCAAGTCTTTTCCAACCACCTCGAAAACATGTCTTGCATCTTTCCACTTCTTTCCATCGAAGCCATACTATCCCTCCCTCTGAACTGCCACAATAGCCTTTCAACTGGTCTTTGCACTTTTTCTCTGGCCTTTCTCCCATCTTCTGTCCGCATAGCAGCACAGAGCTTTTAAAAGAATGGATCACATGCCTACTTAAAACCGTTCATTGGCTTTCTCTTGCGCTTGAACTTATCCAGCTTTTCATTTCCGGGGCCTTCTTACAAGCTGTTTTCTCTGCTTAGGATACTCACTCTGTTCTTTGAGTGCTTAGCTCCCACTTATCCATTAGCTCTCAGCTTGAATGTCCCTTCCTCTGGGGCCTTCCTTGACTATCCAATCTAAAGGAAGTTCTCTCTGTCTGCTGTCTCATTGCACCTTGTTTTTCCCTCCATAGCACTTAACCACAGTTTGCAGTTATTCGTTCGTGGGTTTACATATGTGACCCAGACATTTGCCTGTCTAGGTCTGGAAGGACAGGTGAGCCTGCCCATTAGCAGAAGAGTTTGGTTTTAATTGTAACTGATCACAAAATAAGGGGGGGGGGGATTCAGAAGAGGGTACAAATAATTCTTCATTTGCAGTAGGTGAGGTTGCCTTAAATGAGTTCCCAGAAGCCCATTCTCCTTTTGTTCTTCCTTTTTCTTTCCTTTTCTATTCCCCTTCCCTTTCTAGCCTGATAACCTTCCTTTTGCCCAAGGCTGGGAAGACCTTTGACAACTTGTGTTCAAGTCTAGAGTAGACCTGTTCCTGGGTTCATTCAGTAAGGTGTTTTTGGTTCATCATGTTCTTAAAAATTGAGTATCTACAGGACAGACAGACATCTCTTATTTTGGCCACCTCTCCTAATATAACTTTGAGATGTTGTTATCCTGAACTACTTCCTTCTGAGAGAGGTCTGGATTGAGAAGAACAGAGGAAGTGAAAGGGTCTAGAGCCCCTCTCCTGCTTTTTTTTTTTTCCTTCCCTTCTTTTTTAAATACTTGTTTTCTCCACTAGACTGCAAGCAGCATGAGGAGATACTTTGTCTTCTGTTTTCACCATCATGTACCTAGCACCTAGTATAGTGCCTAGTACATTGTAGCTGCTCAGTACATATGCTTGGAATGGTATTGGAGTAAAAGCAGGTAGCTTGTCTTATGAGAATATCATCTAAGTAATGGTGGGGCTTGATGAAAAATCTCTTCCTTTTAGCAGTGAATGCCTCCAGTATTCAGAATGTTTGTGTTCACCGTTCACTGCCTATTCTCTGGGTAGAGCTGGTCATGATTAAAATTTGTGTCTCAGAACCTGTTTCTCTTTGCTGGTTGCCACCTGCAGCTGCCCCTTTGTTTCTTTTAAGTGCTAATGTCACTGATAAAGCTAGTTGCTGCTTTTAGTCCAGGAAGTGTTCCTGGCCTAGGGAAAGCCTGTTACCTATCACGGTGCTTTGATTTACTTCACTCTCAGAATCAACCTTGTTTCTCTGTTTTTGGGGTGGGGGTTGTGGCGGGTACTTACACGCGTGCGTGTGCGCACGCGCATGCACACGTTATCATTGTCATGTATTCCGGTATGTGTATGTATAATAGCTTGACTGAACCAATATAGATAAAAGCTCTTTTTATTCCTGCCTCTAAATTTCCTATTTGGTTGCTTAAACTTTGGATTAGGTTAGTCTCTGCTTTCCTGCAGTCATTTATGCTAGGAAAGTGAACCCTCAGTTTTGCAAACTGATAACCATGTGTTAAAAAATGATTTTAAAAAACTATAATACAGTGAAATTGATTTCCCCCCACCAACTGTTTTAATAATCCCTACTATCTTCTTTGTTTGCTAGATACCCGTTTGGAGTCCTGAAGAAGGTGTTTGGGTAATTAACTGTATATGCTTATGCTTATACACTGAGCAATTGTGCTGTGCCAGTAAATGGGAGAGTTGGAAATTCTAGGATGTTTATTGGTCATTATTGTTTTTAATCCTGGACATCATCTTACAGGCATTGATCGTGATCTTAAGAAAACATAAGAAAAAACGTTTTTCTGTTTCATTTGGATCTCTAATTGGAAGCACGGATTTTGGCCATGAGTATGGTTTTCACATTTTAAGAGGTGTGGATTTAATTCTCTTTTTGCCTTTCAAGTTAAAAAAATTTTTTTTTTTTTTTTTGCTTTAAGTTAAAATTTCCCCCTAAAGTGGTGATAGCAATAACCTAAAAATATATAAGTGTGAAAAAGAGCATTTGTGCTGATGTTCCCAATCACTATGGAGAGTCTTGTGTTCACAGATTTCCTGACTAAATAATCTTTTCTTCATTTTCTTTTGGAAAGTCTAAAATCATTTGAAACTGTTGGAGATTTATAGCATTGTACATGATAACAGAAGATGAAAATGAAATTTTCTAAAACAATAGTATTTAGTGGTGGTGGAAGGAAAGAAGGATTTTTGTGTAATCATTATAATAATAATTAGAGTTAATGTTTTGTATGGTCTGTGTGTGCTGGAGTGTACACACACACACGCGCGCGCGCGCGCACACACGCACATCCAATGTCTTAAAGGAATTCTTCAGTCCTGGAAAAGACTAAGAGGATTTATGATCAAAGTTTATAAAACCATTCTCACAATACCAAAATGGGGTCATTACCCCATCCCTGATGCTTGACACAGAGTTTTCTTTTTAGTCAAATAAAAGGAGTTAATACCTTAAGAGAAATTAGTGAACTTAAACTACCCTAAGAGGTAGTGGTACTAGTTGAGATATACAGTAATTTCAGAGAGGGTTTTTGCCAGTTCACAGATGATGGAAGGCCCTTATTATAGATTGAATTGTGTCCCCCCAAAATATGTGTTGTAAATCCTAATCTCTATGCCTGTGGTTATAATTCCATTTTGGAATGTGTTGTCTTTGTTATGTTAATGAGGCAGGATTAGTGTAGGGTGTATCTTGAGTCAGTCTCTTTTGAGATATAAAAGAGATGAAACAAGGGAGCAGAGAAGGATGGGGTGAGATAGATGCCAAGACTCATGGAGATCTCCAAGGAACCAGGAAGAAGAAGCTGAAGAGACAAGGACCTTCCTCCAGAGTTGACAGAGAGAGCCTTCCCCTAAAGCTGGCACTCTGAATTCGGACTTCTAGCTTCCTAAACTGTGAGAAAATAAATTTCTGTTTGTTAACACCATCCACTTGAGGTATTTCTATTATAGCAGCACTAGAGAACTATGATGGCCCTGTAGCTTAGGGATACCCCCATCATGTCTTCTTCTTCCCCCCTTTTCAGTGTCTGACCATGGAGGATGTCTTAGTCATCTAGTAGTGCTATAACAGAAATACTGCAAGTGGATGGCTTTAACAAAAAGAGTTTTATTCTCTCACAGTCTAGGAGGCTACAAGTCCAAATTTTGGGTGCCACCTCCAGGGGAAGTCTCTCTCTCGGCTCTGGGGGAAGGCCATTGTCATCAGTCTTCCCCTAATCTAGGATCTTCTCAGATCAGGGACCCCGGGACCAAAGGACACACTCCTGGCTCTTGTTTCTTGGTTGTATGAGGTCCTCATCCCAAGTTTCAGGATCCCATTTCTTCCCAATCAGTGCCCTCACTTTAACTTCAGACACCACTTGAGGTTGGGAATTGAGTTGGTGTTGTAACTTGGCCACTCTTACGATAAGACTCTGGGTTTGGTTTTCAGCAATATCAGCTCTGTTACTACAAGAAGTAAGGCTTTCTTTCAAGGCACAAGTGGAAACTTTGAAGTCGTTTATGTGACACTTGAGCTTTGACTCTGAAGCCCTGGAGCTCATCTCTTTCTTTCACCACTTTGTTTAGCAAAAGTAGGACCAACCAACCAGTTTCCTTATACTTCTTATTATGACAGAATTGTGGAAAGGTATCAAACATGCAATCAATTAGAGCCTCACCCTTCACCAATACTGGATCTATTGGTAGTGATATTTTGCTTATTTCTATTGCCGCTTCACGCCATGGATTAGCAGTGCCCTCTTTACTACTGGAAGCAGAGTCATCAACATCTTTAAGACCAACCCGACTTGAGAGCCAATTAGAAAACTCATCCTTACAATTTTGTCTCTCTAGAACCACTCTTAATACCAAATATTTT
Source organism: Trichechus manatus latirostris (assembly GCF_000243295.1). Lineage (NCBI taxonomy): Eukaryota > Metazoa > Chordata > Mammalia > Sirenia > Trichechidae > Trichechus > Trichechus manatus. The sequence continues at coordinate 25,270,128 of NW_004443952.1, forward strand.
AGGCTGGGTTCTCTAGAGAAGCACAGACAGTAAAGTGTATATCTATATTGTTGTTAGGTGCCATCGAGTTGGTTCCAACTCATGGCGACTCTGCGTACAACAAAACGAAACACTGCCTGGTCCTGTGCCATCCTCACAATCGTTGTTATGCTTGAGCCCATTGTGGCAACCACTGTGTCAGTCCATCTCGTTGAGATGTCAATCACCTTGTTGAGGGTTTTATTCTTTTTCACTGACCCTCTACTTTACCAAGCATAATATCCTTCTCCAGGGACTGATCCCTCCTGATAACATGTCCAAAGTATGTGAGACATAGTCTCACCATCTTGCTTCTAAGGAGCATTCTTGTACTTCTTCCAAGACAAATTGGTTTGTTCTTTTGGCAGTCCATGTTATATTCAATATTCTTTTCCAGCACCACAATTCAAAGGTGTCAGTTCTTCTTTGGTCTTCCTTATTCACTGTCCAGCTTTTGCATGCGTATGAGGTGATTAAAAACATCATGGCTTGGGTCAGGCACACTTTAGTCTTTAAGGTGACATCTTTGCTTTTTAACACTTTAAAGAGGTCTTTTGCAGCAGATTTGCCCAATGCAATACGGCCTTTGATTTCCTGACTGCTGCTTCCATGGCTGTTGATTGTAGATCCAAGTAAAATGAAATCCATGACAACTTCAGTCTTTTCTCCATTTATCATGATGTTGCTTATTGGTCCAGTTGTGAGGATTTTTGTTTTCTTTAAAATATCTATATACAGAGCTTTATATAAAGGAAATGGCTCACGCAGTTGTAGAGGCTGGAACATCCCAAATCTGTGGGTCACACTGGAGGCTTCTCCCAAATCACATAGCCACAGTGGCTGGCAAACCCAGGATCAGCAGGTCAGAGAGCAGGGCTCTTGCTCACAGGCTGCAAAGACTGATGAATCCCAAGATTGGCAGGCAAGATGGCAGGTAAGCTGCCATCTCAAGTCCCAAGAACTGGAGGTCAGATAAATAGGAGCCAGCTGCAGGATCCAGAGTGAGCAAAAGCCCGCAAGACTTGCCAGAATGTCCACTTACATTGGATGCAGGTCACACACCCAAGGAAACTCCCTTTCAACTGATTGACTACTCATAGCAGATCCCATCATGGAGGTGATCACATTATATCACATGTCATCATGGAGGTGATCACATCATATGGCTGCCAGACTACATCATAACTGCCAAACCACTGAGAGTCATGGCCCAGCCAAGCTGACATACAACCCTAACGATCACAGAGCACAATCTTGATTTCTTGCAAAATATCCTGATGCCCTGTGGTTAAGAAATCAAATGTGACAATACATTAGCTGTGACATGTAGTGGACTTGTCTCCCTGTCTTGTGACCAGTAAACTTCTGGTCTGTCAGTATTACTACTATATTTTCTGGTCTTCTAGTATTTCTACTGTACTGAGGTTCTGAATTCCAAGAGAATTGGTGTCTGTGAAGAGAGCAAACCCATGACCTTTGCATTTGAGCATTCCGCAGCCATCAGTGAAGTGCCGTGCCTCCATAGCCTTAAAGTTTTGTTTTACTTAAGTAGCTTTTCTTAACCTTTTTGGCATCATGAATTTCTTTTGAGAAGCTGAGAAAAGATATAGTTCTGCTCCCCAACACATGCACATATGCACGTACATTGGGAATTTTCTGTACCGTCTTAGGGACTTCACAGACCTCCTTATGTTCATTGATAAACATTTCCAAGGTTTGTGAACTTCAGTTTAATAACCTGCACCTTAAAAATTAACATCAACAAAGCTTATCATAAAATTTATACACAAGGGCTATATGTAAAGTTATTCCAAACAAAGACTTTTGAATTATTTAAATACATCTTAATGTCTGTGCCCATTTGCAGGCTTTCAGAATCTCGTGGTGTGAGCAGAACTCTGTTGAAAGGATAGCTGCATATCATTCTGTTATAACTCAGTAGAAAACAGTTATAATTAATAGACTGATTGCCAATTAAATGGTTTAAATTCAATCAGAGAAAGTTTGTTTAAAGCATGCCCTAAACTGTTACCTGTATGCAGTATGTATGGTTCTGCAAGACAGTTTTATGTTTAGTTTAAATGCAGTTGATTCATGGGTTCCACACCTCCATGTTCTGAAAGAAACCATCTCTGATAAAGCTAGTCCTGCTCTGGTGGTGCAGTGGTTAAGAGCTACAGTGGCTAACCAAAAGATCTGCAGTTTGAATCCACGAACTGCTCTTGGGAAAGTTCTGCTCTGTCCTATAGGGTCACTATGAGTTGGAATCTACTCGATAGCAGCGAGTGTGGTTTTTTGGGTTTTAGCCTAACTTTAACGTAACTTCATCTAGCAGAAATCAGATTTTAGGCTTTCATTGTCTTATTCCTAGAAGGATGAACATCCATGAATTTAAAGAATTTGGGTTTAAAATTTGGCTTCTTTAATGCATTTGTCAGCTTCTGTCTTATTGTATGATATGTATTGTAGGATATGAGTGTTGATCTAAGTAGTGCAAAAAGCACTTCGACTGGAAACCCAGCATTCCTAACTTCTAGTACATTGCTGCTGCTAAATAAATAGCCCTCTGACCTCAGTGGGTCACTTAATTTTTCTGGGCTCTGTTGTTGTTGTGTACCGTTGAGTCAATTCCAACTCATAGCGACCCTATCCAAAACCAAACCCATTGCTGTCGAGTCGAATTCCAACTCATAGTGACGCTATAGAACAGAGTAGAACTGCCCCACAGGGTTTGCAAGACGGTAAATCTTTATGGAAGCAGACTGCCACATCCTCTCTCCCACAGAGTGGCTTGTGCCTTTGAACCGCCGACCTTTTGGTTAGCAGCCGAGCGCTTAACCATTGTGCCAGCAGGGCTCCTTAGGGACCCTATAGCCATCTATAAAACAGGGAAATTGAACTCATCACTTTTATGCACTAAGGTTTTCATATCTTATAATTCTAAAACACATCCACCGTTAAATTCGGTCAACACAGTAGCCCAGCCCAGTCTATTGATTTCCACACCTGGAACAACAGAGGGTATAGCAATTCTGAAACCAAGGAGGGTTTGGTATCTGAGCTAACCAGGAATGGAGAAGCAGTGGACATTTGTTAGATTCAGTGAGCCCCATAGGCTGAGGCTGAGTTGCAGGAAGAGGCCAGGAAAAATCCTCAATCCAGTAGGAGAGAATAGTGGAGTCTTCGGTGGTGAGTCAGAGCGTAGGATATAGGATAAATAAATTGTTCAAGAAACAAACCAAGATCCTGGGATTCAGGAGTGTAAATGTCTAGTTCTCACTTGATTTTACAGCAGTGAGTATTTGAGTTAGATAATTGATATTAATGATGATTATGTATCATGAAAAGGTTAAAATTACTTTAGATTTAATGTTTTATAAAGCATCGTTGTTAGCTGCAGTTGAGTTGGCCCCTGGCTCTTGGCAACTCCTATGCACAATGGAACACAACACTGCCCAGTCCTGCGCCATCCCCATGATCATTTGTGGATCAGATGAGACTGTTGGGATCCATAGGATTTTCACTGGATGATTTCCAGAAGTAGATCTCCAGGATCTACTACTAGTAGATACTACCTAGTCCATATTAGTCTGAAACCTCTGCTGAAACTTGTTCCACATTATAGCAACATGCAAGCCTCCACTGACAGATGGGTGTTGGCTGTGCATGAGGTACATTGGCTAGGAAGGGAACTCAGGTCTCCTGCATGTTGTGGTTGTTGGGTGCATTCGAGTCAGTTCCAACTTATAGCAACCCTGTGTACAACAGAATGAAACACTGCCTGGTCCTGCACCATCCTCACAATCATTGCTGTGTTTGAGCCCATTGTTGCAGCCACTGTGTCAATCCATCTCGTTGAGGGTCTTCCTCTTTTTTGCTAACCCCCTAACTTTACCAAGCATGATGTCCTTCTCCAAGGACTTGTCCCTCCTGATAATATGTCCAGAGTGCGTGAGACAAAGTCTTGCCATCCTTGCTTCTAAGGAGCATTCTGGCGATACTTCTTCCAAGACAGATTTGTTCGTTCTTCTGTCAGTCCATGGTATGTTCAATATTCTTCACCAACACCATAATTCAAAGGCATCAGTTCTGCTTCAGTCTTGTTTATTCACTGTCCAGCTTTTGCATGCATATGAGGTGATTGAAAATACCATGGCTTTGGTCAGGTGCACCTTAGTCTTCAAAGTGACATCTTTGCTTTTTGTTGTTGTTTAATGTGTGTTTTAGGTGAAAGTTTCCACAGCAAATTAGGTTCCCCTTTAACAATTCTTATACAAATTGTTCTGTTCCACTGGTTACAATTTTTACAGTTTGTCAGCATTCTCATTATTTATATTCTGTTTGTTCTGTTTACATTATTCTAGCTTTCTTTCCCCTCCTTCCCATCTCATCTTTGCTTTTAGGTAACTGTTGATCGTTTGGTCTCATATAGTTAATTGTAAAAGGGAGCACATTACTCATGGGTGGTATTGTTTATTTTATGAGCCAATCTATTATTTGGCTGAAAGGTAGCTGCAGAAATAGCTTCAATTCCAAGTTCAAAGGATATCTTAGGGTGATACTCTTGGGGGTTCCTCTGGTCTCTATTGGTCCAGTAGGTCTGGCCTTTTTTAGGAATTTGAGTTTTGTTCTACATTTTTCTCCCATTCTGTCCTGGACCTTCTGTTGTGTCCCTGGTCAGAACTGTTGGTTGTAGTATCTGGGCACCATTTAGTTCTTCTGGTCTCAGGTTTGAAGAGGTTGTGGTTCACGTGGGCTATTAGTCCTGTGGACTAGTTTCTTCTTTGAGCCTTTGATTTCCTTCATTCTCTACATCTTTACTTTTTAATGCTTTAAAGAGGTTTTTTGCAGCAGATTTGCCCAGTGCAATACATCGTTTGATTTCTTGACTGCTGCTTTCCTGGATGTTGATTGTGGATCCAAGTAAAATGAAGTCTTGACAACTTCAGTCTTTTCTCGATTTATCATGATATTGCATGGAGGGCGAAAATTCTACTACTGAACCACCAATGCTCGCTCTAGAAATACACATTATATTTTGGAATAATTTCAGTAAAGATAGTTTAAATAAAACATATAATTGTTGTATCAACTATTATCAAGAAAATTCAGGTGAAGTTTCCCAACTGAGGTTAGAAAGATTAGAAATTGCTGGGATAACATTTCTGTGATTTGGTCAGATAGCAATTTGTGAAAGAAAAAAGGAATTAAGGAAAATGAACACACTTTTAAACTATTTTGACTTACTTGCTCTTTAGTTTTCTTCTACTGGAAATAATTCAGAGTTGATTCCTTTGTATAGTTGTGCTTACTATTAAAGAAACAATCTTCTCAGTTGAGATAAAGTATACTGCATTTGCAGTTACTCTGTAAGTTTATTTGTTTATACATTTGGGAATTTGATACTGATAAATTTGATTTTTTACATTTGTAACTAATGAGATTTGGTTGGATACAACACAAAGTTTTACATAAATATGTAACCTTGAAAATCAGCTATCTGACTACAAAATTTAAAATTAATGTATAATTGGTACTTTTATTAGACATAAAATATTTTCTCAGGTTTAAAAAAATACCTGAAGTAATACAATATTTGTGCAATATCGATGTATGAAATAATATAAAAGGTATTATTTTACAGAATAAAAGGGGATACTACGTGGTTTAAAGTCAGGGAAGGTGTGTGTCAGGGTTGTATCATTTCACCATACCTATTCAATCTGTATGCTAAACACATAATCCGAGAAATTGGACTATACAAAGAAGAATGTGGCATTAGGATTGGAGGAAGACACGTTCATAACCTGTGATATGCAGATGACACAACCTTGCTTGCTGAAAGCGAAGAGGTCTTGAAGAACTTACTGATGAAGATCAAAGACTACAGCCTTCAGAATGGATTGCACCTCAACATAAAGAAAACAGAAATCCTCACAACTGGACCAATAAGCAGCATCATGATAAATGGAGAAAATATTGCCATTGTCAATATTTCATTTTACTTGTATCCACAGTCAACACACATGGAAGCAGCAGTCAGGAAATCAAACGACATGTTGCATTGGGCAAATCTGCTGCAAAAGACCCCTTTAAAGTGATAAAAAGCAAAGAAGTCACTTTGAAGACTAAGGTGTGCCTGACCCAAGCTATGGTCTTTTCATTCGCCTTATATGCATGTGGAGACCCTGGTGGCATAGTGGTTAAGAGCTACAGCTGCTAACCAAAAGGTTGGCAGTTTGAATCCACCAGGCGCTCCTTGGAAACCCTATCGGAAAGTTCTACTTTGTCCTGTAGGGTCGCTGTGAGTTGGAATCGACTTGACGGCAATGGGTTTTTGGTTTTATACGTATGTGAAAGCTGGACGATGAGTAAGGAAGACTGAAGAAGAATTGATGCTTTTGAATTATGGTGTTGGTGAAGAATATTGACTATAACATGGACTGCCAGAAAATGAACAAATCTATATTGGAAGAAGTACAGCCAGAATGCTTCTTAGAAGCAAGGATGGGAGACTTTGTCTCACGAACTTTGGACATATCAGGAGGGACTAGTCCCTGGAGAAGGACATCAAGCTTGGTGAAGTAGAGGATCAGTAAAAAAGAGGAAGACCCTCAATGAGATGGCTGGACACAGTAGCTACAACAATAGGCTCAAGCATAGCAAAGATTGTGAGGATGGTGCAGGACCAGGCAGTGTTTCGTTCTGTTGTACATAGAGTCTGTATGAGTCAGAACCGACTTGACATCACCTAAGGATAACACCACCACCACCTAACAACAACATCATTTTATGAAATAAATCTATATATGTGTATTTTACATATGTACATTTAATATTTATATGAAAAATTTCAAATATATACAGAGACTGATATAATTAACCCCTATTTACCTGTTACCCAGCTCCAGCCATCATCACATTATGGAAATTTTATTTCATCTATACTTTCACCTACTTCCTTATCCCTACCTTTGATTATTTTGAAACAATTCCAGACATACCATTTATCTAAAAATATTTCAGTATGTCTCTCTAAAAGTATATATAATTACTATACCATTATCACATTTAAAAAATTAATACTTTCACTTCACACTCACTAAGATGGGTATAATAAGAAAGATGGACAATAACAAGTTTTGGCAAGGATGTAGAGAAGTTGGAACCCTCATACATTGCTGCTGGGAATGTAAAATGGTGCAGCCGCTTTGGAAGTCAGTTTGGCAGTTCCTCCAAATGCTAAAAATAGAGTTACTATACAACCCAACAGTTTTACTCTTGGGTATATGCCTAAGAGAATTGAAGACATTTGTCCGTGCAAAAACCTGTACACAAATGTTCACAGCAACATTACTTATAATACTGGAAACAACCCAAATGCCCATCAACTGATGAATGGATAAACAAAATTGGTATATCTATATAGTAGAATATTATTTAGCCATAACAAGGAATGAGGTTCTGATATATGCTACAACATGGATAAACTTTTGAAAACATTATGCTATGAAAGGAGCCAGATACAAAAGGCCACATATTGTATGACTCCATTTCTATGAAATGTCCAGAATTGTCAAATCCATGGAGACAGGAAGTAGATTAGTGGTTGTCCAGGCCTATAGGGTTGCTATGACTCGGAATTGACTTGATGGCAATGGGTAGGGCTGGGGTGGGGGGTTTCCCTGGGTATAAACGGTTAAGCGCTCAGTTGCTAACGGAAAGGTTGGAGGTTCAAGTCTACTCAGAGGCACCTCGGAAGAAAGGCCTGGAGATCTACTTCTGAAAAAAAATCAGGCATTGGAATCTATGGAGCAGGTCTACTCTGACACACATGGAGTTGCCATGAGTTGGAGTCGACTGGAGAGCAATTGGTTTTGGTTAAGGCTGCGGGAGGGAAGAATGCTAAGTGACTCCGGTCGGTTGTCAGTTTTCCCTTTGAGGTGATGAAAATGTTCTGGAATTAGATAGTGGTGAGTGATGCACAACCCTATGAAAAAAGAAAACAAAAAACCCTATTACTGTCAAGTTGATTCCGACTCATAGCGATCGTATAGGACAGAGTAGAACTGCCCCATAGGATCTCCAACGCCGTAATCTTTTTGGGAGCAGATCGCCAGGTCTTTTCTCCTGAGGAACAGCTGGTGGATTCGGAGCAGCTGGTGGATTCGGAGCGGCTGGTGGGTTTGAACCATTGACCTTTCAGTTAGCAGCCAAGCGCTTAAATAACCAGTGTGCCACCAGGGCTTCTTGCACACCTCTATGAGTATAATAAAAATCATTTTAAAAGAGTGAATTTTATGGTATATGAATTATATGTCAATAAAACTGTTATTTAAAAAATTAATACATTAAATATCCAGTTAGTGTTTTTCTTACTGTCTCAAAAAGGTTTTCTTTAAAAAGTTGTTGTTTGAATCAGAATTCAAGTAAGGTTCATATGTTGCATGTGGTTGACAGTGCATCTCACGTCTCACTTTAATATATATAGGTTTTTCCCTTTGTATTTAAAAATTTTTTTCTGCAGTGTGTTGCGGAAAGTTACTTGTTTGTCTTGTGGTTTCCCACAGTTTGAATTTTGCCGGTTGCATTCCGGAGGTGTCTGTTGCCATGTTCCTCTGTCCTCTGTTTGTTCTACATTGGTTGTTAGAACTGGGGGCTTGATCAGACTGAGCGATGCGTTTTTTTTTTTTTTTTTTTGGAGGGGGGAAGGGCAAGAATACATCATACAGTATTGCATTCTTTCATCAGAAGACCTACGGTGGCTCTTTTCTCATTTTTTTGTGAGATTAGAAGCCCTGATCATTGCCTAGATGTGCTAATTTATTGGAGATTGCTAAATGTGATATTCCAATGCTCTCCTTTTTTTGGAATTAAAATAGTGTTTTTTTAAGAAGAGATTTTAAAGATATATTCTCGGAAAATTTTTATGGGACCAATAGAGCTAGACTGTTAGATAATTTTCTTGCTAAGGAAATAATTAGTTTGGGATTTTATTGTAAATTTCCAGAGGTGGTTTTGGTGCTAAATTAAAAATCGAGGTTGATTTTGGAACTGAAACAGATATAGTGATGATTATGACTTAAGAGGAAGTATTCATTAAGTTTTACATCGGTTTTAAAATTTTGCCCCGAAATTCTTTATTTAATTGAAATTTGCATAAGTTTAGTTATTGTGTATTTTTGAAGAGGATTAAAAGGGATAGAAATTTATGGTTTTATACATATATAGGTGGTTCTGGTGGGTGAAGTTGCTATTCTAGTTCTTAGTGAAACCACTAATGGTAGTTCCCTGCCCCCCCTCCCCAGTCTTGGGCAGCTATGACACACTCTTGCCACTTGGTGGCAGCATACCATACTTTTAAAGTTATTAAGCTGTGTGAGACTGTAATTATAAAAAAAAAAAATGACAACCTCATGACAGTATATGAAAGCATATAAATAAATGATGGGTTTAGTTCTTTTGAGAAGAACTAATACGTGTTTGTCATTATTTTCTTTCTGGGGAGAAATTCCTAGACCATTCTTTAAATCAGCGAGCTTCCAAAATTACTTTGAGCAGCAAAATCATGATAAATAAAACCTTGGAATTACTCTTGTGAGAAGTCTGGAAACCGTTCTCCATCCAGCTGAGCAACAGCCCCCACCCCCCTCCATTGTAGGGCCTCTAAATGTTTTAAACCATGGTAAGTCTTTGAACAGTTCCTTCATAAATGGTGATTTAGACAAAATAATTCTTCTAAAAAGCCATTATTAAAAAGAATGTAATTAGTACACAAGTATTTGCAGAGGAGATCTGGGTGTTAGTTGGATGTTTAACTGGTTTATCTTTCAGGTCTGTTTCAACCTGAGGTAATCGTGTACTCAGAACTTTTTTGGGGGGAGGTGTACAGTAGACTCCTAGGTACTTTCTGGAGAATATGGCAAGTTTTAAGAAAATATCCCGAGTGCTCTAAATGCTCTGAGTTTCAGAGCTGGAAGGGACCTTAGACATTATCTAGTTCACCCTCTTCATTTTAAGGACATAAAAACCGAGTTCCAAAAAGACTGACTTGAGCAATGCCACACAGCTAGTCAGTCGGTGGTAGGGCTGAACTGTTTGTACTATACCACCACTACTTTATCCTGAAGATTTAGACAAAGAAAAAACTGCGTATGTCTTGGGAGAAGACTAGTATTTGTTCATTCTGCCTTTTCCCATTTCCTTTTTCCTGATGATAACTGTGAGGTTCAGTTATTAAAACCAACCTCTGGTAACCAGAAAATTCAGTCAACTAGCATATGCAGTTCTGTTGAGAAGTTTGGTTAAGGTTTTGCTGTATTGGATCATTTCAGTTTGCATTTGCAATTGCATAATACTTTGATACAGTTTATCACAATGAAAACAAATATAGTAGTTGTAGGGAGATGATTTGCAGTAGTAACTCACTGGTCTGGGCTCTAAGACGTTGTTATGGTTTCTTTTTGCCTTTAACTTCCTGTGTGCTCTGGGCAAGTCATTTTCCCTCTCTGGACCTTAGTTTTATGTTCAGTATAAAATGATAGAGAGAGATTTGATGAACTTCTACATTTCCTTTAAGCGCTGACTTCCAGAGCTATTGAGTTGCTTTAGTTTGGCATAGTTGTGGTGCAGTGAATTACTTAATATGGCCCTTCTAGCCAGTCTTTGTAACTCCCACCAAATGACTGGGTGGGACTATGCAAATGAGGTGTATGGAACCCTAACCAGGGGATTTGTCAGTTTTGCCATCTTGCTAGACTTAAAGGGAGACACTGAGAGAGTAGAAGCTGTAACACTGGAGACGGAGAGAAGCAGCAGCAGAGAAACGGCTGCAGAGAAACGTCGGCAGCAGAACCAGCAGACTGGTGGAGATGGTGCAGTGGGCCTCCTGGCCCGCGGAGTGAGAAAGCTGAGCACCTTTGGGCAGGAGGCTTACTGGTGGAGTAGGGTGCCTCTGGACACTTGGTGGAGTTAGCTTTGCAGACCCACAGAAATATTGCTGAGGGCCTTTGGGTGAGGCTTACTGGTGGAGTCGGGTGAACTAAAGAGCTTTGTTAACACTTGCCTGAGTAGGGCAGAGGAGGGGCCGAAGGGCCAAGGTTCAGGGAGAGACTTGCCTGTGGGCATGGCTGAGAAGAGGCTGTCCTGATTGAAGAACTGTATTCTGAGCATTTCTGAACCTGGATTGTAACCTGTTACTTCCCTAATAAACCCCATAATTGTGAGTATTGTCTGTGAGTCCTGTGTGGCCATTGCAACGAATTATCAAACCCGGCAGAGAAGTAGAGTGTGCCGCGGGAGGGGCAGATGGTGTCAGAAGTGGTAAAGAGGACTGGCGAGAAGAGGTATGTCTGACCTCTGCCTCATAGGAGTCATCCTTGGGCTGTTAATCTTGATTCTCCTTCCCCCTTGTGAAGTTAGAGATGGTCAGACGCCCCTACCACACCATTTTTACAATACTATTTGTAGGCTTCAATATTTCAGTGAAGAATACTCTCTTCCACGCTTCTCATTAATGAGAACTCGCAGGGTAGAAACTGCTACTCTTGCTTGCCTGTCATAGATTGAATTGTGTCCCCCCAGAATATCTGTCAACTTAGCTAGGCCATGATTACCAGTATTGTGTGATTGTCCACCATTTTGTCATCTGATGTAATTTTCCTATATGTTGTAAATCCTATCTCTGTGATGTTAATGAGGCAAGACTCTTCAAGATTAGGTAGTGTCTTAAGTCAATCTCTTTTGGAATATAAAAGAGAGAAGCAAGCAGAGAGATTGGGGGGACCTCGTACCACCAAGAAGGTAGTGCCAGGAGAAAAGCACCATCCTTTGGACTCGGGGTCCCTGTGCTGAGAAGCTCCTAGTCCAGGGTAAGATTGATGACAAGGACCTTTCTCCAGATCTGACAGAGAGAGAAAGCCCTCCCCTGGAGCTGGCACCCTGAGTCTGTACTTATAGCCTACGAGACTGTGAGAGAGTAAACTTCTGTTTGTTGAACCCATCCACTTGTGGTATTTCTGTTATAGCAGCACTAGGTAACTAAGATATTCCCCATGACATAGTTACACACATAGCAAAAACAAAATCCAGTTATGAAGTTAAGTGAATATTTAGGTCTCTTAATACAGTTAATATATTTTTCAAGTGTTGAAATCTCAAGCTTCCTCTTGGCCCAGGTCCTAAAGTCATTGAGTTTGAAAAGAAAATAGAAAGCAAATGGTAGTTGGCAAGACCATTTCCTTTCTGTGTTTACATTTCTGTTACTTATTCAGTAGTTATTTTGAATACTAAGTATGCTAAGGGCGTTCAAGAGTTCAGAATATGCAAAAAAAAGTCGTATTTTCATTAAGCTTCTTTTGGGGCTTAATCCTTTCCTTAGTACCTATTTTAGCAGGTAATTTGTTACTAAACTTTTACTAGTATCACGTATTACCAGATGCCCACACAATTAGGGCTTGAGATGTGTAGCTATTTCCTGCTAATTTGGACTCCTTCAGAGATAGCAGAATTTTAGTTAGAAATTTACCTCCTGAATAATGAATGACTCAGTATCATGGCTTTGCATTCAGAAGTACTTATTTAACACCTCCTGTATGCCTTGTGGAAACTCTAGTGACATAGTGGTTGAGAGCTATGGCTGCTAATCAAAAGGTCAGCAGTTCAAATCCATTAGGTGCTCCTTGGAAACCCTATGGGGCAGTTCTACTCTGTCCTGTAGGGTCGCTATGAGTCGGAATCAACTTGACGGCAGCGGGGTTTTTTTGGGTTTATGTGCCTTGCAGTAGAGCTCTGGTGGCTTAGTGGTTAAGAACTTGGCTGCTAACCAAAAGGTTGGCAGTTCAAATTCACCACCTGCTCTTTGGAAACCCTATGGGGGCAGTTTTACTCTGTCCTATAGGATCATTATGAGTCAGACTGACTTGACGGCAGTGGGTTTGGTTTATATGCCTTGCACTGTGCTGGGTGTGCTATCAAGGCATTTAAGTCATGGCCTCTGTTTTCAAGCAGCTCTTGGTCTGGAAGGAGAAACAAAGCAGTGGGATTGACAGATGTACACGGGAGCCTGTGGAAACACAGAGAAGGAGTGTCTGACTTGGGCTATTTGGTCACTGTGATGAGACTCTGGAGTCAAAACTTCTAGGTACTTAACCAGGAGAGTTTAGTCATTCTAACTTGATGTGTATTTAAACTTAATAAACAAAGTTTTTAGGTTTAATTTGTGTTTTAACTCCAAGAATTCTGAACCATTTCCTTGTCCCAAATTTTCTTTCCAAGAAGCACAGGGAGAGAAAGTATTTTATATAAACTGTTGTACTAAATTCATTTGTCCTCAACTGTTAGAGATTGTTGGGTGACTCCTCACTGTTTAGATGAGCCCTGTATATTAACTCCTTCCCCTCAAACTCCAGGAACAGAAAATAACCCTCCATGTGATACGGGTCTGTGTAACATTGCCAGAGTCTGTACTCGAGGGCCAGAGATTCTGCCTGGAAATTGTTAGCATGATCAGGACTTTGGCAAGACTGACCTACGGAGAAACTCCTGACAGGAGTGAGGTTCAATTGTTCATGTGGACCACACAAGAATAGCACGAGAGTTCTTAGCACGTCACAGAGGTTGGCAAGCTTTCCTGTGCAACAGCCAAAAATTTGTTTGGAGGGAGGGAAAGAAAAGGAAGACAAGGACTAGATTAAAGCAGAATAAGTGTGGGAGAACCAGAAAATTCAAGTCCTAAGTGATGCACTATGTGGAGTGGCTCTCATGTTCCAGTTCAGGGTGAAGAGCCTTGAGCCTGGATGGTAATTGAAAGGGAGAAGAATTTCAATACATCTTTCCATAGGCTGTCATTTCAGGTGACATGTTAAAGTTGTGAGTTGTTTTCATAAAGAAAAGTATTTGCTGCAGCTGTTTTGTTGTTTTGTGACACCCCTTGATATCAGCTGACAATCTGAAGTACTAAATTGAAAAACCGGATTAAGGAGTCATAGGCTGGCTTTTGGAGAGCCATGCGCCTCTTTGCTTTAGGAGAGTCTTTCACCAGCTGGTTCTTTTCTCTCCTTCATCAACCCCAGGTCTTTCTACTCTATGGTTCCCCTGTCTTAGCATGGACTCTGCTTAACTGCCTCTCATCCCAACTTGTAATTTATTTGTAAGCATCTCTAGTCTAGTGTATGTGCCATTACCTTTATACGTATGGTGACCAGTTATCCAACCTCAAATTGTGTATCAGGTCTGAGAAAAGATTTTATTTGTAAAATTATTGATATAAAAAATAATGGAACAAATGAAAATTAGTCCCATTTAATTTAATTTATGAAATTAACAAATAACCATTAATTAAAAAGAAAAAATTATATGAAATTATATTGTCTCAAAATTATGGACACATGGCTATGAAGTCTATTTTGTATGTCTATTGTCTGTTTCTCTAGTCTTCATTAGTTTTCTACCATGTTCAGATTTTTTCAGAAAGCATTTCATGATTTACTTCATCCTACCTAGATTTTTTCTGTACTTTCCTTCCAGTACTCACTGTTTATTGCTCGTAAGTTATCTGTAAGTGTTCCTAAGTCACATCATGTGTGCATATCCTCTCTGTCATTCTGGAGTGGAAGCATCATGTCATAACATCATGTCCCGTGGTAAGAAAGAGTGAGGTGGTCAACCCCTGTGGATATGGAATCTTAGTGGAGCACCATGTATCCTGGGTCTGCTCTTGAGCCTAGGAGATTTGAGCCTGAGATTTGCTCAGGCCTGGGAGACAGTGCATTAACCAGAACAAATTATCTGTGATCTCCAGAAATGGCTGTGAAGAG
>NW_004443952.1:25285144-25309823 GCF_000243295.1 Trichechus manatus latirostris
AAGTGTTTTGCTACAAAGTAGCTGTCTGCTTAATGTCTCTTTTAGGCCTTTATTCCATGAATGAAGTTCCAATATCAAATCCTTTGGACACTTTTCAGTCTTGATAATTTTTTTTAGTTGAACTTCCTGTTTATCACTGTTTTCTTCTTGAAACCTTTCTCCCTTGGCTTCAGTGAACTGTTTTATCCTGATCATTCACCATCCCTTTTTAGTATTCCTCTTCAGGTGCTTTTGCTTTTTCTTTCTGTTTATGTCTTAAATCGGCAATGGCAAACTGGCAATCTGTGTGTCAAATCTGGTTTGCAAACATGGTTTGTTGGGCCTTCAGACTATTTTGAAAATGTTTATATTAGTTGCCAACAATAAAAATAATGACATTTTCCATAAAACATCTGGCTGCATGGCTTTTTGGAGGAAAAATGACCTGACTGCACTGGGTTGCTGCTCCCCTGTGGCGGTGATCACCAGAGCCCTCCCCAGCTTCCTTGTCTCCATCCAGCCTACTTCACTCATTTGTTAATGCCTGATCCCTGTATGTTGAGTTTGCAACCTGTCTTCCATGTTGCATTTGCCAGGTTCTTATCTGGGACCACTTCTTTTCTCTCCACATGCTCTCCCTGAGCACCTCTGCCGCCATCAGTTACTCAAGCCAGATGGATGAGTCTGTTTGCCAACTTCAGTAATTTTTTTCAGTCCAATGGTTATGCCTTTCAATATTTGAATTCATTTCTTTGCATTGTAATCTCATTTTTTTGGTTGCTTTTTGGTCTATATGGTTTAATAGCGTAAAATAATTTTCCAACAGTGTATAAGACTTTTATCTGCTTGTAGTGATTCCTAATTGTCATTTGAGTTTTCCGTGTCCCAACAACTCAGGAATTGTTGTAGGGTGCATATAAATAATATCTAGATTGAATTGCTTTGTTTTTCCTTTTTAATTTAAATATATAGCTGCCTTGGTATTTTTTCTAACTCACTCTTACAACTTTCATACCGTTGCTTTAAAACTTTCTTGTAAAAACCAGTTTTTGAGATTTATGCTATACTGCCCTTTGCCCCTCTTTGTTTGCTATCATCTGCTAAAATTACTGGCACAGACATTTTCTCTCATTCTTCCCTCCTCAGTTCATCAGAGATTTTGGCCTCTGGTTCATAGTGTTGCTATCACCACTCCAAGTCTTGCTATCAATATGTCTGTGGACAATCCATCTAATATGCTGCCCTTTAGGAGCTTAAAATCTACTTGAAGAAAACAAATATAGTAAGTAAAAACAGAAAAAGACTTGAAATAAAAATGACATTTTTTTTTTAATTGTACTTTAAGGTGAAAGTTTACAGTTCAAGTTAATTTTTCATCCACAAATTTATATACATATTGTCTTGTGACATTAGTTGCAATTCTCACAATGTGACAGCACACTCCCCCTTTCTACCCCCGGTTCCTTGTGTCCATTTGACCAGTTCCTGTCCTTCCTGCCTTCTCATCCTGCCTCTGGACAGGAGCCGTCCATTTGGTCTCGTGTATCTGATTGAACTAAGAAGCACACTCCTCATATGTATTATTTTTTGTTTTATAGTCCTGTCTAATCTTTGTCTGAAGAGTAGGCTTCAGGAATGGTTTCAGTTCTGGGTTAAGAGAGCATCCGGGGGCCATAGTTTTGGGGGTTCCTCCAGTCTCTGTCAGACCATTAAGTCTGGTCTTTTTACATGAATTTGAGTTCTGCTCCACACTTTTCTCCTGCTCCATCTGGGACTCCCTGTTGTGTTCCCTGTCAGGGTGGTCGTTGGTGTTAGCCGGGCACCATCTAGTTCTTCTGGTGTCAGGCTGGTGGAGTCTCTGGTTCATGTGGTCCTTTAGTCTCTTGGGCTAATATTTTCCTTGTGTCTTTGGTTTTATTCATTCTCCTTTGCTCCAGGTGGGATGGAACCAATTGATGCATCTTAGATGGCCGCCCACAAGCTTTTAAGACTCCAGATGCCACTTACCAAAGTGGAATGCAGAATGTTTTCTTAATAAACTTTGTTATGCCTGTTGACCTAGGTGTCCCCCAAAACTGTGGTCCCCAGGCCCCAGCCTCAGCTGCTGTGTCCCTGAAAGTGTTTGGATGTGTCCAGGAAACTTCTTAGCTTTTGCTTTGGTCCAGTTGTGCTGACTTCCCCTGTACTGTGTGTTGTCCTTCCTTTCACCGAAGTTGATCCTTGTCTACTATCTAGTTAGTGAATTCCCCTCCTCTTCCCTCCCCACCCTCGTAACCATCAAAGAATGCTTTTTTTGTGTTTAAACCTTTTCTTGGATTCTTATAATAGTGATCTTATACAATGTTTGTCCTTTTGTAAAAATAGCATTTTAAGGCATCCATAGAAGAAATGGCATAAGCCATGCTTGATATATTGCTAATCAAATAAACAGTTATTTGGGGAGGAGGGCACCTCTTTTTGCTTCATGTTTCCACATGGAGGGACATCACTCCACATAATTCCCTTGGCTTCTCTTTGCCCCAGGGGAGACTGGGGCAAGAGTAATCTTACTGAGACTTAATTGAAAGACTAATCTTACTGGAGAATTTAGGTGAAGAACGAGGCAGGACCTGGCTCTTTACCCTCCTTGGGAGTTAGCCACCTGCAAGCTGCAAGTTTTCCAGAGACAGACCTCTGTGTGGGAAGGCTTCTGGTTTCCCAGCTGTATCTGTGATTGGGTGGGTACAATTTCAGGAAGCCCATTGTTGCTGTGCCGTTAAGCTACATTTTAAAATGTGGGCTTTATCTATAATAAAGTTGACATTTAAAAAAATAATTTATTTTATTTTTATTGTTGTTGAGAATATACACATCAGAACATACACCATTTCAACAGTGTCTACATGTATAATTCAGTGACATTGATTACATTCTTTGAATTGTGCAACCATTCTCACCCTACTTTTCTGTTGTTCCTTCCCTGTTAACATAAACTCACTGCCTCCTAAGTTTCCTGTCTAATCTTTTGAGTTGCTGTTGTCAGTTTGATCCCATATAGATAGTTCTGAAAAGAGCACAATACTCAAGGCGGACATTCTTTACTAGTAAAGCTAAACTGTTGCTTGGTTTTAAGAAGACTTTAGGGGATATTTTTGGTTTAAGGTTTAAAGATTATCTCAGGGCAGTAGTTCATCCAGCCTCCATGGCTCCAGAAAATCTCTATTCTATAGAATTTGGTATTCTGTTCTGCATTTTCCCCCTTTTGATCAGGATTTTTCTATAGAATCTTTGATCAAAATGTTCAGTAATGGTAAGTGGGCACTAAAGCTGCCATTTTAATCTCCATCTACCTGACTTTTTTATCTTATGTCTCAATTATTCCCAAAGTGAGTGAGTGGATGGGATTTTTATTTAATGATCCCCTAAAATCCCAGGAGTAATCATTGCTAAAAAGTTCACAGGGGAGATGATCTCTTCCAGCTTTTTGAGGTTTGATTTGGGTATTGAAGGATGGGCAGAATTCAGGTGGTGGTGTTACTTGCCGTCAAGTTGATTCCAACTCATGGTGACCCTGTCTGTGCAGAGTAGAATTAATCCATAAGTTTTTCAAGACTGTTAACTTTTGGAAGCAGATTGCCAGGCCTGCCTCCGAGATACCTCTGGGTGGATTTGAACCACCAACCGTTAGGTTAGCAGTCCAACACTTAACTGTTTGTGCCACCCAGGAGCATCAAAACTACAGTTGCCACCAAGTTAATTCTGATTCATGGCAACCACACGTGTGTCAGAGTGGAACTGTACTCCTTAGGGTTTTCAGTGGCTAATCTTTTGGAAGTAGAGCACCAAGCCTTTCTTCCGTGGAGCCTCTGGATGGACATGAACCACCAAATGTTTGGTTAGCAGTGATTAACCATTTGTGCCACTCAAGGACTCCAGGTAGAACTTTAAAGGTGGTTAAATAGTATGAGAAAATTCAGGCAGATAAAGATGAGTTCAAAGAACAGGAAGTTGACAGCTGGCTTGAGCAAAGACTTTGGTGAGATGGTTTGTTAGTGATGAGACTAGGAAGGACAGGGCAGATCATATAGGACTTTGAATGCCTGATTGAGAAATTTGGCTTTTTTATCCTATAAGTAATAGGAAACTATTGAGGGTGCCTGTTCAGGGGTATGATAAGGTTAAAGTGGTGTATTAGGAAGGAGTTACATTGTATAGAATGAATTGATGTTTTAATATAGTATAATACATAAAATAATATGTTATCATTAGTGTCTAAGAACAGGTTAATTGAGTGGTAACAGCTAATAGACCTACAATCTAATTTCACTGTAAATCAATTTGGAAATACAGTTTATATACTAGGAAATAATCTTCTTGAAGGTGATTTCTTTGAACAGAAGGCTGATTCCCAGGCTAATTTAGAGTACTAGAATTAATTTCCCAAAGCAAACCTTTTTGAAGAAGGTGTACAAATTTGTTTTTTAAACTGAAGAATGTGTATGAATATTAACCTTTTTTACTGTCTGGTGAAATGAGATGAGAAAAAGTTTTGAAATCCATTCTAGATGATGTAAGTCAATAGTAAGAAAGATTTGGCAGAATAATTTAGTAACCTTGAACAGGTAAAAAGCCTGCAAAATGAAATTACCTAAATTTTATCTTCTTACCAGTTGATATTCATGAAGAGGCTGGCTTTCTTGTATATAGATAGTTGAGGTCGTAATAGGTGCTTACTAACAAGAGCAAAGACCATTTTGTAACCTCAGCAGCACATTACAAAATAGAGATGTGTCTTTCTTCCACTGAGCCTTTCCTTTCACATCATTTCTTCTACCACCCTTTTCCCTTCCTGTACCAGCACCTCACTTCTCCACCCCTCAGCGGGATTGTGGTTAAAGGAGTTATGCGCAGCTTTGCATTGGTTGTGTTGGATTGGCTGGCCAAGAACCAAAAATAGTCTGTTAGTGGGGTTTTAAAGACTGTCAGACCATGAGCTACTTCAGGAAAAAAAGATTGTTTTGGGTAAGAAGGTTAGATCAGTATCTGAGGTTATATAAGTACTTTGTATGAGTAATATTCATTTTAATTACACAAGTAATACTTTTTTCCCTCTTATTGTCAGTCTTTAATTATACAAGTTGTTGTTGCTGTTGAGTCAGCTTCGACTTATGGCGACCTCACGTATAACAGAATGAAACGTTGCCTGGTCTTCTGCCGTCTTCATGATCACTGCTATGTTTGAGTCCATTGCTGTGACTGTTGTGTCAGTCCATCTCACTGAGGGTTTTCCTCATTTGCTGGCCCTATGCTTTACCAAACATATGTCCTTTTGTAGCGATTGATCTTTCCTAATGACATGTCCAAAGTAAGCCAGCTGAAGTCTCGCTATCCTCACTTCTAAGGAGCTTTCTGGTTGTATTTCTTCTAAAACCAATTTGTTGTTCTTCTGGCAGTCCATGGTGTATTCAGTATTCTTTGCCAGCACCACAGTTGGAATGCAACAATTCTTCTTTTGTCTTCGTTTTTCATTGTCCAGCTTTTGCATGCATATGAGGCGACTGAAAAGACCATGGCTTGGATCAGGTGCACCTTAGTCATTAAAGTACAACTTTGCTTTTTAAAACTTGGAAGAAGTCTTTTGCAGCAGATTTCCCCAATGCAGTACATTATTTGATTTCTTGACTGCTGCTTCCATGAATGTTGATTGTTGATCCAAGTAGAATGAAATCATGGACAACTTCATTTGCACTTACAGTCTAAAGTAGACCCTTTGACAAGTTACTTCAGAGTTATTCTCTGATATTTAGGTTTTGTTTCTTTTCCTAGGTTGAAAGTTACCTGAAGATAGGGAATATGTTTTGCTGCTTTTGTCCTCCTCTCAGCATCTAGCTCAATCCATCAGCTAGAAGCAATCTGACTGGCTTATCCACTTATCAGTTGACCCTTTCCTCTCTCATTTTTTAGAGTGTTACCCTTAGAAAGCTTTGAGCTCAGGGGAAAAGGATGCGTTCCCCAGATGGAGGATAAACAGTACAACCAAGAATGTGTGAGTAATTTAAGGCAAGATACTAACCTTCACAGTTACCAACCAAGCTAGGTAGATTTTTCCTCGAGTTGATTTTACTTACTGGTATTTATATTAGGCTCACTTGCATAATCACAGGTAACCCAAAATTGATAAGATATTTTAGTTGTAAAATCCACTGAAACACAGTACATGACCTATCCGATGCTGGGCGGGGAGTCACATTTCTGATAGTAAGATAGACACACGTGAATTCTTTTGCTATTCCTGCCCTGCTCAGCTGTAGTGCCAGAAGAGGCAGAGAAGGGCTGGCCCTCTGCCACTGCAGCCTGAGTGGCCTTGTTAAGCAGTTACTCCTATCCTATTTGCTTCCTCAAATGTTTATCTGTGTAGGGACAGCAGAAAGGGAAAAAGGAAGGGCCTGACTACAGTGGTTCAGTACTCAGCTGCTAACCAAAAGGTCTTCCGTTTGAACTCACCAGCCCCTTCGTGGGAGAGAAAACCTGACAATCTGCTCCCATAAAGATGACAGCCTTGGAAACCCTATGAAGCAGTCCGACTCTGCCGTATAAGGTCACTATAAGTAGGAATCGGCTCAGTAGCACACAACAGCAACAACAGTGATAGAAAGGAGTCCCTGGGTGGTGCATATGATTAAGTGCTTGACTACTAGCCGAAAAGTTGATGGTTCAAACCACCCTGAGGCACCTTGGAGGATGCCTGGCGATATGCTTCTGAAAAGTCACAGCCTTGAAAACCCTATGAGCTGTTCTACTCTGCACACATGGGGTCACCATGAGTCGGAATCAAGTTGACAACAACTAACAACAACATTAGTGGTAGCAAACTGCTTTCTTCAGAACTAGTGAGTCAGAAAACAAATGTCAAAGATTACTGGTCCAGGTTGCAAAGCTAAAAGATTGGGTGATATCCATTTTATATTATCTGTACTTAAATGTTTGCATTTTTTATTGTTAATCTGATTGTGACTGTTTCCTGCTATTGATTGTTTCTGTACATTAGAATATTTTCCATAGATAATAAGAGGAAAAATGGATGCAAATGAATCTAATAGAATATTTTAAGAGTGGGCAGTCATCTTCCAGAAAAGGAGCTGAATGGTTTAGCTCTTTCCAAACTGAATTGCAGTATCTTCTCATTGGGATTATTGCTGCTTAATGTTGGCTTTCCCTTTGAGACCACTGACTTGCCTAGATCCTTTACCATGTACTTTCCCAACATTTTACTTTTCTACCCCACTCTTCACATTCTTGGCACATCCCTCATCATAACAAAACAAAACTAAACACCCTGCTATACTTGATTATGATAAAAGTCTAATTTAAGTGAAGACTAACCTATAAAACTTAATTATACAACTATGAATATACATGCAGAGGCCATCCTTAGTATTAGGGCTGACAGCATCATGTGGGAAGCTTAACATTTAAATAAATTTTTTTGCCATTCTGAAACAATTGATATTTTGTAAAGAATGAAAATCTACAAGTCCTGATAGTTGCAAAGAACTGTATTACATTTGTTGTCTTTGAACATCTAAGAACAAGAACTGAGCATGACTGTTGTTTGCTTTTCAAATTCACTTCTTCCATCTGAAATGATGGTCTATTATCCAAGCTGCAACTGTATAGATGTCACAGAATAATATGAATTAAATTCATTCCACCTACTTTTAACTTTTGTTTTTGAATGCAACAAATACTTAGGTACAAGTCACATCTCATTTTAAAATTGTGACTCTGGTGTTTGCCTGGCATTTTCAGCTTGCTGACCTGAAGTGTGTTTAAGAATCTGCCTAATTTTATAACCACTATAATTTAGAGTAGGACTGATCTCTTTTCTAAAATTTAATGTGTTCACATGGTTCAAAATTCAAAAGATACCAAAAAGCATGTGGTGAACAGACTTTCTTTGACACCTGTGCTCCAGCCTCCTAGTTCTCCTTGGACCTAAAGACAGTCATTGTGCTCATTTTCTATTCATCTGTACCTTTCCCATACCCACTGTTTTACACCGTGGTGGCCCACTGTTCCATTCCACACATTGAGTTTTTCCTTAACAGTATATAGCAAAGCTCATTCCCCGTTAGTACACAAAGAGCTGCTTCTTTTTTTTTTTTTTTTCCTAATTTTTCTCCTAACAGTTGCAGAGTGTTCCCTTATTGGTAGACATTTAGGATTTAAATATCTGTACTTCTACTCATTCTGTTGAACACATTTTTATTGAGCACCTGCTGTGTGCCAGGCAGTGTTCTTCGCGCTTATGAAACAATGTATAAAGCAGGGGAGTTTCCTATCCTCAGGGAGTCAATTCTAATCTAAGGAGACCTGTAATAAACTGTGATGCGTAATTTGTACATTGATCATTTTGCCAGAGTACCACTATATCTGTAAAATAAACTCTTAGAATTGGAATTTCTAGTTTAAAGGGTATGTGTATTTTTCACTTGGATAGTGACTGCCAAATTGTTCTTCATAGAAGATGTACTAGTTTGGATATGCTAGTTTACGCATCTACTACTAGCAATATTTGAGTGCCAGTCTTTTCATGCTTTTCTAACACAATGTATTATCAAACTTTTTGAGAAAGGTATCTCAGTGTAATTTTCATTTTTCTTTTGAGAGAAACTTACCATGTGTATATACTGAAAAGCTATTTATATTTTATTTTTTGAAACTGTTCATATCCTTTGCTCACTTTTTTTGTTTAGTTTTTGATTTCTTATTTGTAGGATTTCTTTATAAGTTATTGCTCTTTAATACATGTTTTTTGTTTGTGCGTATGTGTGTGTTTGACCCTGGAAATGTGAAGTTTTTTTTTTTTTTTAATCAAGTCTTCATATTGTTCAGTGAAGGATTATATGTAGTGTCTATACTAAAAATTACAGTAGTAATTTAACTTTTTATCTCATTTGTCATTTAGGGAGGTTGTTAGAGATTTCAAGTACTTTAACCCAAAGATTTGAGTTCCTATAAGAACTAAATTGTAAAATAAATGTTTTATATTGCCAATATGTTTGTTTGTTGTAAATGGTTGTTAGATGATCACCCATGCTGTTTGTGTACCTGGCATTTTCTACTGAATGGCTGAAGGTAGTTTTTATAGAATTTTAAATGTATCCCTTATACAATGCGAGATAATGACTGGATAAAAAAAAATCAGTGCTTGCGTTAATTTTAAGCTGGGAAAAACACCTAGAAACCACCAGTTAGATTACTTATTTCACAACTCAAGAAGCAGACCACATCAAGGCCAATTTTTGTTTGGATTCAGAACGTCTGTATTCTTTTCATCTGCCCTCAAAAAGAATAAGAAGATGCTCGGAAATTGGATCTTCTTTTTCTCTATCTGAAGTCTTCATATTCCCACTCAAATTTTTCAAAAAAGAAAGCTGTTAGCCTCTAGTTAATACTTAAAGAAATCAGTTAAATCAGTTAAATCAGTTTCTTTCTTCTTGCTCTTCTCATAGCCCCAGATGTACTACCTTGTCTTTATTTCCTTCCACTGGCTCCTCCTTTTCCATCTCCTTTATTAACTCCCCACCCCCATGCATTTCATTATTCAGAAAATTTAAATCTTGGCCTTCTGCTTTTCTTTGGCAAGAACTTCTCCTTACGAGATTTTATCTGTTCTGAAATTTCAATGATCAACATCTTGATACAAACACAAAATGTGACATAATCATGTTGGAGAAATGGATGGGAGGGAAAGTGAGGTAGGATGAATGGAAAAGTTTAGTCCTCTGAGAGCAGTATGGCAGAAATTCAAGAAATAATTTATAAAATTGGTAAGCAAGAAATAGCCATATAAGCATATTACTTAGAAGGATTGAGGTCAGTACTGGAGGAACTATCTTGAAGAATTGAGGTTACTCACCTCTGGAAAGGGAAACTGGCTCAGTAGGGGAGTTGTGGCACTCTTTTTTTTCATCAAAAGCCATTTAATTCTTTTTTACTTTTAAAACTATGTACATGTGTTACTATTATAAAATTTAATTTAAAAATTATAGCTTACTGGTATTTCATGGAGCCCTGGTGGTACATTGGTTAAGAGCTTGGCTGCTAACCAAAAGGTCAGCAGTTCGAATCCACCAGCTGCTCCTTGCAAACCCTATGGGTCAGTTCTACTTTGTCCTCTAGGGTTGCTATGAGTTGGAATCAACTTGACAGCAACGGGTTTGGTTTTTTTTAATTTTTTTTTTTTTTTTTTGTATTTTATAGAATTTTTCACTGGGTAATGCATCTTTATAGACTTGGTTAAAATATAAGCTTCATGAAGGCAAGGACCTTGTCTTATTTATTCCCATGACTCCATTGCCTAGAATAGATCTGACACATGGTGGTGATTTGATAAATATTTATTGAATGATTGAAGCAATTGTAGAGACAAAATTTCTGGAATGGGAATGAGATTAGAACTTTCAGGATAGCAGGCAAATACTCTGTGTTAGATTGTAAGCTCCATAGAGCTAGGGACCTTGTCTTGCTTTCTGCTGTGTCTTATACACTGGTGTCTGATACAGAATAGATACTCAGTATATGCTCAGGGCGCTCTGTCAAATTGGACCATCCAAGAGTTATGTCCCTGAGTGTAAGAAGAGAGGGTAAGAAGAGAGGGTACTACCCCCGCACTTGTGTCTTGTTGGCATCTGTCCAGTCGTAATATACTTCTTGCCTCACTTGGTTAGTTCCTTTGTTAGGTATAAAGTCAGAGAAACTCAGTTGCTCAAAGTCTTTATTCAGTAAATTTTTTACTAGGGCCTTCCATGAACAAAGCTTGGCAGTAGGCGCTACAGAGATTATAAAAGTGAATAAGGCTCAGTCTCTAACTCCAAAGAATATGTGGTCTAGCAGATGAAATTGAATTTTTGTCTATATAATTATCATGTACAAGACATAGTGTGAGGCATAAACAGCTTGTGTTGGAGAGAGGAGGAAGCTGTAACTAAATCTCATGCGAGGGTGGCAGAACTGATGGAAGTATATAGACTAGAGAGGGGAAAAACAGAATCAGGAAGACTTCCTTTCTTTCCCCTTCTCCTTTTTCCCTTCTTTTCTTTCCTTTCTGTTCTTTGTTTCTGCATTTACTTAGTTTCTGACATGAGCCAGGATGTGTGTTTCATGCTGGAAGATGAAAAGGTAAATTAAGGAGCTCATGATCTGTTTTAGAGAGACAGATAGGTAGCCAAAAAATTACAATATGATGGGTGCAATGAAAGTTAGAGTTCCAGCAAAAATTGAAGGACTTAGGCAGTGTCTCACAGGCAAATCAGCAGCCTTGGTTTGAATAGAAGTGTTCTTTATTATACTGTTTCTTCAATTACTCTGTGCCAGACACTGTGATGAGCATTTTCATACATTTGATGTTAACAATAACCCTTAAAACAACTCTATGAAGTAGATATAGGTAGATCTTATCATCCCTGTCTTACAAATGAGGAAGGCACATGACTTGATATGTGACATGCCTAAGGTCAAACAGCCAGTAAATGGCTGAACTGGACCCAAGTCTGACTCTTTAAGGCTCATTCTACCCCAAAAACAACCCAAGGAATCCTTATACATTGTTGGTGGGAATGTAAAATGGTGCAGCCACTTTGGAAATTGGAAAACAGTTTGACAGTTCTTCAAAAAGTTAAACATAGAGTTATCATATGACCCAACAATTCTAGTCCTAGGTATATACCCAAGAGAAATGAAAACGTATACCCACAACAGAACTTGCACATGAATGTTCATAGCAGCATTATTCACAATAGTCCAAAAGTGGAAACAACCTAAATGTCTATCAACTGATGAATGGATAAACAAAATGTGATGTAGCCATAAAATACAAAAAACCATTGCCATCGAGTAGATTCGGACTCACAGCGACCCTATGGGTCAGAGTAGAACTGCCCTATGGAGTTTCCAAGGAGTGGCTGGTGGATTTGAACTGCTGACCTTTTGGTTAGCAGCTGGGCACTTAACCCCTGTGCCATCAGGACTCCTGTATTCATATAGTGGAATATAACTTGGCCATAAATACGAATGAAGTACTGATCCATTCCATAACATGGATGAACCTTGAAAACATGCTGAGTGAAAGAAGCCAATCGCAAAGACCGTATATTTTAGGATTCCATTTATATGAAATGTCCAGAATAGGCAAATATACAGAAGGTAGATTAGGGTATTCAGGGACTTGGAGGAGGTCGGAATGAGGTAATGGGTATGGGGTTTCTTTTTGGGGTAATGAAAGTGTACTAATATTGGTTGTGATGATGGTTGCACAACTCTCTGAATATACTATAAAAACCATTAACTTGTGCACTTTATATGGTTAAATTGTATGGTATGTGAATTCTAGCTCAATAAACCTGTTTTTTAAAAAAAAAAGGGCAACCTGAGACCCTGAGATTGCATTTTCTGCTCTACCTAGCTAGAAGATCTTATTGTAATAATGAATAAGCAGGAACTATTGTAAAGGTGATCCTCCCAGAGTAAGATCGACTTTTTACCTCATGTGTTACTTATTAACAACTACTTAACATATAAATAATGTCTTACAGTACATTATCTAATAGAGTCAGTAGTTTGTCCTGTAAATTTTAGGTAATATTTCTAAAAACTGCAGTCTGTTATGTTGTAAATTCGTTTGGAGAAAGCTTAAAACATTGAGAATAGATGAGTAAATAAAGTTAGGTTTCACCAGTTGGAAGGTACTTACTTGAAATCTTTGGGGCAGAAATCTGGAAATTGTTAGTTTGTTGTTAAGATTTAGATCGCTCTTAGCACATTTCTCTGTGGCCGTGCCATAAACCCTGCTGTCCCAGTAGCAGTCATGAAAGCAGATAGTCTGCAAGTGAGGTGGTTAAAACCTAGAGAGATCATGTTCCAGAGTTTAGCAACCTTCAGCCCAAGTATTGGATAAGGCTCAACATGTTTTTATGCCCTGCTATAAAACCAGGCACTTAAAAAATTATTTCTGCTAAAGTGAAGGAAAAGAGCCCTGAAAGAACAGTAAATTGGAGCAGAACCAAAAAAATTAGACTTGAGTGCTGAGTCTCTCTTTTGGACCGGAATTGCAGTGGCAATTACTTAAAAAGTAGAGGCAAGGTTCCTAGGGCTAGATTTAAAAAAAAAAAAAAAGTCTACCCTGGGCTCTTAGTGTAGAATGAACAAAAATGTAGCTTGTTAGTTTTTTTTATTGATTATGAGTTTAAATGATTTAGCATCTATATATCAATTATTTGGAGTGTCATGGCTGATAAGGTAATTAAGTTTTCAAAAGACTGATTTGGGAATGGTTGTTATTAATACTTTAGAAAACAGGATCAGGTTTCAAAGCTATTGAACAAACACATATAGAATACCCATTATATTACAAGGGCTTGTACCAGTGTTGTAAAGGATCTAAAAGCAGTGTAAGACTTGTTTCTTTTATCGAAATCTTACAGTCTACCTGGGGGAACTGAACAAATCCATGTGCTAAAACAGGGTATGGTTGAACTCCACTTTGATAGCCTATCTTTGGATTGGTCAAGGAGACCTTGTCTGAAAGTTGACATCTTGGCCCACATGCAACCCCAAGTTAACTACTTGGCCTTCTTGGGATGTGCTGACAGTAGTTTGTTCAAACCTTGATCATCAGCTTATGTACTTAATTGGTGTCTAGGAAGCCCTAGTTAGATCACCGAGGCATGAGGTTTACGTCTTTATCCTCCCGGTGCCATCCTAGAGCCAGTGGCCCAGGCCAGCAATTCTCTAACCTCATTGCGTGTTTGGGGGACGGTGGAGCGGAGAGGAAAGAGACTTGTTAGGCAAGTGCTTATGGGCTCTTCTCAACGGCCTTTTCCAAGGTGCTTTTGTTAGAAGCTATAGGGATTTTTGTTTATTAAACGGAACTCATGAAGTAAAAATATCTCTGCCTACGCTTATGCTCCCGGTTGCATCCTAGCAGAGCACTAGTTGCCACCAAGATCATTTTGTGGGCATGGTCCCCAAGGAGAGAGGGTAATGGACAGTTCATCTCAAGGATCCTACTGATGGTCATTGGGGTAGTCTTAGAGACATCTGTCTTTCTTCCTGAGGCTGGTTATCCCATCTGGTCCAGTATTCCTAGAAATTTCAGCCTGGGAGCAACACCCTATTTTTTATGGGCATCATGGAAAATCAGAAAGTATAGACAGGAAGAAATAACAAAATAAAAACATTTCCTCTCATCACTCAGGAATTACCATGGTTAGTATCTTAGTGTATGTTCTTCTGAATGTTTGCTATGTATATATATGTACACACCAATATGAAATCATGCTATTCATATTCTTTTGTACCCTGCTTTTTAAAGATAACGTTTCATTTCAGTAAGGTATTATCTCATCTGATTTTACTATATTGAAATTTCTCTGATTCTTTCCCAGCTGTCTTTTTCAATTGATTTATTCAAACTGATACATAATCCGGTACTACACATTGCATCTAGCTTTTCCTTAAGTCTCTGTTAATCTAGCACAGTTCCTCATCTTTTTCTTTTTAAAATAGCAATAACACTGACTTACTGAGAACGTGTGCTAGTTCTGTAGAATGTCTCATCTTTTGGATGAGTCTGGTTGTTTCCTTGTGATGTCGTTTGTTCATCTATCTCTTGTATTTCCTGTAAACTAGAATTCATGTCCAGTAGCTTGATGGATTCAAATAAAGTATTTTTGACTTGAAAACCAAATAGAGTTATGTTCCGTATCTCACACTATCACATCAGAAGACATATCTGGTTAGCCTGCTGTTAGTGATGCTAAAATTAATCATTGGATTCAGATGCTGAGAATTGATCTCTTTATTGTGTAGTTGGAGCCCTGGTGGCTAAGAGCTCAGGCTGCTAACCAGAAGGTCAGCAGTTCGAATCCACCAGCCACTCCTTGGAAACCCTATGGGGCAGTTTTACTATTTCTTATAGGGTCACTTGAGCCCTGGTGGTGCAGTGGTTAAGAGCTACAGCTGCTAACCAAAAGTTCAAGAATTCGAATCCACCAGCCGCTCTTTGGAAACCTATTGGGGCAGTTCTACTCTGTCCTGTAGGATTGCTGTGAGTTGGAATTGACCCAATGGCAATGGCTTGTTGTGTAGTTTCCCTCTGCAGCTAAAAGTAATCTGTGTGGTGTTACTTTGGTACTTTAGAAATCTCCATCAACCATTTACCTAATGATTTTACCCCAATTGATAATCTTTATCTGAATCAATAATTTTGTAGAGTTTGCAAAATGTTTTTTAATTCTGAAATTCTTTCTACATTTATTAGCTGGCATTTTTTGGTAAAATAGAACTTGTCCTCTCCAACTATGGCTATTTGGTTACCCTGAAAGGTAGAATAAATATATGATTTTTTTTGTTTTACCAGTTTTCAGAGGAACTATTTTAATAGACACCTCAACAAGTGACAGTTGAAATTTTAATTTTCTCTTTTTTTGAGTACTATTAGGTATTCATGGATTTTCACTGACATGATGTGTTTCAGTCAGCTATAGTCTTTTTTTTTAATTTTTTATGTTTAAATTGTTAAAACTTTGGCCAGTGTGGGAGCCCCTTAATTTGATCTTCTAGAATAGGTCTCAAAAAGCATGTAGGTCAGTGCTATTACCCTGCCCATTGTCCAGTGTCATAGCTCAAGACCTTCAGTTTTAAACCCTTGGATCCTTGTTTCTGAGGTGATAGGTAGCTATTGAGTCTAGGAAATGTTTAAGAGGGGCCACGTTATATTTCTAGATTAACACATTATTATTACAGTGCGAAGCCCCATCTCATTTGTGCACATTGAGAATGATTCCACCAGTGCTCAAAATGCCACATTCTTAAGACAACTTAAACAGCTACTGGCCTTTAAAGATGCACAGTGCAGAAGTCTTTGCAGTTCGGTTTCATGGTTTAATGCCTCTTGTTTTTTTATGCCAAGATTTCAAGGAATAGACATATGTCTTAACAATGTTTTTCTGCCAATGTTTATATAAGATAGTATGTTTATGTTTGACAAACTCAATACAACATTTTTTACAAAGCAATGCACAGAAGGAGTCTCAGTTACATTCCAACTATCCTGGGAGAGCATGTCATTTTTGAAAAGCATTCAACATGTCAACAAAGGGGAATCTGGGTTCTGAATGGGCCTGGCAATAACCCATTAACCCGTTGCAACGAGTTGATTCCAACTCATAGCAACCCTACGGGACAGAGTAGAACTGCCCCATAGGGTTTCCAGGGATCACCTGGTAGATTCGAACTGCCAACCTTTTGGTTAGCAGCCAAGCTCTTAACCACTACACCACCATGGTTTCCAGGCCTGGCAATAAGAGAGGCTATATTATTGCATACAAAAAGCTGTTGATGGCATTGTTTGGTGATGTTTTAAGTATGTTACATAATAGTATGACAGTTTGATATGAGTGTGTTTACTATGTTCTAGTTTCCTTTTAGGAAAAGGAGAAGTGGCAGGAGATATGAGCAGAAAGGTAGAGAGTAGCCAGACCTGTAGATCAAGGTAAGGACTTTGGATTTTATTTAGAGCGAGAGAAGGAACTATGGGAAGTTTTTGAGAGGAAGAGTGACATTGTTGCTACTGTGTGGAGAGTAGACTGGGGAGGAGGTGAGGGTCACAGGGAAAGAATGGAAACAGTTGCATTAGGGCTTTCACTTGGGTGGTAACAGTGGAGCTGGTGAGAAGTAGTTATATTCTGGACATAGTTTGAAAGTGGAATCAACAGGATTTGCTAATTGATCAAATGTGGAATGTGAGTGAAAGAGAGAGGTTGAAGATGATGCCAAGAGTTTTGGCCAGAGCATCTGGTGAATGGTGCTGCCGTTTACTGAAACTGGGGGGAGGAGCAGGTTTAAAGAAGATTAAGAGCTCAATTTTGGACATGTTACGTTTGAGATGCCAGTTGGCTATATCTAAGTGAAAATAATGAGTAGCTAGTTAGATAAAGAAGTCTGGATTTCAAGAGGAGATCAGGGCTTGGAGATATAAATGTTGGAGGCATCAGCCATAAACTAGTTGGGTTCACCAAAGGAGTGAATAGAGATAGAAAAGAGAAGCCTGAGAATTGATCCTTGGCACATTCCAACCTTTAGAAATTGGGGAAGTGAGGAGAATCCAACAAGTGAGACTGAGAAGTTGGTGCCAGTGATGTAGGAAGTTTCCTTAAGGCCAAGTGAAGAAAATGGTTTCAAGAAATGAGGAATCAGCTGGGTCAAATGCTGCCAGTAGATCAAGAAAGATGAGAATTCAGAATTGACCATTGGATTGGAAATCTAGTGGTCTTTGTGAACATGACAAATGATGTCTCTACTTTCATCACTGCCTCGTCCTTGTGGACTAAAAACACTCATAGTCTAGGCAATTATCCTGACCCCTCTCTACCTCCCCACCCCTGGTTCATCCTGGACCTCTTTGTGGCCCCTAGTTTTAAATAGTCTAGCTTTAATTCCCACTTCTATTCTCTCCCCTGGATTTGACACATTTTTCTGACTCTGCAGGATATTGCATGTCTAGTCCCTTACAATGCTTCTGATCTAGTTTGTTCTGTGGATGTGAATTTAAGAATCTGAGGTTCTGAAATATCTGAATTAGGTGACTTTGGACCTAAATTAAAAACTCCGTTCTGAATTAAACTAAGATTTTCATTTCTACTCCTCTAAAGAAACCATTCAGCCTATTGTCAAAGTTTTTACTGCTTGAAAAACAAAGATGGCAGGAGTCAGGATTCTAACCTAAATAAAGAATTACTTGGTACATGTAAAGAATGTTTATGCAGCAGGCCCCAGAGAAGGTGCCTTGCTCAACAAGAGGGTAGAAAAATAGGACTGATAATGTTCAACGAAGTTAGAACCTGTAAATAACTTCATAGCCACGATGAGTATATATCAAGCCTTAGTTCCACATCCTGACTCCCAAATTAATGTTTTGCTCATTGGGATTTTTCCACTGTATTTCTGCTAGTTCTTTGTAAACTTGAAACTAGGCAAGACTACCTTTGTTAAAATAAGGAGGCAGATTGCAGCTGTAAAAGTTTTGACTGTAACACAAAGAGTGCAGAGATTCTGGCTTTAACTTATATAAATAAACTTAGTATTTTAACTGCTTTCAGAGAATTCACCCGGTGAATACCTGGGCCTTAACTCATCTCCTCCTAGCTGAATAGGTGATGATTACATTTCAAAAGGCTTCAGATTTAGAGCTGACTTCAACTTCACTCTTTCCTAACTAAATGGTCAGGTTTACACTTCAAGGACTCCGACTGTGTTTGACTCAGCCTGCAAAACATCACTATAAACCCCTACATCAAGAATGTTTATACGCTTCACTTTAGAAATATTGACTTAGTTAAAGTGTATCAGGAATAAGAGATTTGTGTTAAGCTAGAAATTGATGTTAAGAAAGTTTGTAGTTTGAACACCCCTTGTAAATTTCCCTTTCTTCCCCTGCACTCTCTTTGATGTGAAACCATTTGCCTATGTTTACTCTGCCTGTTAAATACCCTGCTGTTTCCCTTACAAGGCAGAACATGCGCTGCAGCCTATTTGAATGCCACGTGTTTCTCCATTTTGCGAAATGAAATTATTCTTTAAATAAAAATTTTGTTTTAATTTCTATCAGAGCATCAGTCTAGTGTTTACACTAAGACATTTCCTGTGGGCCCAGTATCCTCTGCTAGTTAAAGTAGTAGGGTTTTTAATCTAAGAATTGGCAATCTGGTGAAGCTTCCTTTTTCAGAAGAATGTTTTCAATTGCATGAAATAAAGTATAGCAGTGGCCCTCACAGGGAGAGAAGGAATCAAACAAGGGCTTTATTCCTTGAGTACCAAACGAAAACCAAACCCATTGCTGTCGAGTGGATTCTGACTCATAATGACCCTATAGGACAGAGTAGAACTGCCCCATAGGGTTTCCAAGGAGCGACTGGTGAATTCAAACTGCCGACCTTTTGGTTAGCAGCTGAGCTCTTAACCAGTACGCCACCAGGGCTCTATTCCTTGGGTAGTAGCATGCTATTGTTGCTTCATGAACATGAACATAACTTGATAAAATCTATTTGAAAAAAAAATCAGGATACTGATGTGTGATAAACAGTAAAGAATTGCCCCGTTGTTATAGTACAGATGGTTTCTTTTGTTGATACTTCCTTCCCTGATTAACTTATCCGGAGCTGCCTTAAGACCTGTATTTATTGTTTATGAGTTCAGTTTGAGCAATCTGTCAGCATCCTGTGTCTTACAGGGCAGGAACAGCTGGAGAGGGAACAGGGTGCTTGTGTGCATTCATTTGACTCTTAAGATGATTCTCCAATGAATTCCAGCAAAGGACCCGGCCCTTTGGGCTGGAGAGTGAATTCTGATCCTCAGGGCATGGAGCAAAAGACCAGAGAGAAGCCCTGCTACGATGACGATGTTTCTTTGTAGGTTCAGAATTTATCTTGAACATTCACACAACTTTTATATTTTACTCCATCATATGTTCTTATTTCTTTTAATAGAAAAAAAAAATCTTAAAATGCTTAGCAGTTAAAATACTTTGTGTTTCCCTGTGCATACCCTGGTATTGCACTGTACAAGGCTGCAACAGTTTGTTTGAGAAGCACGAACCTGCTGCAGGTCAGGTGGGTGCTGAGACAGAGATGTGAATAAGGCACAGTTCCTGCAGCCAGGGAGCTCCATTTTGTTGGGAGACAGACATGTAAACAAATAATTGCAGTGCAGCAGGAGTTGTGCTTTAATGAAAGTCTGATTATATCCCTAAAAATGGAAAAGCTGGACAATTTATGAGGTAAAAATTATTATTGATATTATTTTTGGGTTATTGTTGTTCTTTGACTTAGTTTTTAGGAATGCGTTTGACAGACTTAGGACTTACTTTGGTACCAGGATTGTTCCCTTTCCAGTCTATGCTCTATACTGCCAGCAAAACTACTTTTATAAGATACAAATCTTATCCTGTTATTGCCCAGCTTAATGTCATCTGGCTCTCTGATTTTTCCAGCTTTAATACTTGTCACTCCTAACCCCCAAACTGAATGACTTGCTTATGTACATATTTCCCTTTCTTGCTGCCTTGCCTTGACTTCTTGGTTTTTCTGGCTAACTGACACTCACCCTTACTCAGCTGAGAGTAACTGGGTGACACCCTTCCTGATCTGCCTTTTCCTTTCCCCTTATATCTCCTTTCTATTGAGTAGAGATACCCCTCCGAAGAGTCCTGAGGTAGGCGTCTGTCAACAATCCTCCCTTAGTTCCCTGTGCATGCCTTTCTTAGAGCGAGCAATGGCTGCTAACCAAAAAGGTTGGCAATTCAAATCAACCAGCTGCTCCTTAGGAACCCAGTGGAATAGTTCTACTCTGTGCTGTAGGGTCACTATGAGTCGGAATCAACTCAACAGCAACAGGTTTAGTTTTTTGTTTTTTTTTTTTTTTTTTTTTTTTTTGGCTTTTCTATGTTTAGCTGTTGGTTTGCTTATCTGTTTGCCTCACCAGGCCTGGCTTCATTAGGCCAGGGACTGGGCAGGTTTACAGTGCCTAGCTCAGTGCCCAGAACATTGTATTGTTTGCTTGTTTATTTATTTGTTTGAAAATGAAAATACTTAATATATAATCAAACTGTATGAAACCTCAATATATTATGATGTGTGTGTGTGTGTATGTGAATATGTGTGAAGAGTGGAGGAGGGGGAAGTAGAGTTGCCATAAAAGGTATAATTATAGATAAGAATGATATAAACCATAGCATTCCTTCTGGTATAGATTATCAGTTAATAATCATTTAACATATTCCAAATCCATGTTTAGGAAGAAAGAGTATACAGTAATGTTCCAGACATTAAAATCTTCTGGAGTAGTGGAATGACAAATCAAATGACGAAGCAGCAACAAGTACTGTAACATAGTTTGCATGTCATAATCAAGTTAACAGGTCAAGTTCTCATACATAAGGAGAAGGGGTTTTGTTAACCTTTGATCCACAGTTATGTGTGTTGACTTTCCATTATAGCTTCTTGTTTCAGTGTCTTCTTTTAAAAGCTTTCTCTTTTTTATTTCACCTCCACCTGTTTTGATTTCAAAATCCTAGATTATTTTTTAAACATGCCGTTCTAATATTATTTATTTATTTTCATCATACTTTAGGTGAAGGTTTACAGAGGAAATTAGTTTATTCAATAGTTTATACACAGGTTGTTCCGTGACATTGGTTGCAATCCCTGCAATGAATCAGCTCTCTCCCCATTACCACCCTGAGTTCCCCATTTCCATTCATCTGGTTTTTCTGTCCCTTCCTGCCTTTTCATCTTTGCTTTTGGGCAGATGTTGCTCCTTTAGTCTCATATAGATGATTGTTCCAAGGAACACTTTCTTCACTGGAGTTACTGTTTATTTTATAGGCCTGTCTATTATTTGGATGAAAGGTGATCTCCTGAAATGGCTTCAGTTCCAAGTTAGAAGAGGGTCTAAGGGCCATAGTCTCAGGGGTTCTTCCAGTCTCTCTTGGACCAGTAAATCTGGTCTTTTTTATGAATTTGAATGTTGTTCTACATTTTTCCCCCCACTCTAACCAGGACCTTCTGTTGTGATCCTGGTCAGAGTGGTTGATAGTGGTAGCTGGGCACCATCTAGTTCTTCTGATTTCAGGCTAGTGGTGACTGTGGTTCTTGTGGTTCATTAGTCCTTTGGACTAATCGTTTGCTTAAGTCTTTGGTTTTTTTCACTCTCCTTTGCTCCAGATGGAAAGAGACCAGTAGTTGTATCTTAGATGGCTACTCGCAAGCTCTTAAGACCCCAGATGCTATTCACCAAAGTAGGATGTAGAACGTTGTCTTTATGAACTGTTACGCCAATGGACCAAGATGTCCCCCGAGACTATGGTCCTTAGCCTTCGAGCCCAGTAACTCAGTGCCACAAGGTGTTTGGTTACATCTAGGATGTTTCCATGACTGTGAAACCTGTGTGCTCTGTTATATGTATGCATATATAAGCAGCACATTCAAATATGTATGTAGAAATATCTACAGCCAAACCTATTCTACATGCATGTGGGTGTACTCCCATATGCCCTCCTGCACCTATTCAGCATACATGTCTATGTATCCACTCATAAACTATTGTTTGCTATTACTGTTGTTGCAGGATTGCATATGTTATAGTATTTACTGTCATTGCCTTTTATTCTTATGTACCTCTCACTGTCTTCTTTTGCCTTGATCATGTTTTGCTGACTGCCCGCGTATTGTGTACTACCTTTCCCTTCACTAAAGTTAACATGTGTCTACTCTGTAGTTAATGATTCTCCCTCCCATCCCTGGTAACCATCAAAAATGTTTCTGTGTGTAAACCTTTTCTTGACTATTTATAATAGTTGTCTCATACAGTATTTGTCCTTTCGTGATTGACTTATTTCACTCATCATAATGTCCTCCAGATTCATCCCTGTTGTGAGATGTTTTGCAGATTTATAATTACTCTTTATTGTTGTATAGTATTCCATTGTGTGTATGTACCACAATTTGTCCATACATGGGCACTTAGGTTGTTTCCATTCTTTTGCTATTGTGAATAATGTTGCAGTGAACATGGGTGTGCATATGTCTGTTCTTGTCATGGCTTTTATTTCTTCAGGATATATACCTAGGAGTGGAATTGCTGGATCATACAGTATTTCTATTTCTAGCTTTTTGAGGAAGCGCCGTTCAGTTTTCCATAGTGATTGTACCATTTTACATTCCTACCAGCAGTGTATAATAGTTCCAGTCTCCCCACGACCTCGCCAGCATTTGTTTTCTGTTTTTTTGATCAGTGGCATTATTGCGAGGGTGAGATAGTATCTCATTGTAGTTTTGATTTGCATCTCTCTAATGGCTAATGATACAACTAATGGCTAATGATACGACTGTTATTCAAATTTATGCTTCAGCCACTAATACCAAAGATGAAGAAATTGAAGATTTTTACCAACTTTTGCGGTTTGAAATTGATCAAACACGCAATCAAGATGCACTGATAATTACTGGTGGTTGGAATGTGAAAGTTGGAAACAAAGAAGAACGGTTGGCACTTGAAAGATATGACCTTGGTGATAGAAATGACCCTGGAGATTGCATGATAGAATTAAAAAAAGAAAATATTTTATTGTGTTTTTGGTGAAAGTTTTCACAGGAAATTAGATTTTCATTTAACAAATTTCTATACAGTTGTTCAGTGACATTGTTTACATTCTTTACAATTTATCAGCATTCTCATTATTTTCTGTTTTGGTTATTCTGTTTCCATTAATCTAGCTTCCCTGTACCCCCCTAGCCTTCTCATCTTTGGTCTAGGGTAAATATCAGCCATTTGTTTCATCTAGACAATTATTTTGAAGAGCACAGTACTCACAGGTGGTATTATTTATTTTATGGGCCCAATCTGTCATTTGGCTGAAAGGTGACCACTGGGAGTGGTTTGAGTTCAAGGTTTAAAGAGTATCTCAGGGCAGTAGTGTCAGGGTTCATCTAGTCTCTACCAGTTGGGTAAGTCTGTCTCTTTTTTTTAGGAATTGGAGTTTTGTTCTACATTTTTCTCCCATTCTATCGAGGACCATTTATTGAGTCCCTGGTCAGAATGGTCAGTAGCACATGATAGAATTTTGTAAGACCAATGAACTCATTCATTGCAAATACCTTTTTTCAACAACATAAATAACAACTATACACGTGGACCTTGCCGGATGGAATACATGGGAATCAAACTGACTATGTCTGTGGAAAGAGACAATGAAGAAGCTCAGTATCATCAGTCTGAACAAGGCTAGGGGCCAGCTGTGGAACAGACCATCAATTGCTCCTATACAAGTTCAAGTTGAAACTGATAAAATTAAAACAAGCCCAAAAGAGCCAGATATCCCACCTGAGTTTATAGACTATCTCAAGAATAGATTTGACATATTGAACACTAATGACTGAAGACCAGACGAGTTGTAGGATGACATCAAAGACATCATACAAGAAGAATACAAAAGGTCATTAAAAAGGGAGAAAGGAAAGACCAAAATGGATGTCAGGAGAGACTCTGAAACTTGCTCTTGAACGTAGAGTAGCTAAAGTGAATGGAAGAAATGGTGAAGTAATAAGAGTTGAACAGAAAATTTCAAAGGACAGCCCGAGAAGACAAAGTATTATACTGAAACATACAAAGACCTGGATTTAGAAAACCAAAAGGGAAGAATACTCCCAGCATTTTTCCAGCTGAAAGAATTGAAGAAAAAAAGTCAAGTCTCGAGTTGCAATATGGAAGGATTCTATGGGCAAAATATTGAATGATGCAGGAAGCATCAAAAGAAGATGGAAGGAATTCACTGTACCAAAAGGGATTGATTGATGTTCAGCCACTTCAGGTCGTAGCAAATGATCAAGAACCAATGGTATTGAAGGAAGAAGTCCAAGCTGCACTGAAGTCATTGGTGAAAAACAAGGCTTCAGGAATTGACAGAATACCAACTGAGATGTTTTAACAAATGGATGCAGCACTGGAGGTGCTCACTCATCTACGCCAAGAAATTTGAAAGACAGCTGCCTGCTCAACCAACTGGAGGAGATCCATATTTAAGCACATTCCAAAGAAAGATGATCCAGTAGAATGTGGAAATTATTGAACAATATCATTAATATCACATGCAAGTAAAATTTTG
>NW_004443952.1:25310077-25352405 GCF_000243295.1 Trichechus manatus latirostris
GAGAACAAGGGGATACCGCGTGGTTTAAAATCAGGAAAGGTGTGCATCAGGGTTGTATCCTTTCACCATACTTATTCGTTCTGTATGCTGAGGAAATAATTCAAGAAGTTGGACAGTATGAAGAAGAAAGCCGCATCAGGATTGGAAGAAAACTCATTGACAACCTGTGATACGCAGATGACACAATCTTACTTGCTGAAAGTGAAGAGGACTTGAAGCACTTACTGATGAAGATCAAAGACTACAGCCTTCAGTATGGATTACACCTCAACGTAAAGAAAACAAAAATCCTCACAACTGGACCAATAAGCAATATCATCATAAATGGAGAAAAAATGGAAGTTGTCAAGGATTTCATTTTACTTGGATCCACGATCAATTCCCATGAAAGCAGCAGTCAGGAAATCAAACAACGTATTGCATTGGGCATATCTGCTGCAAAGGACCTCTTTAAGTGTTGAAAAGCAAAGGTGTCACTTTGAGGACTAAGGTGCGCCTGATGCAAGCCAGGGTATTTTCAGTCACCTCATATGCATGTGAAAGCTGTACAATGAATAAGGAAGAGTGATGAAGAATTGATGCTTTTGAATCATGGTGTTGATGAAGAATATTGAATATACCGTGGACTGCCAGAAGAACAAACAAATCTGTCTTGCAAGAAGTACAGTCAGAATGCTCCTTAGAAGCAAGGATGGCGAGACTTCGTCTCATGTAACTTTGGACATGTTATCAGGAGGGACCAGTCCCTGGGGAAAGATATCATGTTTGGTAAAGTAGAGGGTCAGGGAAAGAGAGGAAGACCCTCAAGGAGGTGAATTAACACTGCAACAGTGGGCTCAAGCATAGCAACGATTGTGAGGATAGCACAGGACCGGGCAGTGTTTCGTTCTATTGTACATGGAGTTGCTGTGCGTCGCAGCCGGCTCGATGGCACCTAACAACAACAATGGCTGATGTTGTGGAACCATCTCTTCATGTGTTCTTTAGCTTTCTGAATGTCTTCTTCGGTGAAGCGTCTGTTCATGTCCTTAGCCCATCTTTTAATTAGGTTGTCTGTTTGTTGTTGAGGTGTTGACGTTTTGTATAAATTTTAGAGATTAGACCCTTGTCAGATATGTCATAGCTGAAAATTTTTTCCCAGTCTGTAGGTTGTCTTTTTTACTTTTTTGGTGAAGTGTTTTGATGAGCATAAGTGTTTAATTTTTTAGGAGATCCCAATTATTTAGTTTATTTTCTGTTTTGCAGTTTTAGTTATGTTTAATATTCTATTTATGCCATATATTAGGGTCCTTAGCTTTGTCCCTATTTTTTTTCTTCCATGCTGTTCATAATTTTAGGTTTTGCATTTAGGTCTTTGATCCATTTTGAATTAGATTTTGTATTGGTGTGAGGTATAGATCTTGTTTCATTTTTCTGTAAATGGATATCCAGTTTTGCCAGTACCATTTGTTAAAGAAACTTTCTCTTCCCCATTTAATAACTTTGACCCTTTGTTGAAGATAAGCTGTTCATAGGTGGATGGATTTACTTCTGGGTTCTCAATTCTATTCGATTGGCCTATGTGTCTGTAGTTGTACCAGTACCAGGCTGTTCTGACCACCATAGCTGTGTAGTATGTTCTTAGATTGGGGAGTGTGAGGCCTGCTTTGTTCTTTTTCTTTAATAATGCTTTGCTTATCCAGGGTCTCTTTCCTTTCCATATAAAGTTGGTGATTAGTTTTTCCATCTCATTAAAGAATGTTGTTGCAATTTGGATTGGAATTGCATTATATTTGTAGATTGCTTTGGGCAATATTCACGTTTTCACAATATTAAGTCTTCCTATCCATGAGCATGTTGTGTTTTTCCATTTATGTAGATCTCCTGGTTTCTTGCAGTAGTGTTTTGTAGTTTTCTTTGTGTAAGTCTTTTACATCTCTGGT
Organism: Trichechus manatus latirostris; assembly: GCF_000243295.1. Classification (NCBI taxonomy): domain Eukaryota; kingdom Metazoa; phylum Chordata; class Mammalia; order Sirenia; family Trichechidae; genus Trichechus; species Trichechus manatus. The sequence goes on from NW_004443952.1 coordinate 25,312,000, forward strand.
TAGATTTATTCTAAGTATTTTATCTTTTTGAAGGCTATTGTAAATGGTATTGTTCTTCCGATTTCTTTTTCAGAGTTCTATTTGTTGGTGTAGAGGAATCTAACTGATTTTTGTAATTTGATCCTGTACCCTGCCACTTTGCTGAATTCTTCTAGTATTTCCAGTAGCTTTCTTATGCAGTCTCTGGGATGTTCTATGTATATGATCATAGCCTTTGCGAATAGGGACAGTTTTACTTCTTCCTTACCAATTTATATGCCCTTTATTTCTCTTCCTTGCCTAATTGTTCTAGCTAGGTCTTCCACTACAATACTGAATAAGAGGGGTGATTGAAAACTTTTTCTTATCCCAACATTATAAAAAAGTTCTCCTACATTTTCTTCTAAAACTGTGGTTCCATTTTTACATTTACATAGATAATTGAGCTGCCATCTTGTGTATGGTGTGAGGTATAGGAATCTAAAATTTTTTTTCTCAAATGTCTAATCAGTTGTTCCCGTCACTTATTGAATAATCATTGTTTCCCTCTTGGTTCAAAATGTACTATTTTCATAGAGCAGTTGTTATTACAAGATAATTCTTCAGGTTAACAAATGGTTGGGTATATATAAAAAATGTACTTTTAGATTGTGTTATTTACATGCGGAGAATTTATAGGATCAAATTTTTTTTTTCTCAAAGAAAGTGTTGTGTAATCTGAAAAAGAGTATAATTTTCTTCTTCATAAATCAGAGTTTGCCTTATTGAAGGTTGTTGTGCTTATCTGGGTGGCCTGATGTTGAAAGCAGACCAGTCAATATAGTAGAAAGTGGTGAATTAGGGTTTGAAAAACTTGAGTTCTAGTTTCAGACCATTTCACTGACTGCATCTCTGTTCTGTGTTTTCCTCATTTAAAATACATGAATAATTATCTCTACCATGCCTACTTCAGTGTATTATGAGGATTAAATGAGATAATGGATATAATAGTACTTTGAATTAGTAAAGTAGTTTAAATGTAAGGAATTAATGCATCTTAACTTTTCCTCCCTTTCTCTTGTAGGTAGTGTTGGTGCTTCTTTTCAGTGCCAGTCCATCCATCACGACCACATTTGTCATGATGACAGTGACAAGGTGAGGTCCGTGTTGATGTCTACCATGGTGAAAATGCATGCCACCCTTATGTTGCTTGATTCACTTACATAACTTCTGGACCAAGGGCCAGGAGATCCTGACTTGGGGGGCTCAGTGTTGAGCTGCAGAGGGCCTTGCTGGTTTGTGTGGCAGATTATTAGACTGCTCCAGAAAGCCTGAGGATAATTCCCAGGGGGTAGGCTGGACTCTTGATTGCTGCTCCATTTCCTTACTCCATCCCTGTCCCCATTCCCTTCCCATGCTTAGAGCTTCTTTTGCACAGTCTGGATGGACTATCTTAATACTGTATGTGAACACCCTTTCCCAAAACTGGTAGCTAACTCAGAATCGTGTTGGATTCCAATATGAAGTATCTTGGACATTTCTACTTTTGTTCATTTTTGGAGTTGATAATTCCATTTAATTATGTTTTCTTCTCGTACTTCACCTTTTTTGGACTCTGTTTCCAAATTCTACTTTAAATATTGAGAATTGAGAATGTAATTTATCTGATTCATGCAAAAGAAGCCTGCTTTAGTCCTTTCTTTTCTTTTTGGTTAATGTAATTCAGTCTCAAACTTGTGGTAGTTTTGTTTCATTTTTTTTGCTTCTGTTCCTTTTTATCTCTAAAGAAACCTGATCTGTGGAGACTTTCCAATACCCTTCAGCATACTTCATGTCCCAGCCTTTGCAGTAGATATTTCTGTGGGCTGGATGTTTGGAACATCTGGCTGCTGGTGTTGGACAGGCTTAAATTTAGTCTTTTCCACCATCACTTTCCAGTGGCTTCCCTCCCATTTCCTGTGTCTCGTATGCAGGAATGTATCCCTTGGTAGTTTGCAGTGCAGACCAATCCAGGCAATCATTTTCTCTGCTGTTTTGATCAAGAGCCTCCTCCCTCATCCTGTTGGAACTAGATCAAGAAGTTGGTTGATCACTGGGATTTTTCCAGATGGCTTTCTTTGTTCTGTTTGTTGATCTGTCTGTCTTAATGAGCTTTGCTCAGACAGAGTTCAGTCTGTTTACAGAGAGAGTGGTATTGCTCCTAATATTCCAGAGTCTTATTATTACAGCAATCCAGAGACATAGGTTTTACTTTTAACTTCTTTCAGAGTGCAAGTCACTGAAAGAGACTTTTAGAATATATAGTTGGTTCCATAAAATTTGGTATATACCAGAGATTTTAGAAATGAACATTTGAAAATAAGAGGGAAAAGACAAAACCACTTTAGGTCAGTAATATTACAAACAAATGTACTTCGTATTTATGAAGATGTTTCTGAGCTAAATTTTCTTTTCCCTGCTATGTATAATATGCTTCTGACAATTTGTTCATTTATGGTAGAAAAGCTGAACTGTGCTCTGTGCTGTCTCCAGGTCTTAGAGGCTGGAGATGAGATTTCTGTCCACCTCTGCCTGGTACTTTCCATTTCCTAAATTGGTTTTCCTCCTAATTTCTGAATCTTTGTGTAATTCGTTTTGTGCTTTGGGAGATAGTTTCCAAAGATATATAGGGGAGAAAAAGAGAAGTTTAAAGGATATTGTAACTTGATCAGCAGAAACTGCCTTCCTTTCTCTCTTGTCTACCATGTGTATAACTATGGTTGTTTCCTAGAGGGAAATGGAGAGAATGGACTAGGGTCTCTAATTGTGGATTTATACTTTTTCAGCTAATTCAGTCGGCAAATAATATTTATTGATTGGCAGCTATGTGTCTAGGCACTTGGGGAATAGAACACGTCAGGATACAAAACAGATAAAGATGCCTCTCTTCTTGAGTTTACAGCTTAACTGGAGGAGACAGACAATAAAAATAAACATAATAAATAAATTATGTAGTATGTTACAATAAGTGCAATGGAAAAAAGAAAAGGTAGAGCAGGCTAAAAAAGTGGGATGATGAGGACGAAGAGTGGATAGTGCAGATTGCAACTTTAATTATGATCACTAGGCACCATTCTGAGGACGGGAGTGGTGGATGGTGTGTTTAAAAATCAGATATCTTTGTTTCTGTAGTAAATGGATATTGGTTTCACAAAAGCAAAACCAAAAATAAACCTTTTTCCCCTAGGTACCACTTGAATATGTGCATGTAAACACACTCTTTCAGAGCTGAAGAGATTGTAGAGCCCATCTAATGTACCCCTCCCCCTTTTAAAATAAACTTAAAAGCTGTGACTTCAGTGGGAGGGTCACCCTGCATTGCTGGGGCTAGACCAGATCTTCTATCCCCAGAGCAAGTCATGTAAAATATTTGCTTAGCTATTCTGAGCACATTGTCCCATGAATGTTGATGCCTTGCTTATTACATTCACTTCCTGTTCAGGTCAGCAGAATAGTGATACTCTGCCCAGGCAGGGTCTATTTCTCAGATTAGGGGGAAAAAAGAAAAAGATTTTTCTTAAAAGTTGTCTCATTTTTAACTAATCTGTGTGAGACTTCGGGTGGAACCAGGGGTCAGGCAATGAGAAAGAGGGCCAATTCATTTGGACCTCCCCTTTATAGACTTGGAAGTGGTGGCAAGCCCCCAGATCTCTTGGCTTGGCCTTCCTCCAGGTTAAATAGTTTCTCATCTGATGTGCATCGGCTTGTAGCCTATATTTCTGGAGGGGGCTGATTCCAGCTCTGAGGTTAATTAGTAAATACTGTGAGTTGGAAACTTGCATAGTATCAGTTTATATTGGGTAGAGCAGTTCACACAAGCCTGCCAGCAATGTTTTTATATTCATTCATAAAGTTATACTCTACAATTTCCAGGTAGTGAACATTCATTTATTCATTAAATATTTGAGTACCTGCTATATCCCAAGCACTGTTCTAGGCGTTGGAAGGGTGCATTAAATCAAAACACACAGAAGTCCTTGGCCTTACAGAGCTTGCTTTCTGTGGGTAGAGTGGGGAGATGGTGGGACAATAAATAATTTAAAGATATTGTTAATTGTATCACTTGTGCTATAAAGAAACATAAAGCAGAAAAGAGATATCAGGAATATTGGGAGAAAGTTGGCCTTCCAAAACAGGGTAGTCACAACGCCCTGTGAAATTAGGACTGTTTCAGCTCCATTTTGTAGATGGGAAATCTGAGACACAGATTAAGTAATTTGCCCAAGGTTACATTGAAAGTGGTAACAACTGATTCAAACCCCAGCTACCTAGCTCCAGAGTCTGCATTCTGCTATCTGAAGTCCATTCCTAGTTTTACCCACTCAACTTATGACATGTTCAGAGAAAAATATATCTGCAAGTGGAGAATGTCCTGGAGAATCACAGTGAAACAGAGCCAGTTGGCAGGCAGTCTTTGCCTGTCAGTGTTTTCTTGGCCAGGTTCTTAGGCCTCCGTTTTGATTCATGACTATGTTATTCCAGGCTCCTCTTCCATGACTGCCCTGCCCTGCTTCATGCTCAGAATCTGTGCTTCTTTATGAGAAGCATATATATATATATCACTATGCATTGATATATCACACTGAACAGATGTGATGGTCATGTAGAAGCACTCTTAAAAGTACAAAGTATAACATAAAAATGTGATTGTAATAGTATCTTTGTGTTTCCCCTATATACTGAAATTAACCTAACTGAGCTAATGTCAACTTGGGAATAAATAGTGACATTTTCACAGTGAGAATAAACTTGGCGTGGGGAAATAGATCTGACCTGAGGGTAAGATAAAATATTGCAGTTCGATAAAAGGAAACTATTCGCTAGGTGAGGTGAATTAATATGTAGCCTCAGTGGTCCACTTTTTCAGAGTGCCTTGGTACACTTCCAGGAAGGCTAGCCATTTGAAAGGGAAATGGGAGAGTTCTTTCTAAACTGCTTGTATGTGAGTGGCTACTCAGAGCAGAAGTCTTTTCTGGACATAACTTCCTTGTGCTAGGCTTAGGTCCATTTGTCACAAAAGAAGGCACCAATCCAGCTTGCAGACTGCCTTTGAGGAAGGTGGAAAACATGTTACTGGTTTTTCTTCCATGACTATATACTTTTTATCTTGATCTTTTTAAATTTTTAGGTTCTTTTTTAATTACGTTTTTTTTTTTTTTAATGCCGCACTCCCTTCAATTCCACTCCTCAGAGGTTCATTGTTACAGTAATTGGAATTTGAGTAGTAACAGAATTTTTCTAGTTATCACATTTCTATGAAATATTTTTTAACTTTGCAAACTATTTTGTGAACAGATGTGTATGTACAAAATACATGTACTCTGAAAACACAAATATACTAACATATTTTACTTTAAATTCTCTAAAATGGATAATTTAAGTCTTGGTAGATGTGAGATCATGCTGAAGAGTAAAAATTGGTAAGAAAACATGCCTCAGTCAAACACCCCGTAATGCCACGAAGTGTCCTCAAGAAGCAGCATGGAAAGACTGTGCACTTTGGAGTTAGAGACCCGAGTTCAAATCCCAGCTCTGCACTTACTTAAGCTATGTGACTTTGGCAAGTTCTCCAAGACTCATTTTTTTCACCTGTAAAATAGGAATAATAGCTACATCACATCATACTTGTAAGAAATCAGCAATAATGATACAGCTAATGTTACTGAGCTCTATGTTCCAAGTGAGAATATACCTCTGCATGAAATTCTCTCACATTTTAAAGATGAGGAAGAAACTGATGGGCCATTTAAGTAATTTGCTTAAGGTCACATAATCAGCAAGTGGTGGTGCTGAGATTTGGACTCAGGCAGTTTGACTCCATAGTCCCCACTCTTGTGTCTCATAATAGGGCCTGGCCCATTCATGGTGCTTAATAAATGGTAGTGATTACTAATGATGACATTTTTTATTAATTTAGAGAGTTTATTAAAAAATAAAATGCCTGATGACTCACTTAACAGAATTTTCAAGTTCACATATCTCATGATTTGGTAACCAGACATCTTCATTTTTTCATTTTGTTCCATTTATTGAATGAGTTCCTTTACTCCGTTACTATGTTTCAGGATTTGTCACTCTTATCTTTTTAAAACTAGTTGTCTAACATGCTAGGAAACAAGGTCTGTACAGTCAAATGTGACTTACAATATAATGTTTCGGGGCTGTTTGGCAAAAGTCAGAGGGCTTTTTGTCCTGATAATTCTCTTTTGCATTTAGAATGGGAGTATTAGGGGCTGGTGGACCAGAACAGGAATAATAGATTTGTGGTGTTATGAGCTTCTACTTTACCTCCCAACTCCATACTGGTGCAGATACCACTGATTGACCACTACATTCTTTCCTGCCAACCTGACAGCCTCTGAACCCTCCTTAACATGGCTTTAACTATAGTCATGATCAGTAGACTGCATTCGGTGTGAGAAAACAGCCTATTTGTTATTTTTGCATAGTTGATCTCTAAAGTTCATTCCAGATCCAGCATTTCATGATTCTAGGTTGAGGGGAGAATACACTTCTCATAGTAATTAGACTCTGAAGCCGCTAACAGTCCACAAGGCTGTTGGTGAAGGAGCAAAAGCACGAAATTAAGACAGAAAATTGTTTTCAAGCAGTTTCTTAAGAACGTGTGTGTACCGAAGTCCCTCGAGCATACCTTGACAACTGAGCAGTGTTTATCCAGTTTAAAAGTGGTGGGACTGGGAATAATTCATAGAATTGTTTTATTCTTCATATTGATGGAGGAATAGAGTTCAAATATTAAAAAATTAAAGCTCGGTAATCGTGGAATACAACTAAGACATATACTTTTAAATGAAAAGAGGAAAAATAAAGAGGAACAGAGGGAAAAGTATAACCCAAAGTTCCTAGTTCACTGCCTTTTAAGGTCACGTTTTTCTTTAATGTTCAATTCTTGGTGATTTAAGCCCTTGTTCCTCTTAACTGCAACTGACCTGTTTTGCCTGGCTTTCCTCCCTAGGAATTTTTGGGATTCTATGACTGTCTGTTCTGTGGTTGCGTCCCTCCAGGCCGGCTCTTTAACCCAGGGCCTGTTGGTCACCAGCTTTCTTAAGCTGCTGCTTTCTCCCAGGTGTCCCTTTGGCTCAAGTTTGGGCCTAGTTCTTAGGCTATTGCATTTAATGAGACCATAGTAAAGGCTGAGGGATTTAACAGAAGGGGATTATAACAGAACTTAAAGCTGGATATTAAACATGGCTGCTCTCAGAGTTCACTGGCTCAAGTTTCATCTTCAGGGCTTCTGTCTCCCTAGTGTTTGGCCTATTGCTGTCCTCCATAAAGTCAGCCTGTCTTCCCTCAGAAGCTGTGTGTCTTAGTCATCTAGTGCTGCTCTAACAGAAATACCACAAGTGGATGGTTTTAACAAAGAGAAGTTTATTTCCTCACAATTAAAGTAGGCTAAAAGTCCAAATTCAGGGCATCAGCTCCAGGGGAAGGCTTTTTCTCTCTGTCGGCCTTCTTCTCTTCGGTGTTCCCCCTTACTAGGAGCTTCTCTGCGCAGGGACCCCGGTCCAAAGGACGCGCTTTGCTCCTGGCACTGCTTTCTTGATGTTATGAGGTCCCCCTGTCTCTCTGCTCACTTCTGTGTTTTATATCTCAAGACATTGCCTCAGAATACAATCCAATCTTACAGACTGAGTCCTGCCTCACTAACACAACTGCCGCCCATCCTCCCTCATTAACATCATAGAGGCAGGATTTACCACACATGGGAAAATCACACAATACCGGGAATCATGGCCCAGCCAAAATGATACACACAGTTTTGGGGGGACATAATTCAATCCATGACAGTGCCCTTAAGGGCTTCTGTTTCCCACTGCAGAGTCAGCTCCCAACTACTTTGGTCTACTGTTGGGGAGAGTAAAAACTTGATGCAGCTTTCCTGGAGGCAATTTTGCAACATTTCTCAAAACTTTAAGAAAAAAAAAAAAGCACATATCCTTTGAACGAGCAGTTTCACGTTTAGTAATTTATATGGATGTATTGTCAAATGCATGCCAAACTCAATGTATGTACAAGAATTATTGATATCTTTGTAATAGCAAAAGACTGAAGCTAAATACAGAATTTTAAAAATAAGAGATGATATTCTTAATAGTGAATTATAAGATTCATTGAAAAGAATAACCTAGGTCTTTATGTGATTAACTCTCTTCTGTGCCTGTGGCTCTCCAGCAGATTTGGTAAGACCATAGTATGAGAATATGGTTTCATCTGAGATTAGGGTGCTGGAGTAATATTAGAATGAGAGTGATAGCAACTCGAATTGCACCCAAGATGTGCTCTGTTTACCAGAGCAGAATGAGCAAGGTGCCTTTAAGAACAGAGAGGACTGATCTAGGATCTTTAGGGCTCTGCTTTAACGGTTATACCTTAAGGCAGGCCACCTAGAGGAGGCCGTGCCTGCCTCAGTCAGCTCCTGCCCAGTTACCCTGCTCTAGAGATTGTGCTGTGTTGTTGCAGTGTGCTTTATTTGCACATCTTGGACTTGTGGTTTGGTGTGGATCTCTATTTTTCTCTTTCTGACTTGGCTTATCCTAGGCACTCAGGTTTATTCACTCTTCCTTCTTGAACTGCTTCCTGACTAATGGCTTTTCATTCAGGGGTCTGCTTTATTGCCTTCCCACCTTTTCTGCCACAAGAACATTCCCTCGATCGTCCCCACTGCCACTGCCATGTTCAGTCCCTGTCATCTCTCACCTGCACTGTGGAAACAGCCGTCAGACCACATCCTTCACCTCATGGTCACAATGATCTAAAACCGTCAGTGGCTCACTGGTTACTATGAAGTATTGTCTAACCTCTTCACTACTGAGTTTTTGCTTTCTTCAATGGAGAATACTCTTAAGGCTGACTCTGCCTAATCAATTGCAAAGCCAGTAACTGGCTTACAGGAAACGTTCAGTAGATTTGAATTAGGGTGGGCCTTTGCTGCCCCCTTCTGGTCTTTAGCAGCTATAGCTGGCAGCTGCTGGTAATTAATCCTTCCTACCATAAACCAAAAAAACCAAACGAACAAAACCCAAACCCATTGCCGTCAAGTCGGTTCCGACTCATAGCGACCCTATAACAAGTGTTAATCTTTCTGGGTGAAACTGCTTATGCCGCTTAGATCAAGTCATCATACTTGATTATACTGCACAGCCTTAGTAATGCTGTCGCCTCAGTGCAGCTTCATCTTATTTGGTCCTTTTAGCTAGTTTTGAGGAAAGGAGAGAAACTTTCAGGGAGGAGAGGCAGAGCTAGCTTTAGGAAAAATTTGAAATTTTTTTTTGCCTTCTTTTTTTTTTTCTATCCACCGTACTCTGTGTCTTAGTCATCTAGTGCTGCCATAACAGAAATACCACAAGTGGATGGTTTTAACGAAGAGAAATTTATTTCCTCACAGTCAAAGTAGGCTAAAAGTCCCAATTCAGGGCGTCAGCTCCAGGGGAAGGCTTTTTCTCTCTTTCTGCCGCCTTCTCTTCAGTGTTCCCCCAGACTAGGAGCTTCTCTGCGCAGGGACCCCGGTCCAAAGGATGTGTTCTGGTCCCGGCACTGTTTTCTTGATGGTATGAGGTCCCCCTGTCTCACTGCTCACTTCTGTCTTTTATATCTCAAGAGATTGCCTCAGGACACAACCCAGTCTTGTAGATCAGGTCCTGCCTTACTAACACAACTGCCACCCATCCTCCCTCATTAACATCTAGAGGCAGGTTTACAACATACAGGAAAATCACACAGTACCAGGAATCGTGGCCTAGCCAAATTGATACATACATTTTTGGGGGGACATAATTCAAACCATGACACTCTGTTTTTATGCCCCATTTCTCCCTGGTAATTTACCTATTGAGAAAAACACTTTGGAAATTACCACTGCTGTGAGATATTTACATATCATTAATTGAAATACATATTGAGCATATGACATGTGCTAGACCGTTGCCAGATTCTGTGAAACTCAGTCCTTGGCTTCAAGGAGTTCACTCTCTAGTGGGTGGAAGAGTCGAGTACATAAATAATTGCAGAACAGAGTGGATTAATGCTGTTAGAGCCTAGCCATTGGAAACCCTATGGACCGCAGTTGTACTCTGAAACACATGGGGTCGCCATGAGTTGGAATCAACTTGATGGCACCCGGTTTGGTTTAGTTTGGTTAGAGAACAGAAGAGAAGCATTAGTGTTTGGGGTTGTAGTGAGGGTACAGTCAGGAGACTTGACAGTGGATGTGATGGCAAAATGACCCCCTTCCTGACAGTATTAACCAGTGGGAACTGCCTCCTCACCAGGAGAGATCAAGAATATTCAGCAGATAGTCCATTCTCTACCCAACACCCCTTTGGCAGGGCCCCAAGCTGTCTAGTAACATTGTTTCAGATAAGTTTTCCTATGACATTTTCCTTCCACATGAATGGCTCTTCAGCATTCCGCAAGTTGATTGTTTTTCTGCAGCTCTTCGGTTATGCCTTTTAACACCTTAAAATAGGAGATGCCTCTCCCTCCATTTTTGTGCGTTTTCTCCTAGCCAGCATTTGCCCAGTATTAATTGAGGACTTGCTATGTGCTCAGTGCTCTTCCGGGTATCAGTGATATACAAATAAAGTAGAAACAGGACCTATCCTCAAGGAGCTTACAGTTTAATAGGGAGAGGGGAAACATTTAATAAATGATGGTAAGGTGTTGTGATAGAAGTGTATAGAAGGACAAAAACATAGTCACCCTTTATAAAAAAGATCCTTCAGATAACAATTATTTAGATATTCCTTGATGTCTAGAAATGGAAAGTTGATCACAAATGCAAATTTTATATTTACTGTTTGATAGACTGTTAGCTAACATATATGTAAGATTTGTTTGTGATTATTGTTTATGCAATGTACTTAAAATATATTTCCAGCAGTAGTACTCTTCAAATTTGCAAGATTGGGGATGGTTTTCAGAATGAGATCTTCCTTATATATGTCCTAAAATTATAGTTATTTTTCTGTAGGTGGAAATACGGAAAAGAAGGAATTTGGGAGACTATTTGCTTGTAGAGGAGCCCTGGTGGCTCAGTGGCTAAATGCTCAGCTGCTAACCACAAGGTTGGAGGTTCAAACCCACCAGACACTCCGCAAGAGAAAGAGATGGGCAGTCTGCTTCTGTAAAGATTTACAGCCTTAGAAACCCTAGGGGGCAATTCTACTCTGTCCTGTAGGGTTGCTGTGAGTTGGAATTGACTTGACAGCAGTGTGGGCTTGTAGACAATATTAAAAGAATTTTTTTTTAGCAGTGTTCTACTAAATTCATTAAGTTTTATTTTCTATAAGACGTGCCCCAAATAACTGCAGCATCAATGGAACTGTTCTTCTGTATTAAATAGCTTTTTGTTAGAGGTTAATGTATTTTGTTGTTGATCTGAATCATTGAAAATGAGCAATTTGTGGTAACTCGATTAACTAGGGAGCCCTGGAGGCGCAGTGGTTAAGAGCTCTGCTGCTAACCAAAAGGTCGGCAGTTCAAATCCACCAGCTGCTGCTTGGAAACCCTATGGGGCAGCTCAACTATGTCCTATAGGGTCGCTATGAGTCGGAACTGACTCAACGGCAACAGGTTTGGTTTGGTTTTGGTTTTGATCAGCTAGAGTACCCCCCCCTCTTGAATCCCGATTGAAAATCAGAAATGCATATGAACACTTCTTCCATTCTTAAATGGGGTGTGGTTGGGCAGTTGAGGATCCAGACTGATTTTTGCTTTTGACTTTTATTTGGCATTAGAATTAATAAATTAGGACATAGTTTAGTTGTCTGAAAATTCTTCATTCTAATATTTAAGGCAAAATTTATTCAAAGATGTCTGTTCTTACCGTGTCTATTTAACACTGCACTGGAGAGTCTAGCCAGTGCAGTAAGATAAGAAAAAGAAAAGGAATGTATGTTGGAAAGAAAAAAAAGAGAATACTTGTTATTTTCTGTCAACAGAATTCTGTGCGTAGAAAATTCAAAGGAATTTAGATAAACTATCAAAATTAGTATTTGAATTATGTAAAAAAAACTTAGAATAAACCTAAGAAGAAAAATGTGTAAGACTTCTTTGGAAATATTACTGAAAAAAATTAAAGACTAGGTGAATAGAAAGATAATCTTGTTCGCAGATTGGAATTCAATATTGTAAAGATAACAGTACCAGGGAAAAAAAACAACTTGTTGCTGTTGAGTCAGTTCCAACCCATAGTGACCCTATAGGACAGAGTGGAACTGCCCCATGGGGGTTTCCAAGACTGTAAATCTTTAAGGGAGCAGACTGTCGCATCTTTCTCCCACAGAGCGGCGAGTAGGTTTGAACCGCCGACCTTTTGGTTAGCAGCTGAGGGCTTAATCACTGCACCACCAGGTCTCAATACCACTCCTAATTAATCTCTAGATCCAGTGTGGCCCCAATTAAAATTACAACAGATTTTTGGTTTGGGTGGAAATAGAGAATCTGATTCTAAAATTCCTATGGGAACTCAAAGTATTAAGAAAAGCCTATATATTTTTGTAGAAAAGTCAGAGCGCTTGCTCTACCAAATAAAATAAGGTCTTATAAAGCTACAGTAATTAAGATGGTGTGTTATCAACACAAAGATAGATAGAGACCAGTGAAACACATACCGAATCCAGAAATAAATCCATGTATGTGTGAACATTTGGTTTTAACAAAGGAGCATCGGGGGAAATAGAGTCTTTTTGATTTATGATGCTGTGTCAATTGGATGTTCTTATGAAGAAAAATGAAACTTCATTCCCACCTCACCAAAACAAAAATCATTTCCAGGTGACATGTAGATCTAAATGTGAAAGAGAAAATAATAAAAGTTCTAATAATATAGGAGAATATCTTTATGACCCAAATACAGGGAAAGATTTCTTAAACAGGAGATTAAAAAAACAAAAAACCCAGCAACTATAGGAAAAGATTTAAAGGTGGGAGAAATTAATGGTGTATTTGTATGTTCTGTTAGTAATGATCCAGAGAAAGAGAAGGAGAGAGTAGTAATAGCTCTTCTCACTTCCTTCTGAGACCTCACCAGAATTGTCCTTGATGTCCATAATTCCACCAACAGTCTCTTCAAGGCAATCTAGGCTTTTACTATTAGGCACTTTAAAACTCTTCCTACCTACATTCACAGTTTCAAAACCACTTCCACATTTTAGGTGTCTGTTATTGCAGCACCCCACTCTGGAGTCATGGATGGTAGTTTTGGCAGAAGCATTGCATGCAGGGCAGGCAAATCCATACACAGAGTGAGTGTCTATTCCAGTAAGAACAAAACGTTGCCCTTTCCAAGATGGAAGTAGTCCAATGTAACCAACTTGCCACCAGGTTGCTGGCCGATCACCTCAAGGGATGGTGCCATATCGGGGACTCAGTGTTGGTCTTTGCTGCTGGCAGATTGGGCACTCAGCAGTGGTTGTAGCCAAGTCAGCCTTGGTGAGTGGAAGTTCATGTTGCAGAGCCCATGCATAATTTCCATCCCTACCACCATGGCCACTTTGTTCATGAGCCCATTGAGCAATGACAGGAGTGGCTGGGGAAAGAGGATAACTGGTTTTCACAGAATGTGTCATCCTATCCACTTGATGTTAAAGTCTTCCTCTGCAGAGGTCACCCTTTGGTGAGCATTTACATGGGACACAAATATCTTCACTTTTTTGGCCCATTCAGAGAGAGACAGTGTGAGAAGGGGATGAAATTTAGAATGCAGAGATGGCTAAATTTGTTCACTTGGTGATGTTTCATGAGTTCTAAAAGTCTATGCACTTTTTGTACAGTGAGGGGATGCCTAGATATAGTTGCTGTTCTCATGTATTAGGATGGCAGGGCTTCAGGGTACACAAGCTCAGTGAGTAACTACTAGACACATTTTGAAGGAACTTTATCATTTTCCTGTTGATAAACAATGTATTGATAATATTTTTATTTTAGAAGTGAGGGGAATTACATGACATGTATGTCAGGAAGGGCAGTTTTTAGTACTCTTTTACAGGTTTCACCCTTGTCACGAAAACCAGTTTTAGAGGATAGTCGTGGAGTCAAAATTCTTGGAAAGCTCTTGCCACAAACAGCTACTTTTTTTTTTTTTTTTTTTTAAACAAGTGCTTTGCTGTCTACTAGCTACGTGTGGTTATTTAAATTGATTCTGGTCAGTATTAGTTGCACTAGGCACAATTCAAGTGCTGAATAGCTACATGTAGCTGGTGGTGGATGATGTAGATGTAGACAGTTTCCATCATTGAAGAAAGTTCTGTTGGACAGCTCTCCAACAAGCCATCCTACCTTTTTGCAGAAACACCAAATAAAATGGTAGCTGGACTGGGGTTCTGTAACTCCTACCATTAGGTGGTCATAAGTGGCCCACCTTATAGCCTATCCACTCATCAGGTGTTTACTAACAGGGTACCAGATTTTCCTGTTAGGAAATTAGAGAAAAACCTGCAGCACAGATTTTCAAACTATCAAACCTGGAGATTGTGGCAGCATTGTTTACACCTAAACAAACTTCCTGGGGTAAGCCTGGAGAGCCCAGTTAGCTAAGATCTTGACCATTTGAGAAGGGTTCTCAAGGAGTTTGCCCCACAAAGGGTTGGCTGAAACCTAGGGGGATTCACATAAACTTATGAGTGAGGAACCATGGATGGCTGTAACAACTTTTTGCTCCTGAGATTCAGCACTTGAAGAATCTTGACTCTTATGATCATACAACTCCAAAACAGTGATTCCCCTCCCCTCTCTAAGTTTTCTTCTCCCTTCTCCCCTCATCACATAACCTATATCCAAGCACACAGGAAAAGCTGTTCTCAGAGTGTTTGCATTATGTAAGGGAGCTTGCTTAACTGATGTTCTGATGGAAGATCTGTAATGTTACGTGAAGTCACAGCAGTAGAATAAGAACTGTGAGGGATCCAGAGATTAGAAATGCATTATGTTTGATGCACCTAAAGGTGTAGTTGGGACTTTTGACTCTGCTTCATGAAATGAAAATAACTTAAAATTTGGATGTAAGTATCTCCAAACCGGCTGCTTTGGAAGACTGGCAGAGGGCTTTGGGTGAGAGACAACCAGATAACTGGGCTACATAGTGGGGGCGTGGGGCCTAAGGACAGAATGTGTTCACAGCTTCCCTTTGTCCAGAGATCATAAAAGCCTGTGATGTTATTGCTGGAACTTTGATTCAGCAGTTGCTAAGCACCTGCTGCTGTGTTTCAGGCACTAGGCTTGGGCCTTGGGGTTACAGTCAAAACTGAGTCCAGATGCTCAGTCTGATGTGGGAGACAAATGTAAAAAAATCATTACCATATAGTGTTATTCATACATAGGATGTACAAGGTTCAGAAGGTTTCAACACTATTTTAGTCTGATTCTCTCATTTTCTTCCTGAGGCAGCTGAGGCCCAGAGAGGGAAGGAGATTTGCTTAAGTAATTAATGCAAAGTGAACGAGAATCTGTTTTTTCTGCTAACTGGCCCTTAGTGTTTTTGCTTCACCACACTACCAAGGTGTAAAATATGATCACCATCCTCGTAGACATCATCCAATTCCTAACTTCTTAAAAGAAGTCCACGTCTTCCATTATGCCCCCTCTCTCCTTTCCTTTAATACCACTTGTGTCTTTTCCTTGTATTTATTGTACTATTATGGAAGGTCTTTCTTCCTCTCTCATATCTTGAACGCAATCAGGATGGAGCCAAGGCGGCTTCAGTCTTCGTCTCTATCTCATTTTGTATCCTCAGCAATCGCTGAATAACTGTCAGCCTTAATTAAGACTTAGAATCGGACAACATGGGTTCGAACCTGCTGGCTCCATTGTGAGAGATCTTTGACTAATCATCTCTGCATCAATAAAAATTCCTACCTCTCGGGCCACGTGAATACGTATTATATTGTGAGAATTAAGTGAGGTTAGTTACTGTTTGATTACTGAGTTTTGGAGGTGGGCGGTATAAGGCAGTTGCAACAATCTAGGGAGAGAGTATTGTACGAATTAGGAATCAAGGCCCTCCCGCCGAGGCGACGCACTGGCGTTGCTGGGCGCCGGGGCGGGGCCGGGCCGGGGCGGGGCTGCGCGGTGGCGCTGCGCGACAGGTTCTGTTGCCGGAACTAGTCCGAGTCGCGCGCCCGGACGCGCGTAGCCCAGCCCCGCCCCTCCGCCCGCGGGGTGGAAACAAAGGGGGCTTGGCGCGCGGAGCCGAGCGAGGCGAAAGGGGCGGAGCGCTCACGCGGTCTCGCGCTTTGGGTTCGCTAGGTTTGTGCCAGCGAGGAGGTGGGGCGGGGGAGGGAAGACTACCCAGAACCGAGAAGTGGGAGGGCCTCGTGCTCGCGCGTATTGCGGCCTAGCGGCAAGGGGCGCAGCCTGCGCGCGCAGCGGACTTTATTGCGCCGGCGCGCGGCGAGATCGGGTCCGTGAGCTCCGAGTCGGGGGTGCGGTGGGGCAGGGCCCCCTCGTGCAGCCGTGCAGGACGGTGTTTTAGGCCCGGGCAGTTGGGGCGCGGGGCCGGAGAGGATGAGGCCCCCGAGGCGTTAGCCGACTCTGTCAGGCCTGGGTGTGCAGCCGTCGTTTCCTGGCGCTGCCCGTGTAATGGTGCCGGGAGGAAGGAAGCGCCGTGACAGCGCCTCAGTCGCAGCCCGTGTTCCGGGGGTGAGGAGGCCCGGGGACAGCGGATCTTGCGAGCTGGCGGCTGGCTGGGCGAGCGGTCACAATAGGAGGCGGCGGCCCAGCACGGAGCCGCGGGAGCAGCCCCGCAGGGCGGAGCCTCCCCTCTCAGGTACTGGCCTCTGCGGCCGTTGGTTCCCGTGCGAGGGCGGGACGGGCCGCGGGCCGTTGGGAGCCTGCGGGGCCTCGACCGACGACCGGACGGAGGTTTGGTTGCCCGGTGCTAGGTGGGGCGCGGCCCGGGCGCCCGGCTCTCTTTGTTCCGGGGCGGCAGCGAGGAGGTGCGGCCGCAGCCAGCAGGAGCCGCCGGCCCTCGGCCGCCTGGCGGATGGCCTCGTTCTCGCGCTCCCTCCGGTTTTTCCGAGGCGCAGGTGAAATGATGTCACCGATAAGAACGCGGAACCCGATCAGAAGGGTCGTCTTTCTCGTCCTTCTGTCGTCGCGGGTTTCTGAGCCGACTGCGATTTGTTCTTAGGGAATGAAAGTTCTTCTTTCAGGGCTGAAGAATGGGAGAGGTTGGTTTTTGAACTGCGAGTCTTTCGAATTAATAATGGCCAAAGAGAATAAAGTTTTTGTTTCCGCGTGTAGGACTTGTAAGGGACAGCGCTTTTTGTTTAATTTCTGGTGCTGCAAGAATGTATGCAGTTATTCAGTAAAAGTCGTGTATACTAGTTGTTAACGTCTTAAACGAACGCTTGCCTGTTCGTTTCTGATTATTAAGCGGTTGACTTAATGTATGGAATTTTAAATATCAGGTAGTCCTGCATTTATTATTACGGGGTTCAGTTCCAACGACTGTAAGTCGGTTCTGACATAAGTCAAAATACCTTTTCTTGTTATTTCATTATTGCCTTTTATTATCAGTATTTTTATAAATCCTGTCTTTGAACATCTCTGAGTGAACATCTGAGAACTGTATCAGCAAATTACGCACCGCAACATTGTGTATTACGTATTACTAACTATAGGATGTACCGAAAAAAAAAAGCCGGTGGTTAAGTATGGGTTGTCAGTGCGGTTCCTTGTAAATCCAATACGTGGTAAATCTGGGATACCTGTATTCAACTTTTCACCCACAATTGTTGGTTATCTCAGAATTGCAAATCTGCCTGGTCTTACTTGTCCTTGATGGCAGGTACTATTGTAAACACATTTACCATAAAATTTCCTTAAATAGCAAGCAGCTCTTGTAACTGAGTTTATATTTAAAAAATAATAATTTGTTCACACAGTTTTCACAAAATGAAAACTTAACGATCTAGGGGCAGTTGGATTCAAAGTAAAATTGTTCCTGTCTTTGGGAACTGAAGGAATAGGATTTCTGTGCGTGTAACAATACAGACCAAATACAGGTGCCAGATCAGTTCAGTGAAGCTGGAACACACTTGAAATCAACAGATTAAATTACTAACTGGATTTTTAGCTGGGAATTGTACCACTTCAGGTACCCCCTTTCTCTCTTTCCCACTGGTATATTTCACTTTTTGTAAACCTACTAAGCCTTAAATCTGTTCATTATAGGGATTCAATTTTAAGTTAATTTCTATAATTTTCTGTAGGACTTATTTCTAAACGAATTGGAGGCGCAAGGTGATAGTTGAATAAGCTCTTCCACAAGCTAGCAGTGGGGTCTTCAGGTCTCTTTGTAAAATTTGAGTTGGACTTAAATGATCTCTGTAGTCCCTCCACATCTGACACCTTCTAAATGTACCTCAAGGTTTATAAACTGTTGTCTTTATCAGCAAATTAAATGGGCAAGTATTAATATAGGTAAGTGTAGAAAATTTTCTCTATTAGAGCAGCATAATTTTTGAGGAAAGCTGGACAGAGGATGGCATAGTCAGACATAACTGAGTCTATGTCAGCATCATAATGTAGAGTGTAGACGGGTTTTCTATCTCTGTCAAGCATTGGATGAGGCTTTTAGTTAACCCATGTTACATAGTCAGAGTCCAATTTTGAATATTTGTTTTCTGTTTGTGCTCATTTATACTTGATGAATATGGAAAGATCATTTTACTGTCTACCTTCGTTTTCTAGTGTAGTCCATCTGCTTCTCTCTGTTTCTGATGCTCCTAGTTTGGTATAGGCCATCACCATTTCGCAGTTTATCTTGTTGGAAAGATAATTCTTGATTAGTCACATGACTGTTGGCATAGTATTTTAGTCTACTCGTTGTTTTCCTATTAAGCACATATACAACAGTTTTCATTTCTTTTGTACTCTGATTGAACTCACCTTGCTTTTTCTTTGGAGAGAGTGAACGGATTGTAAATACACATTTGGAGCCTATAGTTCATTCATTCAGCAAATATTTATTAAACACCCACTATGGCATTGTTTATTTGGAAGAAATCAAGCTAATGCTTACTTTCTTCCGACTTCTAACTAGGTGGTGGTAGTTGTTAGTTGCCATTGGGTCGATTCCAATTCATGGCAACCCCATGGGTGCATAGTAGAACTGCTCCCATTGTCCTCAGTTAGTGAGTCTTTTTTTTTTAATGATTAAAAAAATAATAATTATTGAGTTTTTGGTAAAAGTTTACATAGCAAGTTAGGTTCCCATTTGACAATTTACACACAAATTGTTCAGTGACATTAGTTACATTTATCACAATGTGTCAACATTCTTTTTTTTTTGGAACAGTTTCTACATGTACAATTTAGTAACATTGATTACATTTTTTGGGTTGCACAATCATTCTCACCCTCCTTTTCTGAGTTGTTCCTCCCTCATTAACATAAATTCACTGTCCCCTAAGGTTCCTAGCTAATCTTTCGAGTTTCTGTTGTCAGTTTGATCCCGTATAAAAAAACCAAAAAAAAGAAAAAGAAAACCAAACACATTGCCGTCAGTCGATTCTGACTCGTAGGCACCCTATAGAACATAGAAGAACTGCCCCATAGGGTTTCCAAGGAGCAGCTTGTAGATTTGAACTGCCGACCTTTATGGTTAGCAGCCGAGCTCTTAACTGTGCCACCAAGGCTCCTGATTCCAAGTAGATCTTAAAAGAACATAATGCTCAAGGCAGACCTTTAAGCGAAACTATTGTTTGGTTTTAAGAAGAGTCGAGGGATATTTTTGGTTTAGGTTTTAAAGATTATCTCAGGGCAATAGTTTCAGGGGTTCATCCACCCTCTGAGGCTCCAGGAAGTCTGGAGTCCGTGAGAATTTGAAATTCTGTTCTGCATTGTCACCAGGATTCTTTTATAGTATCTTTGACCAAAATGTTCTGTAGGGGTAGCTGGGCACCATCTAGTTCTTCTGGTCTCATGGCAGAGGAGGCAGTTGTTCATGGAAGCAATTAGCCATATATTCCATGTCCTCCTATTCCTAATTCTCCTTCCTCTGTTGCCCCAGACAAATAGAGACCAATTGTTGTGCCTTGGATGGCTGCTTACAAGCTTTTAAGACCCTAGGCACTACACAGTGAACTAGGAGGTGGAACAGAAGCACTAAACATGTTACTAGGCCAATTAATTGGGATGTCCCATGTAACCATGAGATTTTTTGGTTGTACTTAAGTAGCCTCAGCATCTACCCTTTTTTTTTTTTTTTTTGGAATTATATCAATCCCATAATTTATTATAAGTGTACAACTTAATTGACAGCAGTTAACAGTAATTGGCTGTGCAAACCTACCTACCCTTAATCATCGTGATTTTTTCCATCACCTTTAACCACCACCCCCACCCCCCCGTAACCACTAATAAATTTTGGTCTCTATACATTTACTTTTTCTTGTTTTTTTATATAAGTGATGCCATACAATATTTGTCCTTTTGTGATTAGCTTATTTTGCTCAGTATAATGTCTTCAAGCTTCATCTATACTTTAGCATGTATCAAGACTTCATTTCAGCTGTGGCTGAGTAGTATTCCATTATATGTATGTACCCCATTTTGTGTATCCATTCATCTGTTGGTTAGCATTTAGGTTGTTTCCACCTTTTGGCTATCGTAAATAATGCTGCAGTGAACATTGGTGTACAAGTCTCTTTTTGAGTCTCTGCTTTCAAGAATTTGGGTATATACTTAGGAGTGGAATTGCTGGGTCATATGGTAGTTCCATTTTTAGTTTTTTGGGGAACTGCCATGCTGTTTTCCACAACGGCTATATCATTTTGCATTTCCACCAGCAATGGATAAGGATTCCAGTTTCCCCACATCATTGCCAACATTTATTATTTTCAGTTTTTTGTTTTTAATTTTAGCCATCCTAGTGGGAGTGAAAGGGTATCTCATTGTGGTTTTGATTTGCGTCTCTCTGATTGCTAATGATGGTGAACATCTTTTCATGTGGCCATTTGAATGTCCTCTTTGGTGAAATGTCTGTTCAGTTCCTTTGCTCATTTTGTGATTGGCTTGTCTTTTTGTTATTGTTGAAGCTTTGTCTGTATTTTAGTTATTATATTCTTGTTGGATATATGATTTCCAAAGATACTCTCCCAGTCAGCAGCTTGCCTTTTCACTTTTTTGGTCAAGTCTTTGGATGAACAAACATTTTAGATTTTTATAAGGTCTCATTTATTTATTTTGTCTTTTATTGTTTGTGGTTTTGTTATCATATTAGATAATCCATTGTTGAAAGCCAGGCCTGACAATGTTGCCCCTGCTTGTTAAGAACTTTATGGTTTTAGTTCGCACATTTAGGTCCTTAATCCATTTTGAATTTGTTGTTGTGCATTTAGTGTCTCTTTTAATTGTACCTCACTAGACTGAATGTCTTTGAGGACAAGGACTGTCTTTTTCCCATTGTATTCACAGCATCTAGTACATGGTAGACATGAAATAAACATTTGAATACATCAGCAAGAAGTTACTTAATTAAAGAAACCCATGAAGAGCTCAGTCACAACTCATCTTTTCAACTATTATAAAACCCACAATTTTATTCATATGCCCCCACAATCTCATTGGTCATTGTCTAGAAAATTCTCAAAATCCATATAATTCTTAGATATCAAATCTGGAAGAGGTACTTAAGAACTATCTGTTGAGAAGTTACCTGCCTAAGTAAAATGAAAAGGTGAGACATAAACTTCTTTGAACGGAGAAGAATCCTTCTGTGACAAATCAGGATTGTGGAAGGTAAGGAAACAAAAACTTATAAAAACACGTGGCTCTTATTTTTCCTAACTTTTGTTCCAACCTTCCTTCTCACTTCCTTAGGAACTTACAGGACTAGGGGCAGGCGGTGTCAGACTGAGGAACCTATCCTATTTTTACCAACCCTGATTCTACCCTGCTCCTAGAAGGGCGTGGGCCCAGGTTGTTATTTATGCCTTAAATCAAGAATGGGAATAAACTGCTAAAATGCTTAAATAAAAATGTCTTAGTTTGTATCTTTCAAAATCAAAGTAACGCATCCAAAATTCTGTAGAAAAAACTTGTGGTGTAATATTTTTTATTCTATTAATTTATATACATATACATTGTATTAGTTTTCTATTGTTGTGTAGCATACTACCACAAATTTAGTAGCTTAAAACACCTAAATTTATTATCTCACAGCTTCTGTGGTTTCAGGACGCCTGGTACAGGTTAACTGTTGGGTCCTCTGCTCAGGGTCTTACCTGGCTGAAGCTGTGATTTCATCTGAGACTCAGTCCCCTTCCAAGCTCACTGGTTGTTGGCAGAATATCATTCTTGCGGTTGTAGTACTGAGATCCCATTTTCTGCTAGCGGTTGACTGCAATTGCTCTCAGTTCCTTGAGGCTGCCCTCAGATTCCTGCCACCTGGCTCCCTCTGCATGCCTTCTCACAACATATAATAGTTTACGTCTTCACGGTTGATAGGATCTCTTCAGGAAGTACTCAGTCCCTCTTTTAAGAACTTTCTGTGATTAAGTCAGAGGAAAGGAAACCTGACCCCCTTGACTTCTTTTTTTCCCAGCCGGCTACTTATACTCAGTGATTTGTAAGAGTGCTACTCAAATAATCTGCTTTGAGTATAGTAGTTGAAAGCAGATAGCCTTATTAAAAGACTGCAGAAGTACTTACTGTGGAAACTAAAAACGTAAAAGGATTGCAAAAAAAAAGTATTAAATCTACATAGAGGAACAGACCATTTTGAGGGAGGAGAGGATTGCTTTAAAGTGATAAAGCAATGAGTGAGGAGTCAGGAATGTGAAATACACCTCTTCCTATGAAATCTTTTCTTTCTCTTAAACTCTCAGATAAACTCAAGGGTCCTACCTCTGTTCTATTGTTTGCCTGTATTGCATTTGAAATCTTATCCTACAGTTGGCTGTTTGTGTCTTTTTACTACTAGAAAAAACTTGACAGCAACCACATTTTATCTTTCATCCTCTTTCCTAACATAACTTCTGGCTTGTAGGAGGAAATGAGTAAATATTTCTTGATTCATCAGTGCATACGTCTTCACTGTGGTAAAGACAATTAACACATTCATGTTTGTAGTACAGAGAAGAACTAGCTCATGTCCGAAATATTTTGTGTAGCAAACGAATAAATTCTAAAGTACTTGCCCTCATGTGTTTTGTTTTTACTCTTAAAGGGAGGTCCTCAGAAGTATTTTTACTCCTACCAAGAGGCACACTTAATCTGTTTACCAGCCTCATAGCAAGCCAGAAACAAAAAATTATAAAGGGGCTAAAGGGGTTAGCATAATAACATGATCAGCACTCCATGATCTAGTCTCTGCCTACCTCTGGCTACTTCTTTACTATCCAGCCATACTGAACATTTTGCAGTTTCCTGATGCTCCTCTTTCTTGCCAGTTAACATCTTCATTGTACCCAGTGTCTGTCTTTACCTTAGTACTCATGTAATACATTGATTTACTTTTTTTTTTTTTTGTAGTATATACTTGAAGGTAGGAAACCATGTCTGTTCTGTTTAGAGCCTGTTACAAAAAAGACAAATGTGTCACTAAGTGAATGCATGAGGCATTGAAATTCTAAAATGAGACAGTCTTAAAGAGCATGGTTTGGAGTCTTTAGTGTTGGGACAAGCAGTCTACAAACCATAACCTCCGAGGACAATTCACTGTAACAACACAGTGGAATGGGTGATGTTCATGATGGTAATTAAGTCATTAAAAATGCTACAGGTTTGAACCCCTCCTGAGAATTTGCATTCCCTCCCCAGCTATGCTGAATCAGAATCTACATTTTAACAAGATCCCCAGGTGATTCTTATGTATAATAAATTATGAGAACCACGGCTCTACTAGTGGTTCTTAGAATTGGTTCCTAAGCAGCAGTATTAGCATAGCCTGGGACCTTGTTAAAAATGCAAATTCTCAGCAGAGATTCTAACCGGATATGGGCCCTTATAAGGGGATTAACCCACAATCAAGTCAAGCATTAACGGCATGCAATCATTTACTTTGGGGCTTATGATCTTGTCCTTTATTCTTTAGGAAGATAGCTGGGTTTGTTTGAATAGAGCTGAGATCTCCAGACTCTTGTTTTTCAAAACTATGATTATTATAGAAGTTTGTCACAAATATTCTCAAATCTGTCATCTTTCTTTGCATGATTATTTGGAAAGTTAATTAAAAAATAGAACGAGAAAATATTAATCTTAGTCCAGGCAGACACTAATCTTTCTGTGCTTAAAATATATGATTTTATTTTGGCTTTTCTTAACATGAAGTCTGTTGTTTAGGATTTCAGAGTTAACACCACCAACAAAAAAAGATAGCAGTAGGTATTACCTAGGAAACAGGAAGCTCTTGTGTTCTTGAGCAGTGCTGCTTTGCCTTTAAAAAAAAAAAAGTTTTTGTAAGATTGATTCATTGCCAGAGGCAACCTTTGCTACCCTTTGTTTATATGTTTACAATTTTTAGTTTTCAGTCTCTGCTAACAGAATCATATAACTAGAAAACCCAGACTATCTTTCATAGCCATGATTCTCCACATTGGTGCAGCTAGCCATGAACTATCCTTTTCTTCTCCCTCTTTTTCCCAGATTTCTCCCGGGGCCAATTCAGCACCTCTACCTGGCCATCCTAACAAGGTGATTTGTGAAAGGGTGAGACTTCAGAGCCTGTTCCCTCTCCTCCCAAGTGATCAGAACACTACCGTTCAAGAGGATGCTCACTTCAAAGCTTTCTTCCAGGTTCTTATATATTTACCCTTTCCCTACATAGGGTGAAGGTCACAGATACATTCTAGGTTGTTTCTAGGAAGGCTTGAAACAAAATTCTTATCTTCTTACTTCTTATTTTCTACTGTTATGTGGGAGTAAGTATTCTTCTTAGAGAACTTCTTTAATATAACTTGTATTTTCAGCCAGCTATTCAGAAGAATATTTGTCTTCTCTTGAGTTGCTGTTTGACTACCTAATGTCCACATTTTTTCATCTTTTGGTCTTAATTATTTATCTTAGTAGGCCAAGTTCTGTAGAATAGCAGCAGATATTATAGAATATGGGAAATAATGTAGGAAAGGAAAAATGGAAGCATATAATACATTCTTAACGTAATCACTACTTATTTGCTTAGTACCTAGAGTTTGATAGTAATGTATATTTCAGAGAGAAACCCTGTTTACTTGCCTTCTGGGACTTTTGATAACTGGGTAAAATGTGATTAAAAAAAAAAAATGAAAACAAGAAATGGTGTGAATGGATTGAAACCGTCATTGAGGCTGGGAAGTTCGGATAGAGCCACCTCATTTTCTGTTTTGTGGGAGTAACAGGTTGCCTGGGACCAGTTCTGAAAGGGATATGCCATGACACTTTAAGTTGGAGGTGTGGAATTTCTGGAGATAGTCATGTAGGTGATTCAGGACTCTTCTGTCTGGTATTCTGTGTTGGAATTCATTCCGGGTTCTATGCTTGGTGCTTTGCATGTATTACATCCTTTTGTTTTTAACACTCAAACTCATCATGGGTGGTTTTCTAGATGAGGAAATAGTCTCAGAAAAACTCATCAGGATGCCTGGTCACATATGTAGTTATTGGCAGAGCAGGACTCAAATCCAACTTTTTTTCTTGTCTACTATATCATACTGCTTTTAGATATCAATAGGTGTTTCTATGAACATAGTGTAGTATGTGTTAAGAGACATAGTTGCCTTTATGGAGTGACATTGACTACTATTTTTGATACAGCGTCAGTCTACAATAGTTTGAGATTTAGTAGAACACCAGTAGCTAAGGAAGAAATTGACATAGTGCCTTCACTACTGCCACCAATAAAGTTATTTGATTCTTTGTATGGGTCCTGGGGTGGCGCAAATGGTTTGCACTTGACTACTAACCTAAAAGTTGGCGATTCAAACCCACCCACTCTGCTTCTGTAAGATTACAGCCAAGGAAACCCTATGGAGCAGTTATACTTTGTAACACATGGGGTTGCCATGAGTCAGAATCGACTAGACAGCAACAGTTTTTTGGTTTCGTGTATGTGTGTATTTGTGTTCTCCCTACTTCGTTTGAATCTTCAGGCATTAACTCAAATAATGTAAAGCTCAGAAAGTAGCTCCCAAATGCAATCGATTTAGCCCCTTATTTTGAAAATGAAAGTTAGAGCTAGTTCCAGTTAAGTGTCGCAGAAAGGTGAAAGGTGTTGTTAAATTTTTATTTTTGTAGTCCTAATTTAGTTTACAATCTTAACTTTCCTCTAACTTTAGAGCAAGGCCCTCATGGACTTTGCCCCCAGGGGAGACTGCGGGTTTTCCTTACCCAGTTTGTCCCTTTTTTCTCACAACCTCTTTAAGATACTGATACCTTCAACTAATTGTGATACCAAAATTGTGTGTAATTTGTTAGTTCCAGTTATGCTTCTCACCACTATAAAACTTAAGTTACCACGTGAAAAGGAGAACTTACCCAGCCATCTCCTATCCTCACAAAGTTATTCCCTATTGTGTTACGCTTTTTAACTCTTGACTTTCCCCCAGT
Source organism: Trichechus manatus latirostris (assembly GCF_000243295.1). Classification (NCBI taxonomy): domain Eukaryota; kingdom Metazoa; phylum Chordata; class Mammalia; order Sirenia; family Trichechidae; genus Trichechus; species Trichechus manatus. The sequence goes on from NW_004443952.1 coordinate 25,338,544, forward strand.
ATTGGCCAGTACCTTCTCTCTCAGCTCTCCACTTTCCCTTTTCTTTGGAATACTCCATTTAAACAGACTCAACTACCTCTTCCACTTTTTTCTTGATGTACCCTCTTTGCTTCCTTATCTTAGCTAACTTGTCTCTTTTCTGAGAATATACTTCCCCTGCAGCCTTCTCTAAAGAAATTATTGATTTTCACACTCCAGGCATGGGATTGGGGGTTGTGGCAAGTAAGTGGAGTGGTCATAAAGGAGAAGGAAAGTGTTGATATTCTCCTGGATCCTTACTGTTGTTTCCAGCCAGTCTTTTTCCTCTAACAAAAAGCTTATCTTCTTTTTTGTTTTTTTGTTTTTGCCATTCAGATCTATTATTTATCAGTTTAGTGACTGTTTTTATTGATAACTTTTACACTTTGCTCTTTTTTATTTGCTTGCTTTATTATTGTATTATGCCTAGCCAGATTTCTTTTTAGTTACAAAAAACTAGTGTTTCAAATTTTGCATTTTTTTTAATTTTTAAAATTATGAAATATTTCATATATGCAAGTTTTCAAGGATAAATCAGATGCTTGTATAATAATAAAACCTACCACCCAGCTTAGAAGTCAACCACTAGCAACACATTTGAAGCCCCCCTATGATCCTTCCTATTGTATCTACCTGCTGTCCCACACTTGTGCTTCAGGTAAACCTCTGTGCTGAATTTCGTGTTTGTAGCCTTTGCTTTTCTTTATGGTTTTAACATATATAGTATCATCACTATATTGTTTAATTTTGCTTGTTTCTAAACTTAATATATAAATGGTATCATACTTAGGTGTATTTTTGTCGTCATTTTGTGATTCATCCTTATTCATTATAGTGCTTTTAGCATGCCGTTATTTGAATATACTGTAGTTTATTCCCTCTTTTGATGGACGTTTGGATAGTTTCCAGTTTAGTGCTGTTATTACGAGCAGTGCTGCCATGGCTGTTCTTGTATGTGTTCCCTGGTACACATTCAGTTGGCATTTTAATGTTTCTGTAAAAGTAATGGCTTTAGGTATTTATTACTCTGGGTTTTCTCATTGAAGACGCAGCACACTTATTGTGCTCATGAGGAACCGGTACATAGGTCAAGAGGCAGTTGTTCCAGCAGAACAAGGGGATACTGAGTGGTTTAAAGTCAGGAAAGGTGTGCGTCGGGGTTGTATCATTTCACCACACTTATTCAGTCTGTATGCTGAGCAAATAATCGAAGAAGCTGGACTACTAGAAGAAGAACGGGGCATCTGGATTGGAGGAATGCTCATTAACAACCTGCATTATGCAGATGACACAATCTTGCTTACTGAAAGCAAAGAGGACTTGAAGCACTTACTGATGAAGATCAAAGACTGCAGCCTTCAGTATGGATTACACCTCAACATAAAGCAAACAAAAATCCTCACAACTGGACCAGTAAGTAACATCATGATAAACAGAGAAAAGATTGAAGTTGTCAAGGATTTCATTTTACTTGGATCCACACAGTCAACACCCATAGAAGCAGCAGTCCAGAAATCAAATGAATCATTGCATTGGGCAGATCCCCTGAAAAAGACCTCTTTAAAGTGTTGAAAAGCAAGGATGTCACCTTGAAGACCGAAGTGCACCTGATCCAAGCCATGGTGTTTTGAATAGCCTCATATGCGTGTGAAAGCTGGGCGGTGAATAAGAAAGACTGAAAAAGAATTGATGTATTTGAATTGTGGTGTTGGCAAAGAATATTGAGTATACCATCGACTGCCAAAAGAACGAACAAATCTGTCTTGGAAGAAGTACAACCAGGATGTTCCTTAGAAGCAAAGATGGCGAGACTACATCTCACATATTTTGGACGTATTTTCAGGAGGGATCAGTCCCTGGAGAAGGACATCATGCTTGGTAAAGTAGAGGGTCAGCAAAAAAGAAGATGCCCTCAATGAGATGGATTGACGTAGTGACTAAAACAGTGGGCTCAAGTATAACGACAACTGTGAGGATGGTGCAGGACCAGGCAGTGTTTCATTCTGTTGTACGTGGGGTCGCTGTGAGTCAGAACTGACACCATGGCACCTAACAACAACAAAGGTATATTTGCATCTCTCTGAAAATAAAGCCATATTTAAAATTGTAATCAAATTGCCTCCTACAGTTTTTTAAATTAAAAAACAAATGTCTAACATACAGTAAAATTCACCCTTCTAGTGTACACGTCTGTGAGTATGAACAAATAATGAACAGATGTGGAATTACCATCACAATCAAGATATAGAATAGTTTCATCACCCTACAAAATTCCCTCATGTTTCTTTATATTTTTGTATCCTACAGTTTTTAAATTAACAGTTACCTTACTACCAGTTAATTCACTGATAGTGGTTAAAGATAGTATGATTTCATAAAGTAGTCAAGTACATTTTGAGGAGGTTGAATTTCATGTCTGGTACAGCCCTTGAGTTCAGGGGTTGTGTGTGTGTTTTTTATCTTAATTACAGCTAAGTGATAACTTTATTTGGTAAATTACCAAATTGATTTGGTTGATTGTAATAAAGATTTATATGCATCAAGAACTATACTTATTTTCTGAAAGAGAAGCCTATTGTTGTAAAAATACCTATTCAGTAAATTTGTGGACTTAATAAAATTCTAGTTAAAATAGCAGAATTTTTTGTTTTTAGAATTTTACAGTTATCCTTACATTCATAGGAAGATTATAAGAAAAAAGAGGGAGAAAATTTTTTTGTTATAAGGGGAGATATTCCATAATAGATACTAAATCATGTTATAAAGAAATGAATCTCTTTGTCAGTGACTTTCATGTTGGTAAATCCAGTGGACATTTTCAGCCCTAATCTTACATGATCACTCAATTGAATTCTTGAAAATCCTTCCATTGGCTTCCACCACATTACACTCCCTGGTTGTCCTCCTTCCACTTCTTTTGCACTATCATAATCAACTACCCTGCATTCCTTAGGGTTCATTATTGGACCTTCTTTTCACTGTATAAACTTTTTGGAGCCATTTTGTCTGTGCATGCAACTTCAGTAACTTACCATCTACGTATATACCTTAAAAAAAAAAAAAAAACACGGCCATTGAGTCAATTCTGACTCATAGTGACCTTGTAGGACAGAGTAGAACTGCCTCATAGGATTTCCAAGGAGCAGCTGGTGAATTCGAACTGCTGACCTTTTGATTGGCAGCCAAGCTCTTAACCACTGCGCCACCAGATTTATATTCCTAGCCTCTGAGCTTTAGCTGTCTGCAGAACAGCTGCTCCATGTGAGTGTCTCAAAGATAGCCTTTGATTTCAGGTTTTGAATATCTTTTGTTTTCACTGGTTATGCTTCAGATTTTCTATTTTAACCATTGATCCATGTTTCCAGCTTAAAATTATAGTTACAGGTAAATGATGTTTAAAATACAGTACTTTGGTGGAACTAAATTTAGTGTTTGGAAAAAAAATAGTTCTGTCTTGGTGGTTATTCTTTACTAGTAAGTTGCTTTATGTGTAGACTGTTTTAGTTTCTTAAACGATCAGATTCTGGATATATTTTCAAGGTTGAGGATGATGAAATTTGTTGATAGGTTGAAAGTCCAACGAGGTGGAAACTTGACTCAACTTGAGTTTTGAACATGATTCAAATAGCCAATTAGATATGAGCCAGCTGTTCAGCAGAGTGGTCTGGGCTAGAAAGGGGAGTTTGGCAGTTATCTCTGTACAGTTGATAGTTAAAACCATGAGATTGGATAAAATAACCTGGTAAGTCAGTTTAAAGAATAATCTGTAGATGAGCACTGTTCAGTGTCTAGGAGATGAGAAACCAGCAAAGGCAACTGAGAAATAGTAGCTAGTGATATAAGGAAAATGAGGAGAAGGTGGTGTCTCTGGAATCTAGTGAAGAAAGAGTTTCAAGGAGATGGAGTAAGCTTGCCTGTGTGTGTAGTGGAATTTAGTATTTGGGATGCCTATTAGACATCTAGTCTCTGGGTGGTATAAACGGGTGAATTATCCAATAAGCGAGGTATTATCAGGGATTGTAAATTTGAAAAGAGGCTTTGATTCTGTAGAAGTGTGCTGTGAGGTTGGGAGAGAGACAGAGACAGCTATACCTAGAAGCACAATCTTTGATGTGGTGAAAAAAAATGTGAAATTGTTCACTACAGATGACCTTGTAAGCAAGGGAAGCACTGTGTTTACCTTGCTTATTGAATAATCTGTCCCTGGTATAAAGAGTTAATGCATTTGGCTGCTAACCAAAAGGTTGGAGGTTCAAGTCCACTGAAAGGTGCCTCACAAGAAAGTCCTGGTGATTTACTTCTGAAAAATTAGCTTTTGAAAACTCTACGGAACACGCTTCTGACTCTGACACGTGGGTTCGCCATGAGTCAGAGTCGACTTGATAGCAAATGTTTTTTTAATTAGACATCCAAGTGGAGAGGTCAGGTAATTAAGCATGTAAGCCTGGAGGTCAGGGGTGATTCTTGGCTGGAGATACAAGTTGGGAAGTTGTTGTCAGCATCGGTACTTTGAAAAGTCAGCCCACTAGCCCAGAGTCAGCAAGGAGAGGAAGGAAAGAACTTTTTTCCCTGAGAATTCAAAATGTAATTTAAAAAATTTTTGTTATTGTAAGTTCATCCTTAGGGACTATTCCTAAGAGAGTCCTTTATGGCCTAATTTGTTGATTCTCAGAGTATATGGTCCTGGACCAGGAGCATCTGATCTTTACTCTCTGATCTTCTTTCATATTTTTTATGACAAAAGAGCCATGTGCTTAAATTTTGTTAAGACCTTCCAAGTTTGTAATCATAGTTGTTGTTTTTTTTTAATATTGTGTTTTTAGTGAACGTTTACACAACAAATTAGCTTCCCATTTAACAATTTCTATACATATTTTTCAGTGACATTGATTACATTTTCCACATTGTATCAACATTCTCATTATTTCCATTCTGGTTGTTCTGTTTCCATTAATCTTGCTTCTTTGTGTGCTTCCCCCCACCGCCTGCCCCCCAGTCTTCTCATCCTTGCTTTAGGGTAAATGTTGTCCATTTGGCCTCATGTAGATGGTTTTTTTAAAGGAGCACAGTACTGTACTCTTGGGTGATAGGTACTGTTTATTTTATGAGTAAATCTGTTATTTACCTGAAAGGTGACCTCTGGTAGTGGTTTTAGTTCAATGTTTAAAGGATATCTCAGGGTAATAGTCTCAGGGGTTCCTCTAGTTTCTACCAGTCCAGTCAGTGTGGTCTTTTTTTTAAGAATTTGTATTTTGTTCTACAATTTTCTCCCACTCTATTTGGGACCATCTATTGGAGTCTTGGTGACACAGTGGTTAAGAGCTACAGCTGCTAACTAAAAGATCAGCAGTTCACATCCACCAGCCTCTGCTTGGAAAACCCTATAGGGCAGTTCGTCGCTATGAGTCGTAATTGACTCAGTGGCAACAGGTTTGGTTTTTTGGTATTGTATCCCTGGTCAGAAGGGTCGGTAGTGGTAGCTGGGTACCATCTAGTTCTTCTGGTCTCAGGATAGATGAGGCCGTGGCTTGTGTAGGCAATTCTGCAGACTAGTTTCTTCTTTGAGTCTTTGGTTTCCTCCTTTCTTTTTTGCTCCGGATGAACAGAGACCAATAGTTGTATCTTAAATGGCCGCTCTGCAGTCATACAGTTTTGACAAGAAGCCCTCTGACTTCTTGTCCATGTCTGTAGTCTTAAATCCAAGTTTTATTCTCTTTCTGAGTATGGCCTCGATTGTGAGCTCCTCAAGTACAGCATCTGTCAGTTTACCCTTTTCCACAATAAATATAAATAGAACCTCCAATCTTTATATCTTTCACTTTAATCACACTTGCCTTCTTGAGTTCTTCAAAAATACCAGTTTGTTTACCATTCCTCACCACTTATTAGTCCCCTTCTTCCTCGTTAATATTTTCTTTCCTACTCTGCGTGTACCCATGAGCAGTTACTTGGTCACTCACAAAATCTTTATCTCCCTCGCTATGTTGTTATTGTTAGCTGCCCTTGAGTTGGCCCCTGACTCATGGTGACCCCATGCACACTGGAATGAAATGATGCCCGGTCCTGTGCCATCCCATAGTAGGTTGCTGATCAAACCATTGTGATTCGTTGGCTGATTTTGGAGGTAGATCGCCAAGCATTTCTTCCTAGTCTGTTTTAGTTTGTAAGCCCCACTGAAACCTGTTCAGCATCATAGTAACATACAAGCCATCACTGGCAAGTGGTGGCGGCGCATGAGTTGCATTGTTCAGGAATCAAACCCAGGTATCCTTCATGAAAGGCGAGAATTTTTCCATGGAACCATCAATGGCTTCCCCGTGCTTATACCTGTCCAATAAACTCATTCTGAATCAGCACAGTTCCGTCCTCCATTCCAGTACCTGGGGGCCTGAGCTCAGGTGGAGAAGTGGAGGAAAAAGTGGTTTCCATTCTCAGACAAGGCCATGTGGCCAAGTGATTAAGGCTTTAGGACTCAGATGCTTTTGTTCTAATCTGGGCTCTGCAGTTCACTAGTTTTGTGACCCTGGGCCATGTTCACCTCTTTAAGACTCACTTTTTCGTCTTTTGTGCAGTTGTGAGAATTAAATAATTTAGTGCCTGTCGGGTGCCTAAGCCACCAGAGAAAGCACTCTTTAAATGTTAGTTGCTTTAATCATTTGGTTTTCAGCATAGTTTCACTTGGTTCTTAGTTTTATCCTGTTCTAGTTAGCAGCAGTTCCAAAAGTGCCTCCTTGTAGAATCGACACCTTAAAGTGATATACTTACATATCTTCTGATTATATTTATAATGCATCTTCATATATGCAGTCTTATAAATGATTGATTGAAATCATCAGTGGGGTATCTTTTGTTTTTTAATAAGCTTACTTTCAAGTTTGTTGGCATTGAGTCCTTTGCTAGTAGAGTGGAAATATTTAGTCCCCAGTACTTATAAATGAGAGTGATTTATATTGTAGAGAGAAAGAATGTAAAGTATACTTTGTAGATAATTTGTGAATAGGCTGTAACAGCAAAATTTCCAAACTTTATAACTGCTATATATGAAATTGTGTATTTTTACTTCACCTTATTACAATTGAATTATATAGTAGCAGAATTGAAGTCTGCCACTATGAAGGAAAATACGAGTTTTAAGTGTTTTTAATGTTTATAAATATTAGTCTTTTCCCCAACCTAAGTTCAAGGCTGCACAGACTCAGTTTCTCTACCATATTTGGGAGAACCATCACAGCATGATTATTTATATCTAAATTAAAGTTGTGGCTAACACAAGGATATTAAGCCTTTTTTGCTACTTGGGTGGGTTGACTAGTAGCTACAGAGTACCTTAATTGACACATGCCATTTCTGAACAATTAAAATGTACACGGACAGAGGAATAATATAATTTGTTTTAGAGATGTTGTAAAACGTTTTACAGAATCTATTGAGATTGCCACACCATTTAGAATACAAACACCTTCCAAAAATTTTGTATTTGCCTTGCTTTTCAGACCTGTGTAGATACTCCATGTAATTGTGGAGCTTGCACACCATTGCTAGTTTAGGAGAATTGAAGACATGGCTAACCTTTCTCTGCTGTGGAAGGAGAAGAAGATTGAGATGACAGTCCTTTGTACATAAGGAGTCATTCTAGCTTTCTATTTGTTTTTTGGGAGCATTGAGAGAGTTCAAAGGATTTTGAGTATGATTATACAGGCTCCTGTTCTAAAACTTCTAATTTATCAGCCTGGATTGCTTTCCATACAGTTGTGAATTCCAGATATGGATTTGTTGTGAAAGATATGATAGCCTCAATTTTAAGTAAGCCGTACTGCATTTTACCCTTTATTTGCCAAACTTAACAGATCACAGTTTAATGAAATAAATGTGTCAAAAAGTTCAGTATATAGGTTGAGTATAACTATTAATAGGTAAGTCAAGCAATGTGACTGAACTTCTTATTTTGGAATATGAACTCCACCCACACCTTACTTTACTAATTAAAGAAAGTTACCAGATTCCCGTCGTCCTTTGCTGCTTCCTTACATTAATGCATAATCTATACATGCCCATTTTTTAAACTACTTCTTAAAAATAAACTATTTTAGAATGATCTTAGACTTACAGAAAAATTGATGCTACAGAGAGTCTCTGTACCCTTTACTCAGTTTCCCCTAATGTTAACATCTTACATAACTGGTATATTTGTCAAAACTCAGAAACCAACGTTTGTACATTTATAATTAACTCTAGACACCTAGTTTTCCACTAATACCCAGCGCTGGAAACCACATTGAACACGGTTAACTGATTTTTAATAATTCCCTGTCTTCAAGTATCTATTGTGGTTTCCTGTTAGATTGAGTAAAAAAGCAAGACTTGTAAAGATAGTACCACTTAATAGCTCACCTCCCTTTGCTTCCTGTTCTTTGTTTTCTTCCTTTTCACCAGTGTGAATCTATTACAGAGCAAAGAAAAGAGTTGTGGAACTTTCTCAGTCACCTTTTCTTACCTTTACTCTTAAAACCAGTACATTTGTTGTAAAATCTGAACATTGTTAACTCACGAACATCATTGAAAATATATAAAGATATATAGCTTAAGTGTTTTCTCAGGTCATTTGCCCTTTTTCATGTGGATTTGTAACATTTTCCTTCTTTATTTTAGGCAGTGAACTTCTGGAATTCAAAGTTTGTCTCCATATCTTAGCTTGAATTAGGCGTTGCAGTGTAGGATATACTCATGAAAGATAATGATCATGATTGGTTACTAGTATTTTATACTTAAAAAAAAGTCAGTGTTAGTCATATTTATTTTACCAACTGTGGAGATAGCCCTCGCCCCCCTTTGTAAAATCAAACTATCTAAATTATGGTTATTTTCCATTTTTTATTTTTAGGATTATCAGAACAAAGGAACTAATTTTCTTATTAAGTTGAAGGAGTAAAACGAAGTATACTATAGTACTATTAAATCTAGTGAGAAAATAAGGTTAGGGTTGTAGTTGAGAGAGTTATGAAACATACTTTTGTTGTATATGGTTCTGAAAACAATTTTCTATTTTAATTATAATGACAGATTTTTAATTATAATATTTCTTAAATAGAGAAGGAAAATGAGATGGCTTTGGAATACCTCAAATCATTTTGGAATAATCAAATGCAACCATTTAGCAATGTGTTTCATTCCTGTCAGTTTAACTAATCAGTTCTGTTTTATATGCTTCTCTCTTAAAATCTAAAGTTGTGGTAGTATTTTAAGATGATGCTTGTGCTAGCAGCAGGTACCAGTTATTTTGCAACCAAAGGTGCTCTAATGCCCAAGTAATTAGAACTTGGAGGAGTAGATTGGAGATAGGAGAGGTTCTGTTAGAAAATACTTAGCCCTGTTTCAACTAACTGTAATTTTGGTAGTTTTGGGTGAGATTTAATTGGAAAATTAAATTGGGTAGATGATCCTGGAGAGTTAGTAATGCAATTGAGCAACTGATGGGAGTTTTATAGCTAGTAAGCAGTGTTACGGCCCTTAAGAACTTGAGAGTATGCCTCAAGATAACAGGTACAGGTTTTGAGTTATATACCATTTCCGTGTTCTACCTGAAATGCCACGTCTTTCTTAAAAGGACTCCCAAAGTTCTGTGACATCCTAGTTAAGAACTGATGATCTAGGTCAGTTGAATAGTCTTTTATCTGTTTATATAAATCTTATTTTATCCGGGTAACCCTCATTAAAGAAAATAAATATAATGGCCTAAGCAACAGAAATAAGGTAGTAGGAAGTAGTAAGGTCTAGGGGAGTGTGATTTAGAATCAAATTATGTCCTACTCAAATTATATCCCCTTCTCAACTCTCAGCTGAGAATTACTGCCTCTAAATGAGTAACTTAACCAATGGAGTGTAGTGAAATTTCTCAGATGGATTGGAATTTTAAAGAGAAGATCAAGTACTACACAAATGCTTATTCACTTTTGTATACCCAGTGTGTTGTTACCTGATGAATTTTGTGATAATTTTTTAAAAACAGATTTCATTTTTCATTTGGTATTATTTACTGTGCATCCTTTCCCCCATTCAAGCATTTTTTTAAAAAAGTATTTAATTTGGGTTGATCACATACATGTATTTTTTTTTCTCCTTTATGTTTTAGGGTAAATATATTTAAACACCTATGCATATACAGTAACGTGAAATCCTTATTCAGTTGGTTGATTTTGTTGCATTGGCAGAGTGAAGATAGTCCAAGTCCCAAGAGACAGCGCCTCTCTCATTCAGTCTTTGATTATACATCAGCATCACCAGCTCCCTCACCACCAATGCGACCATGGGAGATGACATCAAATAGGCAGCCCCCTTCAGTTCGACCAAGCCAACATCACTTCTCAGGGGAACGATGCAACACACCTGCACGCAACAGAAGAAGGTTAGTTGATTACAAGTTAAATTTCCTTCCATTGATAGGCTTGTGAGTTTTTTTAGCATCAGAATGCATTTTTCTGTAGGTGTTTTATATACACATCAACTCATGTATATGTACAGTCATACAAAGAAAAAATAATGTTACAAATTGTTTACGACTCTCACACTAGATCATAAAAATTCATTTAGCTTGTAATTGACAGGTGAAGAAATTGGAAGAGGCTAAAGTGATTTACCCAAAGTCAATCCATGCCATTATATAGAAATTCAGCTACATTATAGTTCAAGACTTTTCATGAGCTAGCCTGCAATCCTGATTACTGGAAAATGCATTCTATAGTTCACAACTCTAAGGAAATATGAGATCCTAGAAATGAGCTACCTCTTCTCTACTCCATTGTTATTCCTTCTGCATCCTCTAAGGCAGTTGAGAGCTTGCTTAGGTTTCCTGCAAAACTGGAGCCTGAGGTATGAAAAAATGACTGAGGTTTAGTTCAACCTTTAGCCTTCTTTTCCTTGGGACTTGGCCCTTGTCTTTCCTTCCCTGAAGGAGTACATTTCTTCCTGAGTTTCCTGCTCTATAGTCATTGCCTGAGGTTGTACATTTCTTATTGCTGGGAAGGAGTGCATCCTTAGAATGAGACAACTTTGCATATCTGAAATGTCGGTAGTCTAAGGAAAATTTACAGTCTTTTCGTTTTAGAGTTAGGAAGGAATCATAAAACTGCCATTCTTTGTTCCAAATGAGGCAAATAAACCTGTTTCTGAACTATATTCTGTTGAGACACTAAGACTTTTATACACCCTGATTCTTATTTCTCAGTTACATGGGACTATTTAAGTAAAATAATGTGTATCTGCCAAGTAAGATATTTTATAGCTGTTAAATATAATAAGCATAAGGAAATACGGCTGTTTGGTTCAAGGTTACAGCCTAAGCACTTGCTGTAGTCTTTCTGTTGTTTATGGTGAAATGTGTCATATATTCAGAGGAACATGTAAAACAAACATACAGTTAAAATAACAGCAAACGCGTGTACCCAACACCTAGGTAAAGATAGAACATCGTTACTACCTCAGAAGTCCCCCTGGTGCTCCTGCCTGATTGTCATTTTCCTTCCTCCTTCCTAGAGGGTAAACACTGTTCTATGATTTGTTATCATTACCTTGTTCATTATAATTTTAATACCTATAGATGTATTCTTAATATATTTTTTATTTTTGTGTTATTGTCATTAAAATGTATTCTTTGACTTTTTATTTTGTTTTTAATGTGTTTTCAGTGATACATAAAATAGTCCTTTAAAAATATTTATAAATAAATAGATAAGGAAATACAGATGTGTGCATATATGTGAATTAGTATACACAGATAATCTCCTTGCTGTTGGTTTAGGGGAAACCCTGGTGGCTTAGTGGTTAAGAGCTTCGGCTGCTAACCAAAAGGGTTCGAATGCACCAGGTGCTCCTTGGAAACTCTGTGGGGCAGTTCTACTCTGTCCTGTAGGGTTGCTATGAGTTGAAATCCACTCGACAGCAGTGGGTTTTGGTTTTTTGTTTAGAGAGCCTAGAAGCAGCGACACCTTAATAGCAATGAGCACACTTAGCACTCAGATCTTTGTTTCTAAATACCATTCTGCAATAAAAGGAACCAGGGCTTTTTGGAGAACTGCTTGATTCCTGGGCTCTCGAGCAGGGAATATAACAAGATGAGCCTGGAGCATACGGTGCCAGGTATTAAAGAAGTGCTGAAAAGGATGAAGACATACTGAAATGCAGAGAAGCCAAACTGAAGGAGCCAAAGTTGGAATAATTTTAACAAGATAAAATGCTAGTATGGATTATAACCCAAAGGATAAAACAAATATCCTTGTGTCCTTAATGATTATAAGTAACTGATTAAATAAATGGGGGTGAGGGAAGAGAAGGTGGCAGTTGATCTTTACAGAAGAATTTCAATTAATAAATGTGGAAGAAATAGAAAATCACTATTAGAACATTACAGTAGTGATTGCTGCAGATCCACCCATGGATGCTAAAATTAGTGGGTAAAACTTTAAACAGAAGGAGGATGTTTGCATGGTTTCAAAGTATCTCCTCCCAAATATTTGATAATTACAAAGGGAAGAATGGTGGCTTTGTAGTGGAGGGTCCTGGCAGATACCACCTTAAGCAAGTGATCAGTGTTAATATCACCAGTGATGCATATCAACATTATGTGCCGTTCAATAATTGTCACAGTCAAGTAGGCTAGAAGTCCAAATTCAGGATGTCAGCTCCAGGGAAGTCTTTCTCTCTCTGTCAGCTCTGGAGGAAGGTCCTTGTCATCAATCTTCCCTTGGACTAGGAGTTTCTCCACACGAGAACCCCGGGTCCGAAGGATGCGCTCTGCTCCCAGTGTTCTTTCTTGGTTGCATGAGGTCCCCATATCTCTCTGCTCGCTTCTGTCTTTTATATCTCAAAAGAGATTGGCTTAAGACACTATCTAATCTTGTAGATTTCATCAGTATAACTGCCACTAATCCATCTTATTGCATCATAGTGATAGGATTTACAACACATAGGGAAATCACATCAGATGACAGAATGGTAGCCAGTCATACAGTACTGGGAATCGTGACCTAGCCAAGTTGACAGATATTTTTGGGGGACACAATTCAATCTGTGACAATGATACACTGAGACTGGCGCATCACCTTTGTGTGTTATCCTTTCTAGTAATGCATAACCTGAATCAGATCATGAGAAAACATCAGACACATCCAGGTTGAGGAACATTCAGCAGAATGAATGACTAGTATCTTCAGAGGTGTCAACGTTATGAATGACAAGACTGAGGAACTGTCACAGATTGGAGAAGATTAAGGAAACATGACAACTAGCTGCAGTGTAGGATTCCGGGTTGCATCCTGAAACAGAGACAGAGGACACTGGTGGAAAAACTGGTGAAGTCCAAAGAAATTCTGTAGTTTAGTTAATAATATTATATATCAAGGTTATTTCTTAATTTTGATCATGGTTCTATGGTTATGGAAGATACTAATGTGAGGGGAAGCTAGGTGACATGTATATAGAAACTGTGTACTAAAATTATCTTGAAATGAAAAGTTAAAAAACAAAAGATAAGATCCTAAGGTAGATGGCATTTTAAATTCAGTGAAATACAATATGTAGATTTTGAAAGGAAAATGAAAAAAGAAACATTAAAAATAAAGATTTAGGAAGCAGTTAATGGAGCAAGAACCTGGAGGAACCAGTATCAAGAATACTATTGAAGATAAGTGGTATCTTGGGTGAAGGGTGAGACAGTACACAATACAGGGGAAACCAGCACAACTTGTACAAGGAAAGGTCATGGAAGCTCCGTAGACACATCCAAACTCCCTGAGGGACTGAATTGCTGGGTGGAAGGCTGTGGGGACCATGGTCTCGGGGAACATCTAGCT
>NW_004443952.1:25352711-25381782 GCF_000243295.1 Trichechus manatus latirostris
AGGGGACAGGAAAGCTGGTGGTAGGGTACCCAAGGTTGAGTAAGGATAATGTTGATGTGTTGTGAGGTCGTTAACCATTGTTAAAGGGCAACATGTGTACTGACTGTTAAAGGAGGAACTATTTTGTTCTGTAAGCCTTCATCTAAAGTGAGAATAGCAGCACAATTGGAAGAGTGTAGTCGATGTCACTGAACTGTGCATGTAGAAATTTTTGAAATGGTGTATCTTTGGCTATGTATATTTTCACAAACAAAAAAGGTCGAGAAGGGAGAGGGTTGACATGTTGTGGGGTTGTTAACCAGTGTCATAAAACAGTATGTGTACTACTGTTTCATGAGAAACTATTTGTTCTGTAAACCTTCACCTGAAGTACAATTTAAAAAAAAGAATACTATTGAGAAGTTAATCTTGCAAAGAATTGTTCTCTTACAAATTGGAGAGCTGGACATGAGAAGAAACAGGTTTAGAGGTGTACAGAGTGGGAAGGTTGAGGAGAGGTGACCTGATCTCAGTAAAAAGAAGTTGCTAAGGTAGTTGTGTGTGGCTGTGCCTGGAAGGGAGATTTTTGGCCCCTTTTGCCCAATGTAGAGTACATTTTAAGGGTGCCTTTTACTTCTTAGAGGAGCCTTGGTGGCACAGTGGTTAAAGCACTCAGCTGCTAACTGAGAGGTCAGCAATTTGAATTCACCAGCCATGCCACAGGAGGAAGCTGTGGCAGTCTACTTCCACAAAGATTACAGTCCTGGAAACCCTATGGGACAGTTCTGTAGGATTGCTATGAGTCAGAATCAACTCGATGGCAGTGGGTTTGGTTTGGTTTGGTTTTTGGTTATTACTTTTTAGAATTGCATTTGTGCTGAGCTTTTGGAAAAAGCAACTGAGATGAATTGTGGAAGGGTAGACAAGTAGAAAATAAAGTGCAGTCACAATAACAGCTTCCTGAAATTTTTGCTAAACTAAGAAGATGGTTAGTATATGGGGAGTAAAAGTGGTTTGAGTTGGCTTTAGTAACCAAATTCTAATGGAAAATTCTAGATTCCCAGAACATTTATGTTGACACCATCTCTCAATCATTTCCATTCTCAGCATTTACTCATTTCCTGTATTTGCAGTTGTCAACAAGTTATTTGGTATATGTTCTCCAGTTATTTCATACAGTTTCTATTCTTATTTTAGAGTATCATTTTGGACATCTAGGAACTATGTCTTCTATATGTTTTAGCCAAAAGGATAAATGTAAGGGACCCATTAGGTGTATGATGAATACTGACAAGATCTGCAGATTAAAATTTTTTTATTGTAATATTTATAGAACAAGAGGAGCAAAGTATTAGGTTGAACCATATGAAATGGCTGATGTTTTGTTTGTTTGTTTGTTACCTACAAAAGGACAATTTAATATGATTCAAACCTCCCGCCCCCACCTGCAAAAAAAAAAACAAGACAGTGGCTGGCTGTTGACTTCTAAATACTTTCAGAGCTGAATACCAATTTTTTGTTGTTTTTTTAAAAAAATATATATATACCCTGTGTTTAAATTTGTACGTTTTTAGAACTGATGATGGACCATAGCAATCATTTAGTACCCAAGCTTACATTAGGGTACATGGATAGCAAAGAGAGAGACAATGCAGAATCCTGATGGATCACAACAGTAAATGTTGTATTGACCTTCTCTTTGACATATACTGTATTGCAGTCCTCCTGTCAGGCGCCAGAGAGGAAGAAGGGATCGTCTGTCTCGACATAATTCCGTTAGTCAAGATGAAAACTACCACCATCTCCCATATGCACAGCAGCAAGCAATAGAGGAACCTCGAGCCTTCCACCCTCCGAATGTATCCCCCCGTCTGTTACATCCTGCTGCTCATCCACCACAGCAGAATGCAGTAATGGTTGACATACACGATCAGGTATAGTAACAGAATGTCCTGGAAATAACAATGCTAAAAGTTGGTTGTAGTTTATCGAAACTGTTTGGGGCTTTTGTTGCAGATTTCTTCTTTCTTTTCTTTCCTCCCTTTGTAAAATTTTTTGGAAGTATATATAAAAAACAAAATTTTTTGCCATTTTAACCATTTTTAAGTGTACAATTCAGTGACATTATATTCACCATATTTTGCAACCATCACCACCACCCATTTCTGAAAGTTCTTCATCACCCAAAACAGAAACTCAAGCAGTAACTCCCCACTCCTCCCTTCCCCTGGTCCTTTCATTTCTCTTTATGACTGAATAATACTCCATTGTATTGTTGCAAATTTCTTTCAGTTTTACCCAAAAGGAAGCAGTTTTACCTAAAATGAAACTATTCTAATTAACTTCCTTCTTCGTAAGGATTGAAATTTGAATTCTACCTGTCTCCCTTAGACAGCTGATCAAGGTTATAAAAGCTCAGAGTGACTTCATGTAAGAATTGGTTGGAAATTGCTGATTTTAGATTGCTGGGAAAAACTAGACAGGTTATGGTTTGAATACATGTCCCTGTTACCCTCTCCCTTCCACTTTCTTCTGCAATAATTCAGTAGACAATTCTTGTGGGTGTTACCTCTGCTTACAGGTTTTCCATAGGTCTCCAGGGAGAAGACAGATACAAGGCTTCATTTCTCTTTGCTTCTGCCGAGAACTGATGAACTAGCTGAGGACAGGGCGGGGGGTGAAGACCAAAATCGTATGGTTTTATGTGGGGGTCCTAAGGCCAGAAAGACACAAATCTAGATGTATCTGTATAAAGTTGCTGAATTTTAAGGATGAAGAAGAAAATCTTACAAGTTCATGGACAGGAAAAATTACAAAGGAAAGAGAATCAAACTAGCATCCAATTTTTCATTTACTGCACTGGGTGATAGAAAACAAGAAGGCATAGTGGCAGTTGAGACAAAATAATGATCTTACCCAGATGCCATTCATCTGTCAAACATTTTCTTCCTTTATGCCCTTGAAACAGTTTTAAAAATTGATCACAATAGTAAATTCTAGAAGAGAAGTCTTTCCAGGCCACATTCTTTGTGGTTATAACTTGATAAAACTATAAATCATAAGTGAAAAATTAATTTAAAAAAATAATGATTAAATATTTGAAATTTGTGAGGCAAATAATTAAAAGGAGAAATCTTACCAAAATCTGTGGGACATACCTAATGCTGTTCTCTGAGAAAATTTTATAACCTTCATTATTTTAAAAGTTGAAAATAAATGAACTAATTGAATAATCAGTGAAAAATAGCTGAGTAAACTAAAAGAAATTGAAATAAGTAAATTACCAGGAAAAACAACTGAAATTAATCATATGGAAATCTAGTTTAAAAAAAAAAAAGGGGAGCACAAAGAAAATCCAATCCTGGTCCTTTGAAAAATCAGTATAAGTGACACAACTCTTGTGAGCTTGATTAAGGGGAAAAGAGCAAATACAACAAAAATTAGGAATGATAGAAGACACATGCACACATATGGGAGACAATCAAAGAATTTTCTTCAGTGTGTAAAATGGGATCGTCACCTAGTGCGGCTATAACAAAAATACCACAAATGGGTGTCTTTAACAAACAAATTTATTTCTCACAATTTAGGAGGCTAGAAGTCCAAATTCAGAGCACCAGCTCCAGGGGAAGGCTTTCTCTCTTTTGGCTCTGGGGGAAGGTCCTTGCCTCTTATCTTTTGCTTCCTGATTCCTTGGAGATCTCCATGTGTCTTGGCATCTATCTCACCCCATCTCTGCTTCTTTCTTTGCTTGTTTAATCTCTTTTATATCTAGAAAGAGATTAACTCAAGACACGCACTACACTAATCTTGTCACATTAACATAACAAAGACAGGGATAGAAATAGTAACTGCTTCAAAAGGAGTATTAGGAGAACAAAGTTCAAAAAATTGATCTAACAATAAGAGGAAAATTTGAATTACTACAGGGGGAAAAGAAACATGAAAGATAGAGATTTACCATTGAAAAGGCACAGTGGCCAGATGGCTTCACAGGTGAGTTTTTTTCTAATCTTCAAGGAACAGAAATTTTAATAATATATAAATGATTTCAAGATTTTTCTTTTGAAGGCAGATTCTCTACCCTCATTTATTTTTACGAAGCCAGTATAATTTTAATGCCAAATGCTATAACTATAAATTTATGATGAGAAGGAAAATACTTAAATATAATGAATAAAACTAACAGCAAATATCCTAACCAATGAGAGACAAAAACATCAACTAGAGAGAGGCTTGCTCTATCTATTTTTAGTTAATATTGTCTTAGAAGTTTTAGCAAATGAAACAAGATAATGTAGTAATGGATAGAAAACATTTTCAAGAGAACATAGTTGTATCTTTTTTTCCTCATGATACAATTGTAATTTGAAGAAAACCCAGTTGAGTCTTTTTTCTTCATAATTGGTTTTTTTTTTTTTGGTTGTTTTGAGAATCAGTAGAGAGACATGAACAATTTGTACACAATTCTTAATGTACTTACCAAAAATCTAAAAAGCCACGTAGTTATAATTCTTTTCTAAATTCCAGTAACTTTCCAATTTTAAATGTGGAGGCAAATTTTCCTTAAGAGCATATCAAGTGCCAGTTATCTTCAGTTGTAAATAAGCTGTTACATCATAAGTCTCACTAATCACAATTTAATATCACACTATACACTCATATGCTCAACCTTTCACAGAACACAGCAAAGTTATTAGGAAAACTGGAATACCATGACCAAATATGTTACAGAACGCACAGTTCTGACAGCGCCATGATGAGGGAGCCATTTTCTTTAAGAAACAATTCTACTGAAAAACAACATGGAAACAGAAGTAATTTAAAATGCTCAAAGACATGTAAATGCATGACCTTGACTCCAAATTGCTTTGTATTATGGGATATAAAAACTATCCCCCTCCCCCTCCCCTTCCCATGCTATGGAATGTTATGTTGATACCCGAGACAGTCAAAGCCTCCCACAATTCAACATCTCACTATATTCTGGTTGTACCAAAAAATAAACCACCAGCAAATGATTACACCTCTTGGAAAAAAGGCATTTACACTTAAAAAATGGGACGGAGTGAGATTTCCCCTTAAAAATGTTTCTAGACCTACCAAAAAACTCGCATTTTACAAAACAGTTGATAAAAATAGTCTTCTGGATGGTACAAGAAGGGAGATACAGGAACCGCTGATAAGACACAGTAGACAAACATTGATCAGACTTGGCTTCTTTCCTGCTTCATCAGAGGCTAGACTCTTTTCATTTTTAGTTTCTCTGTTTTCTGTGTAAAGATTATCTTACAGCAGTAATTTCAGGGGTTCATCCAGCCTCAGTGACATGGAAATAGAGAAAAAAAGCATATTGACAGTACACGTAGTCCCCAGTTTACGACTATTCGAGTTACAATGAATTACACTTACGACCATTTATTTGGGGTTTTTTTGTACATCTTATTGTTGGTAGTATGTACTACATACGGTGTGGCAGCATGTAATTTGCTGATGTTATCATTCACAGATGTTTACTCGCAGATGTTCAAAGATTGGATTTATAAAGATATTGATAATAAAAGGCAATAATAATGAAAACTGAAAAAAGAGGTATTTGACTTAGAACCAACTTGGGACAGGGTTCTGTTCTGATGACTGTCGTAAGTTGAGGACTGCCTGTGTAACAAAACCTGCAAAATAACTTTGAGGAATAAGTTTAACAAGAAAGATTGTAAGAGCTTTATGAAGAAAACTAGTTTCTTCTTGAATGTATAGATGCATAATATGCTTCTGGATGAAAAGGCTTAATATAAAATTGAGTACTTTGTAAAATAACATAAAAATTTAATACAGTTACAATCAGAATAACAATGGGGTTTGGAACTGGATAAAATTAATTTACACATAAAGAAGAATTTGTGTTGCTAGATATTAACCTTTCTAGTAAGATACTGTGATTAAAACAGTACTGATTGGCACAGATGTAGATAAATAGATCCTGGTGTATGTGGGAACTTAATTGAATGGAGAAAAAGATGGTATTTCTGTTTATAGAGGAAAAAGCCTGGTTTAATAACTAGTGTAGGTATAATTATCTATCTGTCTGCAAGAAAAATTAGAGCTCTACTTCACCTTATAAACAAAACAAGTTTTAATTGGAGTATAAGTTAAATGTAAAAAATAAAAGTATTAGCAAGTTTAGGAGTATGATTCAAGGCTTTGAACCAGTTCTAAACGGTTGAGTCATGGCCGATGGAAACCAGGCAGGGCTACAAAGCAGTTCAGTCATAGCTAAGGGAGACAAGGGCAACGGATGTGTTGCACAGCAACCAAGACAGCAGTGCCCCACTCAAAGATGGCAGCCAGTTGTGCCACTTTGAATGGGTGTCACTCTGCACAGTCCTGCCAATAATCCAAACTCCTTAAAGTTTCCTGATGTGGGAGATTAGGTTATTGGCAGGACTGTGGTGAACAGTACACATACATAGCAGCACGGTCGGTCATCGTCTCTGCCTATTTCCTACTCGAGTCAAAAGGCAATGTGCAAGAGATATGATTACAATGCAATGTGTACATGACTGAAAAGTTTAGGACTGGTTTGAAGTCCTGGTATGATTGTATAACCTCATCAATAAAGGAAACTCAAAAGCTACAATTTTACTACATTAAAAAAAATATCATGAATAACAGATTCATGACATTTATCTGAAATAAAACTAATATCTCGGTATATGTTCAATGATATTTTTTACAGTTGTGTTGGTATTGGCAAAAGAGTGAAAACAACTTGAATATCCATTAGTATATGAATAATAGGGACTGTATGAAGCAAGTGTGCTTGGATTATCTGGTTAGTATCAAAAAGAATGAGTTGCCTTTAACTCCCTTTTTACTCACATAGAAGAGATGGCTATAGAAAGTTGCAGAGTAATATCCTCATTTCCTTTAAACAAACATGATAAGTATAATCGTTCTTGTATATGTATGCTCATGGAGGAAGATGTGGAAGGATATATTATTAACATCTTTTGACTAAGGGTAGGTAGGATGGAAGTAAGACTGGACAGGAGCAAGGGAGATGATTAACTTTTTAATGCTATTCTCCTCTCCTAAATGGAACCACCACAACCCTTTGTAAAGCCCTGGGCTTTTCATTTCTCTGAAGGAAGAGTTTAGTACTAGTTCTGTGGGAATCATAACCTACTCTTGGAGTCCCTGGGTGGTGCAAACGGTTAAGGGTTTAACTACAAGCTGAAAGGTTGCCAGTTCAAATCTACCCAGAGGTGCCTTGAAAGAAAAGCTTGGTGATCTACTTCTGAAACATCACAGCCATTGAAAACCATAATCTGTAGAGAACAGTTCTGCTCTGACACATGAGGTTTTCTGTGTTAATCATTTTTAGTGTACAATTCAGTGACATTAATTACATTCACTATATTGTACAGTAATCACTATTATTTCTAAAAGTTTTCATCACCCCAAACAGAAACTTCGTAGCCATTAAGCAATAACTCCTAAATGACCCCCCCCCCCACTAATCTACTTTCTGTTTTTATGAGTTTGCCTATTCTAGATATTTCATGTAAGTGGGATCATACAACATTTTACCTTTTGTGTCTGGCTTATTTCATTTAGCATAGTGTCTTCAAGTTCATCTGTGTTGCAGCATATATCAAAACTTCATTCCTTTTTATGGCTAAATACTCCATTGTACGTATATACCATATTTTGTTTATCCATTTGTTGATGGACACTTGGATTGTTAACTTCCACGTTTTAGCTTTTGTGAATAACACTGCTGTGAACACTGATGTGTAAGTTTAAATGTTATTTTTTTATAGTTAATGCTTTGTCAAAATGGCTAAAATTCTGTTCTTCTTTCCTAATAGCTCCATCAGGGCACAGTCCCTGTTTCTTACACAGTAACAACAGTGGCACCACATGGGATTCCACTCTGCACAGGCCAGCACATCCCTGCTTGCAGTGCACAACAAGTCCCAGGATGCTCTGTGGTTTTCAGTGGACAGCACCTCCCTGTCTGTAGTGTGCCTCCTCCAGTAAGTCTATGTTTCTGTTCTCCTAAGATGTTACTTTTAAGCACACCAACCTGGATTTTTTTTTTTGTAATTTAAATCTCAAATCCCTATTTAGAATGGCTAAGTGTCTTATTTAAGCAAATAACATTTCTTAAGAGACTGCTTTTGTAGCCTTACTTCCAAGTTTAAAAAAAAAAAAGACAATCCTATTGCAGTAGAAATCTCAGTAGCATCTATATATAGTTGCCATTTTAAAAAGTTAAGGAGTCCCCAGGTGGTGCCAACAATTAACACGCTTAGCTCCAAATCTAAAGGTTGGCGTTTTGAGTCCACCTAGAGACACCTTGAAACAAAGGTCTGGTGATCAGTTGTTGAAAACCGTATGGAGCACAGTTCTGCTCTGACACACTTAGAATCGCCATAAGTCGGAGTTGAGTTGACAGCAATTGGTTTTTTATATACTTTTACATTAATTAAATTAAACGTATTTGAATGTCTTGAAAATCAAACCACGGTCCCTCATATATCAACCCTGTTTATTAACAAAGCATGGTAAAGAGTGGCCTTGGGATATTAACATATGATGTTGGACTAGTTACTAATAAAGTCTCCAGAAACCTTAGTGATCAATAGTAACATTGTCAGCACTTAATAGGTTTTAAGGGGCACTTTTAGTGCTTGGTCTAATTTATACGTTACTATATAGGAGCTCTAGTGGCACAGTGATTAAGAGCTTGGCTGCTAACCAAAAAGTCATCAGTTTGAATCCACTAGCTGCTCCTTGGAAACCCTATGAGGCAGTTCTGCTCCATCCTGTAGGGGTGCTATGAGTCAGAATCAACTTGACAGCAACGAGTTTGGCTTTTTTGTAATAGGAAACCTGTGATGAAAATTATATCATCCCCATTTTCTCAATGATAAAACTGAAAAGTTACGTGACTTGCCCAAAATCTTAAAGATAATTACTGTGGGAGAGCAGAGATTCTCTCCCACTTCTTTCTGGCTCTGAAGCTCATGCTTTATCTCCCTCTGGAGCTCATGCCTTGTCCTTTAATTGGCCAACCCCCAGTCCAACTCCATGATTTCACAAATGAGGGCACTGAAATCTATAGATTTAAATGACATGTCTAAGGTCAATAATGTCTTGAAAGGAAAACGTTTGGCTAAACCTAAATTTAAAAAAACAACTAAAGATAACCCTAATATTTTGCTCTGGAGGTGAGATTAAAACAAGACACACACATAAGTGTACCAATACCAGTTTAATGGATTAATTTACCCAAGCTTGGTTTCTCAGTAATAGATTATAGAGCCAGTGTACTGTAGTTTCCAACTAAAAATATTGAAAAGTCATAAGGCAGTTGTGAGTTGGACTGTTACAAATATAAAAATCCTAGAAATAAAAAAAAGTTCTATATGATCGAAAAGGACACTTTCTTGGAGTAAGCTGTGGTATCGGTTACATCTTAAACCAAGTAAAGAGAGATTCCTCTTTTATCCAGCACTTTTACTGGGTGTTAAAAAGGCGAGAGTAAAAGTTACATATTTTGACTGATTTGTTAAGAACTGTATAAAATACAGGATAATTAGTTTTGTTGTTGTTGTTAGCTGCTGTCAAGTCAACTCTGACTCATGGTGACCTTATGTACAACAGAATGAAATGTAGCCTGGTCCTGTATCATCCTCACAGTCGCCGGCCGGCATGTTTGAGTCCATCACAGCAGCTGTTGTACCAATCTGTTTCACTGAGGGTCCCCCACATCCTCGTTGACCCTTTGCTTCACCAAACATGATGTCCTGTTGTAGCGACTGATCCCTCTTGATGACATGTCCAAAGCAGGCGAGTTGGACAATGTTCTGTTTCATTGGCTAATTTTCAGAAGTAGATCACTAGGCCTTGTTTTCTCTTAGTTTGGAAGCTCTGCGGAAACCTGTCTACCGTGGGTGACCCTGCTGGTATTTGAAATACTGGTAGCACAGCTTCCAGCATCATAGCAACACACAAGCCACCACAGTATGACAGACTGGTAGATTGGTGGTGGAATTACTAGTTACCAGTACTTTAATTATAGATGTAAAAATATACTAGTACTTCATTGTTAATACAGATTAATAAAAACATTTTGGTATTGTTTTTGAGGTGTGGCAATGGCAGATTTCAGTCTCACTGTGTCTTTTTTTAATTAATTGTATTTTCTGATAATTTTAACAAAAAAATAACTTTTCTCTTACAGATGCTTCAGGCATGTTCAGTTCAGCACTTACCAGTACCATATGCTGCGTTCCCACCCCTTATTTCTAGTGATCCATTTCTTTTACATCCTCCTCACCTTTCTCCACACCATCCTCCTCATTTGCCACCACCAGGCCAGTTTGTCCCTTTCCAAACACAGCAGTCACGATCGGTAGGTATCTTAAGTCTTTAATCTTCCGAGAGTGTTTAGACCTAAAAGGCAGATTAGTTGAGCAAATGTACACTGTTAAACATTTAAACACTGTAATTTTTGGTTCTTAAAAGAATTAAAGGAATTCACAGACGTACAAATTTATATAGACATACTTAGAATTATTTGAGATTTTTAAATTTTTCTGGTTATTTTATATGTCCATCATCTAATTTAAATTTGTTTTGCTTCATATTTGCAATCCTGGAAAAGGAAGCAAATCTGAAGAAAAATTTTAATTTAGTTATACTGATTTTTCCTTTTATGTATTTCTAAATTGGAAAGTAGAAATATTGTAAAATTGTTAATATTCAGTAAAATATTTGTATTAATTTATTAGCCCCCCTTCCCCCCTAACCTATGAATGAGGTATCAGAATTTTACCTTTTGATCTTCTAAATATTTCTATAACCTTGAGCCTCATTTGTTGTTCCTGAAAGATGAGACTAGGCTTGTTTTTCTTCAATGCTCTTATGAAAAACAAGTGTTAGTCTATTAGCATAATTCTATTCTGGGGCTGGAATACAACTAAGAGGCCTATTACTGTAGGGTAGGGTGGTTTAAGTACTATATAAGTGTAAGAAGCAGCACAGGAAGAAGGTCCAGTTATTTTTTGGACAGGCCAACTTTAGCATCTGAGCCATTGGGCATTAAGAGGGAACAGAAGAGATAACATGAAAATTGTTAGTGTAAGATTTCAGCCCCCTATAAAAGGAACTTTTTACAGTCTATCATAGCAGAGCTTATCTACCCTTTACTAAGGATTTACATACCATGTGA
Source organism: Trichechus manatus latirostris (assembly GCF_000243295.1). Taxonomy (NCBI): domain Eukaryota; kingdom Metazoa; phylum Chordata; class Mammalia; order Sirenia; family Trichechidae; genus Trichechus; species Trichechus manatus. The sequence continues at coordinate 25,363,933 of NW_004443952.1, forward strand.
AGTACCAGAGAGAGTAAGCTTACCTGAGGAAGGAAGCCAGAATAACATTTAAGAACATATGTTCTCAAGAGAATTAAAAACATGTCCACACAAAAATGTGTATGCAAATGTTCACAGCAGCATTATTCATAGTAGGCAAAAGTGGAAATAACCCAGATGTCCATCAGCTGATAATGAATAAACAAAATGTAGTTTAGCCATACAATGGAATATTACTCAACCATAAAAAGGAATGAAGTACTGATGCAGGCTACAGTGTGGATGAATTTGAAACATTATCCTGAGTGAAAGAAGTTAGTCACAAAAGGCCACATATTGTATGATTCCATTTATATGAAATGTTCAGACAGGCAAATCCATAGAAACAAAAGTAGATTAGTGATTATCTAGGGCTAAGGAGGGTATTGGAAGGAAATGGGAGTGACTGCTAATGGATATGGGGTTTCTTTTTGGGGTGATGAAAATGTTCTGAAATTAGTGGTGATGGTTGCACAATTCTGTGAATATACTAAAATCCATTGAATTATTCTCCTTTTCTAGTATGTGAATTATATCTGTTATTAAAAGAGCACATGTATGTGCTTTGCACAGCACTGTGTGCTTTCTGTATATATTGTCTCAGTGTTCACAACATGTTTTAAGTAGACTGTGAACATATTGATTGATTTTATAGATGCTGTGGTACTGAAGCTCTGATTAATTAATTTATCTAAAAGTCACATGGCTGATCAGTGACAGCACCGGGATTCTGTCTAATACCAAAGCCCATATTCTTTGTGCTACAGCATGGTGCCTTCTATATCTTACGCCATTTAGCCCTGCTTCTGATTTACAAGTGCACCTCATGCTGTATTTCATCTGATGAAAGTTGTGTCTGAAAATCCTGTGTGTAGGTCAGGGTACCATGAATAAAAAGTAATTGTAATGTGTATATAATTGGTTTACTAGATGATTTTGTCTTTCTATATTTGTCTCTTAAAATGAGAGAAAGTTCAAGTGGTAAATATATATATATATCCTTTAAGGAATAGTGAGAATGTTTAATAACGTGTTTTGGAAACTTTCTTATTGAAATTAAAGGTAGGAAGGTTTTACTATAGTCTGTATATCCACCTGTATGATTTTAGGTTGAATTGAATATCAAGAGATACAAGGTCTTAAAGAGGTTTTTGGAGTTTTTGAAATTTTTGTTTATTATAAAGCACAGTCTATCTAAACACTAGAAGTATGTCGATTTGCTTTTTTTTCCCCTCAGCCTCTGCAGAGGATAGAAAATGAAGTAGAACTCTTAGGAGAACATCTTCCAGTAGGAGGTTTTACTTACCCTCCATCAGCCCATCCCCCAACATTACCTCCATCAGCTCCTTTGCAGTTCTTAACACATGATCCTTTGCATCAGGAGGTGTCCTTTGGAGTAGTAAGTTTTTCGTGCTTTATTAATTGCTTTGATAACTTATTTATTTTGAGTAGTGTTTCAGTGTAACTGTCAGCATGTTTAGAATTTTAGATATTTTCTTGAAATTATTCAGTTGTAAAATTGTATTTAGAAATATACCTGAGTGTATGCTAAAATTGGAGCCCTGGTGGCACAGTGGTAAAGAGCTTGGCTGCTAACCAAAAGGTTGGCAGTTCGAATCCACTAGCTGCTCCTTGGAAACCCTGTGGGGCAGTTCTACTCTGTCCTGTGGGGTCACTATGAGTCAGAATCGACTCGATGGCAGCGGGTAGTGGTAGTAGTATGTTTAAATTGATTGTCACATCTATACTGTTAACATATAAAAAATACTAAATACCACTTAAACAGTAAACAACTTTCTAGGTTTTTAAAAAACAAGAGAGTTTATTGGACAGATTAATTAGTTGTAAAGGTAGAATGATCTTAAATCATTTGAACATTTTTCCCCTATAGCCTTATCCTCCATTTATGCCTCGGAGGCTCACAGGACGTAGTAGATATAGATCCCAGCAGCCAATACCACCTCCCCCTTATCATCCCAGCTTACTACCATATGTGCTGTAAGTTCTTTCTTATTTTAATGGGTTCTGATTTTTGACACCTGTGAGATTCTTTTTCCTTTATAAATGTTTTCTCTGTAGTGTATAACTTAGAGTGTTTTAGATGTTTATGTTTTGTTTTTACTTATGTTAAGGGGTTGGGGTTGGGGAGCCAGTTAAGGGTTAAAGAAAGGGAAGAACAAAGACATGGGACACGGGGAAAGAAGAAATTTGTGAACCAAAAAATAGGTTTAACAAATTAGTGCATGGAAAGATGATGGTTAAGATTTTTGCTTCTTTTTAACTGGTATCATTGTGATATCTCCTTTGGTTGGTTACCCAGCTTTGGGACTGTTGCTTCTCTTGGTGGGGTGGGGACGGGAAGAGAAGTTATTTCTTGTCTAAGAACTATCCTGTTAGGATTAAGTTTGTCTGCAACAGAAACACCCATGAGTTAAACATGATAGTTTTTTATTTTTCTCTCATGTAAAGAATTCCAGAAGCAGGCAATCCAAGGAGAGTTTATTAGCCCCATGACTATGAGGAATGTTGTTCTACCAACCTCAAATTTTATGGCTTCCACCACATGATCCAAGGTAGCTCCTCAGACTCTAGCTATGGCGTCCACATCCCAGCTGGCAAAAATGGATCCCTCTGCCTACCTGCCTCCCTAGAAGTTGCACATATCATTCCCACTTCCATCCCTTTGGCCACAACTTAGTCACACTACTTGCTAGGAAGGCTAGGAGATGTAATCTTTGTATCAGAGGGCCACGCGCCTATATCATACTGTTTCGACAATTGTAGTTTTGTAAGTCTTAAAATCAGGTAGTATAAGCCTTCCAACTTTGTTCTTAAAATGTCCTGTTGACTGAAGGAATGTACTAAAGTACCAATGCTAGTGTTGGTTGTTTTCACTGCAGATCAATGCTTCCGGTGCCACCTACAGTGGGCCCAACTTTTAGCTTTGAATTGGATGTGGAAGATGGAGAAGTAGAAAATTATGAGGTTAGTAGATGAACTCTGAATTAATTTGGGGAGTATTATGTGCGTAAAAGTATTGTCCTACTCAAGTGATTTCATCTAATTAAACATTTATTAAGCAAACGCTGTGCATTTTAAGATACAAATATGTCATTAAAGTGTTGAGCATTCCTAAGGATAGTTGGACATGTACCAAGCAGTCATAACAACAAGGTAGACTTTGTTGCTCTACTAGAGTTGTATACAAGTCCTGTGCGAGAATGCAGATGAGAAAAAGGTGAATTGTAATTGGGTGTTCTGAAAAGATTTGGGAGAAGCAGACATTTTTGAACTGAATCTTGATTGGGGAAGCTTTTTCATGTGTAAGATTAAGTCACGGACATGCTGGACATTCTTGAAGAATAGTGCATAGTCTGGCTAAAGTGAAAGGGAGAAAATGAAGATTTGATTGAAAAGCTCAGCTGGTTTTCCCTTCATTTCGAATGTTGTGAGAAAGGAAGGAGCCACTAGATAGTTTTGTGCTGAAAGCATCAGATCTCCGCTTTACGTCATAACTCTGCTAGTAGTTTGAAGGAATAGATGGGAGAGGATAGGAGTTGGTAGCAGAGAAACCTATTTAGGTGTCTTAATAGGCCAGGCAGTAAATTATAAAAGTATGCAAGTTCTGTACTGTGGAACTGCAAAGACAAAAAAGAGTATAGCTTTGAAAGATTTTAACATTGGCATCAATAGGATTTGGTCGCTGAATGGTTTATGGTGGTTTCCGGGTGAGGGTGGGAGGAATGCAAATGAAGATGTTCTGCAAAAGAGGGCTACAATAACTCATGGAGGAAGGCAGAATCAAAGATAACAGGAGGACTCCAATTTAGATGATGTTGACATTACTGTGTTATTTGAGGTCAGGAACATTGGAGATGCAGTCTAAGGGTTGGAAAGGCAGATTTGTATTTGGATGTGTTGAATGTAAGTGACTGTATGACTTCAATTTCATACTACCAGCTGTCCTTCTCACTTCAGCCTCATTCAGTCTCTGTTTTCACAGTATGAATTCACAGTATGAATATTTTCACAGTACACAACAGCTTTTTAGGTGAATTAAACCTGGGGATTAGGGGAGGGAAGATTATACACATATACACAATGTCTTAAGTCACCTTTGGGTTTTTTTATGCTTATGGAAGAGAGCTAGTCAAATGCTGTATTCTTCTGTAGCTATTCAAAATGCTAATATGTCACTTCTTTCCACATACATAATCACACTGCAGCCTTCCTTTGGATTTCATTCCCAGATTTTTTGGGAGAAAGGAGCTATAATAATTTCCAGGTTTTTTTTTTTTTTTCCTGCACTGTATAAATTAGTATTATATAGGTCAGTAAGAACAGGAGTTGTCTAATGCTTTAGGCATTCTGTACTAAAATTAGTCTATCATAAGGCATGTTGAGAGGGACAGCTCTTCATTAAATAGACCAGAGCATCTTTAAAGATGGCATTGATTTACAAGAAACTTTCCAGCTGTAGAAGTAATGGATAAGATATAAGTGTAATTTATTTCTAATATATTTATCAATGGAAAAAGCAATTACAGTATAAGAAAAGTATTTTGTATTTGACATTGGAATCCCTTTCTAAACTGAAATTTTGGGTTGAGTATTTTGATAATCTGCAAAGTCATCCATGAAGCCAATCAGGAAGGTAATTTTTTTTTGCTTTTCTGGTTTTATTTCCTAGTATATACCCCTATAATACTCCTAGGCCTGGCTGACTCCAGAATACTCACTGTTTTTTGAGTCTGCTCGGTACATTCTTGGTGCCTGTACTCATCTTCATCCTTCTGTTTATGAACTCACTTCTGCTTCCTTCACGTTTTGAAAATGTAGCCATCTTTCAAGACTCAGCTCAAATACTGCTACTTCTGTCAAAGACATTTCTCGTCCATCTCCCGGTTCTAAATGAGTCTCTCCCTTCTTTTTGTTCTTATAGTACTTATATGCTTGCTTAAGCACTAATCATGCCCTGCCTTCAGTTGTCTTGCCTGCTAGGTCATATAACTTTGTTAATGGTCTGATCATCATTAATACTCTTCATCCAGTAAGGGCTTAATGAACATGTTTAATTGAATAAAATAGCCCTAAATCATATTAGTTGGATTTAAGTTTCCTATAATGTATTCAAAAGAGAAGGTGTAAGTGATACATTGTAAATTTGACCTAAAATGTATATGCTAATTGTTATCAGCATCAATTGAATTTAACAGGCTATCTTCTACCATTTTGAAGGTCTAGGAAGTGCGGTGAAGGGGGAGCAGTTTATTTAGATGACCCAGTTCTATAAATAAAGCTGTCCCCAAAGCAAAGTTGTGATGGCATCTCATTAAAGCACACATACAGCTATCACAGCACTGATTATTGAGATTGTAAGAGGTTATTCTGCCCCTCTCATTGTTCGTCACCTTTTCTTTATTCTTCGTTTCCTTAATGCTGTGGCAGCCTGAGCAAAGAGGAAATGCAGCCCATAAAAGGCAGCCTAATTATGGGATAAAGCAAATGGGTAATTAAAGTCATTGAAAACTGGGAGAAAAGAGGTACTGGTATAAGAGCAGTTAAGTGTAAAAACTGCAGTATATAGCAACACATCAAATAGGTTAAAATCTTTGAATTCATAGTGATACTTCAAAAACAAAAAGAAAGGAAAAAAACCTCACTGGTCTTAGATATCCTGCCTTTTCTATATAAACTGTACTAATGAGTAAAGTTTGGTTTGGGGCAGTTGCTCAGTATAAAAGTATTTCAGCTAATAAATGAAGAAAGAATGACAGAATTAAAATACTACCATTTTGCCATCCTTAATAAACTAATGGATCTAGGCAGTGTTCATCAGTGACTGCTGACATCATAAATAGAGAGCCAACTAGACATGATGGACCTTAGGATGGAAATAGACCTCTAGATCTAACTATCAAGTTTTATAGGAAATACAGAGAACAAGGAACATGTTACACCACATACAGGTCAGGGATAGGGAATTTAGTCAGCAAAATTTAGACTGCAGGAAATTCTACAGGTCATTGACCTGGTTTGTTCAACAAATATAAGCAGGAAAAAAAAGACATGAGACGTATCAAGCAATGTTAATGTATGGATTTATTTGGATCCTGATTTGAATAAATTATTTTTAGAAGTATTCTTAAAATAATTGGGATAACCAGGGACATTTGAACACTGATTGGATATTTGATGTTTAAGAAATTATTGTTAATTTTTTAGGTGCGATGATATCATTGTGGTTATGGTTTTTGTTTTGTTTGTTTAAGTCTATCTTTTAGAACAGTGGTTCTCAACCAAGGGGCAGTAGATCTCTCCCCCACCCTACCCCCACCCCCCACCAGGAGATATTTGGCAATGTCTGGAGACATTTTTGTTTCTTACATTGGGAGGTGCCACTGACATCTAGTGGGTAGATAAAGGCTAGGGATCTTGCTAGACATCCTTCAGTGCACAGGACTGCCCCCCACAGCAAAGAATTATCCAGCCTAAATGTCAAGAGGTCTGCGAACTGTTTTAGAGACACACTGAACTATTTTACCAATGAAATAAATGCCATGTTTTAGTTTTATTTCAAAATAATTTGGATTTATGGGTGGACAGTAATAAATGAAATAAGATTAGCCATGAATGGGTTCATTACGTATTTCACTAGTGTATATATTTCTTTGTATTTTAAATTTTCCATAATAGTTTATTTTTTGAAATTAGAAAAGTTTTTAAAGATTAAAATGTTGTCTTTCCCCTCTGCAGGCCCTGCTAAACCTGGCAGAGCGACTGGGAGAGGCCAAGCCTCGAGGACTTACTAAAGCAGATATTGAACAACTTCCTTCTTACCGGTTCAATCCTAACAACCACCAGTCAGAACAGACTTTGTAAGTATATGTATATGTGTGTGTGTGTGTGTGTGTGTGTGTGTGTGTGTGTGTATATAGGCATCACGCTGTGTTAAACATCTTTTCTAGCTTTATGAAATAAAAGCTTGAGAGTCAAAAATAACTGGATAAAAATAAGTTATCTCCATTTCATACTCTAGACTATACTGTCCAATAAGGTAGACACTAATCACAAATGGCTATTAAAATTGAAATAAAATTAAATAAAAAATTAAGTTTCTTAGTCACGCTAACAGCTACCATATTGGAAAGTGTAGATGTAGAACATTTCTGTTATTTCAGAAAGTTCCATTGGACAGCTCTGTTCTGGATTTTTAGTTTTCTGTGGTTTCTGATTTAAATTTTAGAATGTTTTAATATAGATTGAAAAATCTTGTAACAAAGTTTGATGTTTCTACCTGAAGATTTTGCTTATCATATTTTTTTTAACTAGCAGCTTTAAAGTGTACGGTCCAGTGGTTTTTAGTATACTCATGGAGTTGTGTAACCATCACCATAATCAAATTGAAAACATTTTCATTAATCCAAAAAAGAAATCCTATGGCCATTAGCCATCACTCTCCATATCTCCCAACCCCCACAACCACCCCCAAGCCCTAGGCAACTACTAATCTAGTCTCTATAGATTTGTCTATTCTAAATATTTTATATAAATGGATGATATATATTCTTTTGTGACTGGCTTCTTTCACTTAGCATAACGTTGTAGCATGTATCAATACTTCATTTCTTTCATTACCAAATAATATATCATTATATGGACATACCTCATTTTATGTATCCATTCATCAGTTGATGAACATTTGGTTTGTTTCTGCCTTTTGGCTGTTGTGAATAATGCTGCTATGAACATGCATGTACAAGTTTGTGTTTGAATGCCTGTTTTCAGTTCTTTTGGATATGTACCCAGGAGTGGAATTATGAGGTCATATGGTAATTCTATGTTTTAATTTACTGAGGAACTGCCAAACTCTTTTCCATAGATACAGTACCATTTTACATTCTCACTAGCACTGTATGAGACTTCGTTTTGCCACATCCTCACCGACATTGTTGTTTTTCTTTTTTAATTAAAGCCATCCTAGTGGGTGTGAGGAGCCCCAGTGGTGCAGTGGTTAAGAGCTCCGCTGCTAACCAAAAGGTCGGCAGTTCGGATCCGCCAGCCACTCCTTGGAAACTGTACGGGGCAGTTCTAGTCTGTGCTATAGGGTGACTATGGGTTGGAATCGACTCGATGGCAACGGGTTGGGGTTTTTTATTTTTTTATTTTTTTATTTTTTGGTAGTGAGTGTGAAGTGGTATCTCATTGTGGTTTTGATTTGCATTTCCCTAATGACTGATTATTTTGATCATCTTTTTATGTGTGTTGGTCATTTGTGTATATCTTTCTTGGAGAAGCATCTTTAGATCTTTGTCCCATTTTTAATATGATTATTTGTCTTTTTATTATTGAGTTTTAATAGTTCTTTATATTTTCTAGATATAAGTCTCTTATCAGAGATATATGATTTTCAAAAATGTCTCCCATTCTATGGGTTGTCTTTTTAGTTTCCTGATGGTGTCCTTTGAAGCACATAGATTTTTAATTTTTATCGAAGCCCAGTTTACATTTTCTTTTGTTGCTTGTGCTTTTAGTGTTATACCTAAGAAACGATCGCCTAATCCACGGTCATGAAGTTTTATGTCTATATTTTCTTCTAAGAGTTTAATAGTTTAGCTCTTAACATTTCAGCCTTTGATCCATTTTGAGTTCATTTTCTATATGGTTGAGGGAAGGGTTCAACTTTATTCTCTTGTGTGGGTATGTATTACAACTAACATGGATATTAAACCAGAATTTTTTTTAATAATCTTTCAGTAAAGCAAAGCATCATCGGAGTTATTAAATGCCTTAAAATTACCACAATGATGATTTTTAGGTCATTTTTGTCTAAAAATTTAAATAGTATTTTAGTAAGTGTGATGATCAGTGATTTTTGTAGGCTTTAGTTATTGTAACAAAATAGAAAACCAGACAGGTTTATGGTTAAATGATCTTTTTGCTTTTTTTAGGTGTGTAGTATGCATGTGTGATTTTGAGTCAAGGCAGCTACTTAGAGTCTTACCCTGTAACCACGAGTTCCATGCCAAGTGTGTCGACAAATGGCTTAAGGTAAAGTGGTGGCATCTGTGAAGGAAGTAACATTGTAACATTGTTTGTTTTGTTTTTCCCCTTTTTACTGACCATAGGGTTCATGTAAAGTAAGTTTGCCTTAACATCCGTCGTTTGGTAGAGGGTGGGTAGAGGAGACAAAATTGAAACACAGCTGTCAGTATGATCTCTGCTGATGAAAGGAAAAGGTCAGTAAAAACTTAACAGAATTAGCAACATGGGAGTTATCATACAAAACCTGAAAATACATTATCTGTGCTTGACAGTTAATAATATGTCCTGACTTTGTCATGGGATGTAGGGACAAGGGCTGTGCTTGTTAGGCCACAGTTTCCTTAAGCGTTTAGAAGGGGACCTCACTGGAACTTCTTGGTTAGAGGTTTGCATGGTGAGCAAACTTCTAATGCTTTTATTTGATTCTGTAATATTGTACATCATCAGTTTGTGTATACGAAAAAAGCCCAAAGGGCACAAATTACAACAGTGATTATGCCAGGGTGAAATTATTGGAGGGGAGTCTTCTTTTGTTTGTTTGTTTAACTGTTCATACTTTCATAGTCTAAAATTATAATAGTAAAGTAAAAATGTGATGCAGTCGAAGAATTTATATGTCAATTTTTTTTTTTTACAAGACAATATTTAGATCGCTTTTATTTCATGTGATAAACGTTGAAGCAATCCACATTAGCACAAAAGCTACATTTTTCAGACTAATGGAGTAAGAGCTAAAATAGGATTTTGTGAGAGAATGGAATTCTGTATTGGATTTGCCTGTGGACTTTCAACCACAAATGTAGGAAATCTGTTGGACATTATCACTATCCCTGTCACACTCTGGGGTCTTCAGTTAAAGTAGAGCCTTATCATTTCTGGTTCCCTGCCTTATGTCATCGTGATAATCAGTCTCTTTTAGGGCCCTTGAGATCGACACCTTAGCTTTTTTTTTTTTTTTTTTTTTTTTTAATATTGTGTTTTTGGTGAACGTTTACAAAGCAAATTAGGTTCCCATTCAACAATTTCTGTACAAATCGTTGAGTGACATTGGTTACTTTCTTCACAATGTGTCAACATTCTCCTTATTTCTGTTTAGGTTGTTCCATTTCCAGTAATCTAGTTTCTGTGCCCCCTTACCATCTGATCTTTGCTTTAAAGTAACTGTTGGCCATTTGATCTCATATAGATGATCCTTTAAAGGAGCATGGTAGTCCTGGTGATACTCTATTTTGTGAGCTAATCTATTATTTAGCTAAAAGGTGACCTCGGGATAACTTTGGTTCAAGATTTTAAGAGTATCTCAGGGGCATCTTCTAGTCTCAACTGGTCCCGTAAATCTGGACTTCGAAGAATTTGAATTGTGTTCCATGTTTTTCTCCCATTCTGTCCACTTTTTTCCTTCTGATTTGGAGATAATAATATTGGGTTATATTAATTCCACAGTTTGATGAGGAAGACAGATAAGAAAAGAATGAAAATATAATCAGTCCTTTGAGTGATCATAGATTAAGGTACCCAACTTTGTTTTCTGAATCCTAAAATCTTAACTTTTAAGCAAAAGAAAGCAATTAGATGTGCAAAGCCCTGATGCATGAGAACAAAGGGTAGTCAGAATATCACAGGTTCCATGTGGCTGATAGCTGGAGAATGAGGGAGAGTGGCAAGAGAAGAGAAATCCAGAGATACAACCAGTGACCAGCTCATTGAGGACTGTAGTGTGAAGGAGTTTGGACCTGATCCTGAAAGCAACAGGGAATGATATGACTGAGGTTGTGTTTTAGAAAGATCACTAGCCACCGTGTGAAGAATGGAATAGAAGAAGTAATTTCTGAGAAATAGGGAGATGAGTAAGGACAGTTTGGGCCAGAGGGGGAATGGACAGTGACAATTGGATAAAAGAAGAGGACAGAGTTGAAAGTGACCGTAATGTAGAAATGAGAATATTTGGTGAAAATGGGTTGTAGGACGCAAGAGAGAGCAGCTGATGCTTGTTTTTTCTGGCTTCAGCAAATGGTGGTGTCATTTGCTGACATGGAGAAAGAAAAGGTTTAGGAGCCAAGGAAGGGTTGAGTAAGACCCACGAGTATAGACATGTGATCGTCTACTATTTTATAGTCAGGATTTCTTAACTGCCACCGGATGTTTTCTGTGGCTTCATTAAGAATAGCTGAGGCTTTAAGTCAGTTATTAAATTTGTCTGAACTGGCATTGGGTAATCTTGTCAATATGTTGGAACAAACCTATTTTAAAAATCAGTCATAGGCTCTTAATTGAAGTGCTTTTTGTTTTTTTAAAGACAAATGATTGTACCTCTTTAAAGGTACAAAGAACATAAAAACTACATGGGAAGTAAAAAATAGTTGCCTTGCTTTTAATATGTTTCATTGTTTAAGTCACAATTGAGACAGATTTTCTCTTACTTTTGTTTTATAGGCAAATCGAACTTGCCCAATTTGCCGAGCTGATGCTTCAGAAGTGCATCGGGATTCAGAATGACCAACCTAAGAGCACAAATATAGTTTGGGTGTTCCTTATCACATGTATATACGGACTATCCATTGAACTTAATCTGTGTGGCTTCCAGCCCTCACTTTACCAAAAGGGTCAATGGACCTTTCTTTGCACTGTGTGACTTAATCAACTATAAAAGCTTACAATTAGTCTTCACAATTATGGGATTGTTATACTAACCGTGTGATTGGAACTCCAAAGACTTTCTTTAGCTTAATTTTGTGTGTGCACTAACATTCCCTGGTTTTTGTGTGATCATTCCGAGTGTTGCTGCAAGATTACAGTGGACGTGATCTTTTAGCATGTGCTTTTATAAAGTGGTAGCTCCAGATGATATAGCAATCTACCTTATATAGAGCCTTCAGAAACTGTGAGTGGAAATGAATGCAGTGTATGCCTGTTGGCGATAAATGTCTCTGTATGAGAGAGAGAAAGTGTGTGCAACTACTTGTGAGAGGGCATGGTAGCTAATGTGTGTATGAGATCCTATATACCAGCATGTACCAAGAATGTGTGTGTAGTTTTAATTATGCTGCAATGTATAATCTGGTGTGTTATTTAAACAGCACTAGTACTGTACACTGGTTTTTTCCCCCTTGTGTTTGCTGTTGCACACTGACTGCTAAGGGTGCATCCATTATAAGCATTGAATACTCCATCCCCTCCCACCCCACAATGAGTGGAATGAGAAAAGCCTTCGTCCTTTGCTTTAGGCAGCTGTCACCTTCTCTTCATTGGTGGTCCTAAGTGGGTCACTTAAGAAAAAAAGTGTAACAGATTCTCACTCCATGAACCTGATTTTTTTATTCTATTGTGAAAAAGAAATTTTTAAATCTCCAACTTGCTGTTTCCAAAAAGAAGGTGCAATATCATACATCATCAATTAGCAATATTAGCATTTCAATCAATGATTTGAATGTCGATGCTTTCTTGTTTTTCCTTTACATTTCCAGTAAGCTTGTTACAGAAAGTACCTGTGATTTTTTTTTTTTTTTTTAATGTTTAGATTTGTAGTCTATTTTGAAGATATTTGAGTAATATATTTCTAAGAATACCACTGGTCCCATGAAGTCTCACTTCTTGGACTTCTACTAGAACAACATCTGTTACTAACTCGGCTTGACTCCTGAGATGTGTTCTTTGTTCAAGGTCCCATAGACAACTAAATTGATTTAAGAAAACTGTACTCCTTTTTGTATTAATTCACCGGCCAAGCTCAAATTCTGAAAGTTGTCTAGTTCTTCTTCCCTCAGTAAATGCGCTTCTCATCGAAACCCTGTGTCCAGGATGGATCAAGTACTGTGATGGCTCGTGTTCCTTAGACCTGATTTGCTTTGACGTTTCATTGTTTTTCCTTTAAATTTGTGTTTGAATGAGAAAAGTTTAATACAACAGGTGTCCAGAATACTTGCAGTATAAATGAAGATTTGATTTTTGTATAAAAAAAATAATGCTGTAAAACAGGAATTGACCTTCATTTAGTTGATCTGACATAATACATAGCTGTGTGTTTTTTTTAAATAGGTTCATTGACTGTAATTAAGATTGTTTAAAGTCATTTTTTTCTCCATTGTTTAGATTCCTCTCATTCGGTTAGTGTATTTAGCATTGTCTGCCTCTTCCTGATGTCACTGCTTTGTTCGCAATAGCACAAGCTGCATAATTACAAGCAGGACTGTGATAACTTGCTTCCACCCTCACTCCGCTTTCATTTGGCTCTGTGTCGGTTTTCTCTTCAGACAGTGTTAACTACTCGTTACTGCCATGCTGCTTGCCCTCCTTTGAAGTCTCTATAAGCTCATCACAGCCTAGAGTTCAGTAAAGTCAATTCACACAGAAGCACAATTTTGCCTTTTTCCAGACACTGTTGCCTCTATCTAGTTATACAAATAGGATTTTGCATACTTTGTGTTTGCCCGTAGATTTGTCAATGCATCAGAAATACATCTTAACAGTAGGATAACCCCACCTGCTCCTGATGAATAAAAACTTAAAGACCAAAATTATTGGCATAATAATCAGCTGCATACAAATCATGTATAGTTTTAATCTTTTTTTTTAATTAAAAAATCATGTTTAAAGTGGCAAAGGCCCATCCATCTTTACATAGAATTTTATATAGCTTCAAAAAGTTTCTATCTGTACAGATCTAACATAACACTACTACACTCAGTATTCATTTTATTGAAGCATGCAAGTAAAGCACTTTTTCTAATTTATATAGAGATACCTACTTAACAAGGCACATTGTACTAATAACTAGGAAAAGTAGCTTTTTCTTCCCTCCCTCCAATTGAATTCTTGTCATAATGTCCCTTTTCCAGTAAATTTTTGAGAGGCAGTTGGCAATTTAGGAGGCAGCAGGGTCTGTTTTGGTAAAATCCCAAGTTTAATTGTTGCACTCTTGTGACTGATCTCTCTTTGGGAATGTCTTTTCTTTGCATGGGGCTCTTAGAGATGTGTGCAGTCTTGCTTATGAAGTGGTTAGTGTGTAATAGGAGCACACGTGCATGTGTTCTGAACCAGCTCAGACTAGCCACAGTGAGCAACTTCGTGGCTAGCAGAAGAGGAAGAACAATTGATTGATGCCTGACTGTCTTCACTTGGGTGATGCACCAGATAGCAGGCAGATGTTGGTTGGTTGCCTTCCTCCTCTTTTCTTCTAAAACAATATTGGCTTTACCATCTTAACTCTGCTGTGGGTTTTTTTGGTTTTGTTTTGTTTTTTGCATATGAATTGTCAACTTTGATTTTTTTTTTTTTAACCACCCCCCCAAAAAAAGTCAAGGCCTCCAGGTATCAAGATCTCATATTAGGATTTCCTGTCCTGAATTTTTTTTCTTAAAGCAAAATCTGGAAAATGTGAACACATGTTTAGATTTTATACAGTCTCTGAAATATGATTTGTTAAGATTTTTAAATTTGGACCTCTTATAATATTTTGAATGAGATCTGCCAACTCACAAGAATCTTTTTCACAGATATCTTTAGGCCTTCCTTCATTAGGAAGCTGTTTTCCCCCTGTTGGTACATTTTGTTACCTCATTTTGCTGTTTCAGATTATGAAAGCTTACAGGGGTGTTTTTTGGAATCATTTGCTGAGTCGTTTTCTCAAATCATATTCCATTGTTATCAGTTAACATAATTTTAAATGTACGTATTATAAATATCTGTAACCAAATCATTTGAAGGCTTGATAAATTTTTAACAAAGTTTGTACATTTTTTATGAAAGTTACTAGTAATGCTTTACTAAGTAGTGCAATGAATTTTTATTTTTAATCCCTGTGCCCAATTTTGGAGTTGAGAGGGTTGTTGGTAATAAATGTATGATGTACACTTAAAACATTTGTTGTCTTTGATGTTACTGTGTTAGGGAAGGGCAGGGGTTTTATGTGCTTGTGAGGGGTGAAGATTCCAGCAGGAAGATAGAGCTATTGTGCTACTAGCTGCCGGGTTTAATTTTTAGACTGTATTTCAGATTTTACTTCTACATTTGTGTAAACAGCTTAGAAACACAAAAGCAACTAGCATTATAAAATAGAGTACATATTTATATTTTTTAAAAGGCCGAAAAGATAGCTAAAACTGTATCCACACATGTGGTATATGCATATTAAACAGAGATACATACATAGGTAGATAACTAGAGTTCTTTCTATATATGTTAACCATATGATGCAGGACACAAGATTACAGTAGTTAACTGGGCAAATTTGCCCACGTTAGCCACAGTTTATGTCAAACTTTTGTCAATGTAATTTGGAAAGGGGAGTCTGCTTGTCATTTTCATACATGTTTGTATAATTGCTTTCCTTTGACTTGAAAAGGAAGAAAATAAAAACCCACTACTTATATACATGCTGACTGTGTTACTTGAGAAGGAAAAGTAGAAAAAAAAAAATACAAAGAAATAATAGATTCCAATTCTCTTCCCTAATTTGGGAAGGTCATTCTTTGGCTTAAGGGAAAGTGATGTGCTCTGGCTGGCTCCAGTACTCAATTAACAAGAGCTCTGAGGCAGTCAGAAAATTGACCAAGTCCTGAATTTTTCCCCTCATTTTTGTCGCCTGCTTGAAAGAGTACTTGTATTAGACTTCGAGTATCTCAGTTGGACCGTTCCATCACACCTTATATAAAAGAATTAAAATGCATCAAAGACCTAAATGTAAGAGTTAAAAATATAAATGTCTTAGGAGAAAACAGGACTAAATCTTTTTGACCTTGGATTCGGTAATAGTTTCTTAGTAATGACACCAGAAGCACAAACAGCAAAATAAACTGGACATCATAAGAATTAAACATGTGCTTTAAAAGGACACCATTAAGACAGAATGTGAGAATACTTTTGCAAATCACAGCATATTTGGTAAGGGATTTGTATCTAGAATACATACAAAATTATTGCAACTCAATAAATCCAAAATGGGACAAAGGAGCAGAATAGCTATTTCTCCAGAGAAGATATACAGATGGCCAGTGAGCACATTAATATCAGTATCATTAGCCATCGGGGAAATGCAAATCAAAACCACAATGAGATACCATTTCACACCCTGGTGATGCAGTGGTTAAGCACTCAGCTGCTAACTGAAAGGTCACCAGTTGCTCCATGGGAGAAAGATGTGACAGTCTGCTTCCAGAAAGATTACAGGCTTGGAAACCCTGTGGGCCAGTTCTACCCTGCCCTGTAGGGTTGCTATGAGTCAGAATCAAAGTGTTGGTGAGGATGTGGAGAAATGAGAACACTTCTACACTGTTGATAAAAAAAAAAAAAAACAAAAACCCATTGCCATCGAGTAGATTCCAACTCGTACCGACCCTATTAGGACAATAGAACTGCCCCATAGGGTTTCCAAGAAGCTTAACCACTGCCACCAGGGCCCCCACATTGCTGATAGTAATGTAAAATGGTGCAGCCCATTTGGCAAACAGTTTGGCAGTTCCTTAAAAGGTTAAACATAGAGTTACCATATGACTCAGCAATTCAATCCTAGGTATATACCCAGGAAAAATGAAAACATCTCCACACAAAAACTTGTACAGGAATGTTGAGTGTAGCATTATGCATAACAGCCAAAAAGTGGGAAAAACCCAAATGTCCAGCTGATGAATGGGTAAACCGAATGTATATCCATACAATGCAATATTACTCAGCAATAAAAAGAAGTACTGATACATGCTACAATAATGGATGAAATTTAAAAACAAGCTAAATGAAAAGGTAGTCACAAAGGACCGCGTAGTGAATGATTCTATTTATACGAAATGTCCATAATAGCGAGCCCTTGTGGCATAGTGGTTAAGAGTTCAGCTGCTAACCAAAAGGTCAGTAGCTGAATCCACCGGCCACTCCTTGGAAACCCTATGGGTCAGTTCTCCTCTGTCCTATGGGGTCACTATGAGTTGGAATAGACTGGACGGCAACGGGTTTGGTTTGATTTAGGTCCATAATAGGACATCTACAGAGACAGTAGATTAGTGGTTGCCTAGGGCTATGGAGGACAGGTGAAGTCGGGGATGATGGCTAAGAAATGTGAGGTTTTTTCAAAGGTTATAAAAGTGTTCTGAAATTGTAGCTATGGATGCACTTTAAATGGGTGAATTTTATGGTATGTGGATTACATCTCATTGTGTTAAAAGCACAACTGTCTATACCTAGAATGTCTACAATTAAACAGATTAACAATACCACGTGTTGGTGAAGATGTGAAGCAACTGGAACTCTCATACACTACTGGTGGGAAAGTAAATTGATACATCTGCTTTGGAAAACTGACATTATCAACTAAAGCTGAGACTACCCTGTAACTCAGCAATTCCTCTCCTAGGTATATACCCAAAGAAATGCATGCATGTGTACACCAAAAGGCATGTGCAAGAATGCTTATACACTATAGTACCCAAACTGGAAACAACCCAAATTTTCATCAACTGTAGAATGGATAAATTATGATTGTTTCAGAAAGGTATACAGCAAAGAGAACGAATGAACTACAACTACACAGAACAACATCGATAAATCTCACAAATACAGTGAACAAATTTTAGAAAGTTCAAAAACAAGATTAATCTATGATATGAGAGGCCATGATAATGGTTCCCCTTGGCAGGCGTAGTAGCGACCAAAAGGAGGCAGAGGGCACAGGTGTGCGTCTGGGGTGTTGGTAATGTTCTGTTCCTTGATCTGTGCTTGGATGCACAGCTGGTTCAGACTGAGAAATTCATTGTGCTGTATTCTTAGGATTAGGGAGTTTTTAATGTATATATAATTTTA
>NW_004443952.1:25385433-25416492 GCF_000243295.1 Trichechus manatus latirostris
CATAAAACAACATGTGTACTACTGTTTCATGAGAAACTATTTGTTCTGTAAGCCTTCACCTGAAGTACAATAAAATATAA
Organism: Trichechus manatus latirostris; assembly: GCF_000243295.1. Lineage (NCBI taxonomy): Eukaryota > Metazoa > Chordata > Mammalia > Sirenia > Trichechidae > Trichechus > Trichechus manatus. The sequence continues at coordinate 25,385,514 of NW_004443952.1, forward strand.
AAAATAAAAATAAAAAAACAAGTGGTAGTCCCCATTATCTGACTAACTTAATAGAACCCACAGCTATACAGTCCATGAGGTCAAATGAGTTTTTATCATTTTAAACGTGGATGGCAAAGATTGTGAGGATGGCCGAGCATCCGGCAGTATTTTGTTCTGTTGTACATAAGGTCACTGTGAGTGGGAACTGACTTGATGGCACCTAACAGCAACAATAGGTACAATGATATACCCAATGCTGCATGCCGTAAAACTAAACAAGCCCCCTAAATCAAACACTCCCCTGTCCCAAAACATCTATGTTTTGAAATTGCTTTTTAGTTAAAAAGTATCAGAGCAGCAATATTTCTAGAATATTGCCACCATGCTGAAAGATAAATATTTATGCATGGCATCTACACCAGGGGGCACTGTTGTACAAAACCAAGTCTCAAAAGCCTTTAATGCACAGGTCAGAATGGATGATTATAAAAGTACAAAATGTGCTTTAATATTGCTTTTGTTCACCGAAAGCATACATTAGAAACCTCTTCCCCACCCCAGCCCTAAACAGCTCAGAGACTCATTCCTTCCTAAGAATGTTGATCTTATTCCATAGAGTGGGGCTTCTAAACATGTACATGGTTTTTGAATGTGTAACTTAAAAAACTTTTTTTTTTTTTTAGTTCTATTTTAAAATGCAACTTTTTTTAGGAACTCAACTACCATGCTCCTTCCACATACACATAGGTGCGGCTGAGATTAGGGCTACTATTTCTGCCCAAACCTGTCCCTACAAATTTAAGTTTACCAATGGCTTCTTAAATGTCAAGTCTAATAAACACTTTCCAGCCTTTGTCTTACTGGACTTCTCTGTGGTATATGACACCGCTCTCCTATCTGAAAGCTGTGTCCCTTTGGCTTTCATGGTACTTGTCTTACTCTGTTTTCTTTGTGTCTCTCTGAGCTGCTTCTCTCGTCTGTGTTTCTTCTCTTTGGCACGTCCTAATATTAATCAATTAATATGAAGGGCAAAGGAGAATTGGAAAGAAGTGGGCCTCTAATGACATTGTTGGATGCCTGCATTGAGTAATCCCAAAATCCACAATCTGTCTGACTTCTGGCTATGTGAACCAGCAAAGCTCCTTCACAGTTTACCTCTGTTCAATTTGGTGTTTCTGTAACCTTCAAAATGAAGTGTCAAAACTGATATAACCACATACATCCTCTGGGGTTCATGATTTCATAAATATAGCCATTTGTTTAAACAGTGCCAAATGTTTAAACAGAAGCAGCACTAGTATTTGAGATGAAAGATGATTTATTCAAATCCTTCTCTAAACACTGAAGTTCTCAACCAAAGTCCTTACCCCAAGGCAACCCCTCCACTCCTGTTTTTCACTATCACCCATATATCAATAATTACTGAATTTGCCACTCTCCTGAGCCTCAGACTGAGTGTCCTCCAGGCACCTCAGAATTCAACATGTCCTGACCTGCACTCACCCTCCTCCCCTACCTTCTGGGCTCCCTGTGTTCTCTGACTTGGTCAGTGGCACCATCCTCATCCAAGCCACCCAAGCTCACCAAGTCAAACAAGTTTCCCCAGGTGCCTCCCTCTTCCTTACCTGTACCTCCCATCAGTCACCAAGTCTAGCAATTTTTGGCTTCTAAACATTTCTCTGTTCTGCCCCTTTCTCTCGGTCCTTTTTATCACTGCCCTAGTTTAGGCCCTCTTCATTTCTCTCCAGAATTACTAATCTATTAAATCATGTTTATTGCTTTTTCTGATGGATATCTTTTACATAAAATTGGGATCTTGCTGTATACACAGCATGTCAAGTGAAAAGAAGGGATGTCTTAGGCTGGATTTTCTAGAGAAGCAAAATCAGTAAAGCATATAAATATATGTATATAGAGAGATTTATATCAAGGAAATGGTTCACACAGTTGTAGAGGCTGGAACGTCCCAAGTCCGTAGGTCAGGATAGAAGCTTCTCCTGATTCACGTAACCGCAGGGGCTGGCGAACCCAAGATCGGCATGTCAGACAGCAGGGCTCTTGCTCAAAGGCTACAATGATTGACGAATCCCAAGAGCAGCAAGCAAGATGGCAGGTAAACTGCTAGCTCAAGTCCCAAGAACTGGAGGTCAGACAAACAGGAGCCAGCTGCAGTATCCAGAGCAAGCAAAAGCCCATGAGTCTTGCCAAAAAGTCCACTCATATACTGGATGCAGGCCACATCCCCAAGGAAACTCCTTTTCAACTGATTGGCTGCTCACAGCAGATCCCATCATGGAAGTGATCACAACATCATATGACTGCCAAACTACAGCATAACTGCCAAACCACTGAGAATCATGGCCCAGCCAAGTTGACACATAACCTTATCAGTGTCCACCCCTTGTCAACTTGGCACCTGTACACATCTCCTTAAACCATGCACAGTCTCTGAATAAAGACAATTATAAAGTCATACTTGTGCCTAACATGATACAAGGAACACACATACAACCGAATATGAAAAAGCCCTGTTAACATCTTATATTTTATAAGTGAAGAAAACAAAAATATTTGATGCACACATACAAGGAAGAAATACTCATAACAATTACAGTCTTCATTTCTGCAACTGGTCACATGGTCATAACTCATATTTAGAAATACCTTCTTCCACCACCCATTCCATATCCCTTTGCCCTCAGCAGGCACCTCAGCTGGTTGTGGTTCTTTGCCTGGTGGGGTGACCCAAACTTTCCTCCCTGAATGGTCTGGGCCATTCATAGTCATGTCAGAATTGAGTTGCTGTCGTTTTCCATTGACTTTAATTACAGTGCATGGTAGTACTAAGAGCTACCCTAAGGAATTTCCTGTATTCCAGGGATACTCTTTACCTCCATTATGTAAAATCGATCCGATTTCCTCTTGGTAATCAGGATCAACCACACCAGCCAGTATGATAACTCCCTTCTTTGCCTGTTGATCCAGAGTCATAAGGAGCCCAAAGTGGCCAGGTGGCATTCTTAGCTTCCAGTTCAATGGAATCAGTGATGTGTCTCCAGATGGGAACATTCTTCTCTTTGAAACTAAGACCTCTAGACCCACAGAGCATAAGGCCACAAAGACAAGAAGCAAAAATTTTGCCAGTGGGTCACTAGGGGTAGTGTGGTACCACTCCTATTTCCACCCCTTGACGCCTGGACCCATGAATCCTGCCTATGGAAGAAACAGCACCATATACTGGATGATGGTTTAGAGCATATATAGTCACCAGGAGAACATTACCCCAACCCTGGAAGGTATTGCCACCTAGCTGGCCCCATAATTGTGTCTTTAGGAGGCTATTCCATTGTTCTATCGAGCTAGCTGCTTCAGGATGATGGGGAACATGGTAAAACCAGAGAAATCCATGAACATGGGCCCATTGCCACACTTCATTTGCTGTTAAGTGAGTCATTTGATTCGAGGCAATGCTGTGTGGGTGCCATGATGGTGGATAAGGCATTCTGTAAGTCCACAGATGGTAGTTTTGGCAGAAGCATTGCGTGCAAGGAAGGCAAATCCATATCCAGAGTAAGTGTCTATTCCAGTAAGAACAAAATGCTGCCCTTTCCATGATGGAAGTGGTCCAATGTAATCAACTTGCCACCAGGTTGCTGGCTGATCACCTCGAGGGATGGTGCCATATCAGGGACTTAGTGTTGGTCTTTGCTGCTGGCAGATTGGGCACTCACCAGAGGCTGTAGCCAAGTCAGCCTTGGTGAGTGGAAGTCCATGTTGTGGAGCCCATGCATAACCTCCATCCCTGCCACTATGGCCACTTTGTTCATGAGCCCATTGAGCAATGACAGGAGTGGCTGGGGAAAGCGGATGACTGGTTTCCACAGAATGCATCATTTATCCACTTGATCATTGAAATCCTCCTCTGCTGAGGTCACCCTTTGGTGAGCATTCACATGAGACACAAATATCTTCACTTCTTTGGCTCGTTCAGACAGGTCTATCCACATACCTCTTCCCCATACTTCCTTGTCTCCAATTTTCCGATCATGTTCCTTCCAAGTCGCTGACCATCCAGCCAAACCATTGGCCACAGTCCATAAATCAGCATATAATTGCACATTTGGCCATTTCTCCTTCCAAGCAAAGTGAACAACCAGGTGCACTGCTCAAAGTTCTGCCCATTGGGAGGATTTTCCTTCACCACTGTCCTTCAGGGAAGTCCCAGAAAGGGAGTATAGTGCTGCCGCTGTCCACTTTTGAGTGGTGCCTGCATATCACACAGAACCATCTGTAAACCAGGCACAAGTTTTCTCTTCCTCAGTCAACTGATCATAGGGAACTTCCCATGAGGCCATAGATGCAGACTGGGAGATGGAAGATAATGTGACAGGAGTGGAGACCATGGGCATTTGGGCCACTCCCTCATGAAACTTACTTGTGCTTTCAGGTCTGCTTAGGCCCGATTTCGTATATACCACTTCCATTTAATGATGGTTACTGTGCATACCCGACTTTATGGCTCTGTGGCTCAGACAACACCCGATTCCTGATGGGCAGTTCAAGCCACATGGTGACTTGGTGTCCCATGGTTAAGTGTTCAGTCTCTACTAAGGCCTGGTAACAAGCCAAAAGCTGTTTCCCAAAAGGAGAGTAGTTATCTGCAGAGTATGGCAGGGCTTTGCTCCAAAATCCTAAGAGTCTGCACTGTGATTCACCAATAGGGGCCTGCCAAAGACTCCATCTCTATCTGCCACTGATACTTCAAGCACCATTGCACGGCAGCCTGAATCTGTTGTACAGCTGCAGTGGATTCATAACTTTTGTGTGTGGCCTTTCTATCCATAGTCTTGTAACTCTGACCCAGGTGATTGGGCAGGACTGTGTGATAAGGTAGCAAGGGGATTGGTCAGTTTTGCCTTAAAAGAGAGCCAATTCCAGAGCAGAGTAGAGGGTCCTCCTACCACCACAGAGGAACAGCTAGGAGCAGAGAGTGCATCCTTTGGACCCAGGATCCCTGTGCTGAGAAGCTCCTGGAAGCTGGAGACCGAGAGAGAGAGAGCAAGCTGTAACCCCAAAGATAGTGAGAAGTGGTGGCAGGAGAGACCCTGGAGCAGAGACCTTGGCAGCAGGAGACAGTGCGGTAGGCTTACAGGCTATGGAGAGTGAAAGCTGAGTGTCGTTGGGAAGAGGCCTAGGGCCAGGGAGAGGTATGCCTGTGAGCATGATTGGGAAGAGGCTGACCTAATGGAAGAACTGTATCCTGAGTGTTCCTGAGCCTGAACTGTAACTGTTACTTCCCTAATAAACCCCATAATCGTGAGTATGGTCTGTGAATTCTGTGTGGCCACTGCAATGAATTATCAAACCTAGAAGAGAAGTAGAGTGCTGTGCAAGGAACAGTTGGTATCAGAATTAGTAAAGATGGTGGAGAGAGGAGGCATGTCTGACCCCCGCCTCATAGGAATCAGCCTTGAGCTATTAGTCTTGGTTCTCCTTCCCCCTTGTGAAGTTAGAGAAGGTCAGACATTGCCCCCGTGCTGTTTTTACAAGAGCCTTCTCTTGTTCTGGGCCACACTCAAAACTAGCAGCTTTTGGAGTTACTTGATAAATAGGCCACAGTACCACACCTAAATGAGGAATGTGCCGCCTCCAAAATCCAAAGAGGCCCACTATGCCTTGTGCCTCCTTTTCAGTTGTGGGAGAGGCCAGATGCAATAACTTATCCTTCACTTTAGAAGGAATATCTTGACATGCCCCACACCACTGGACTCCTAGAAATTTCACTGAGGTAGAAGGTGCCTGAATTTTTGTAGGATTGATTTCCCACCCTCTAGGACGCAAATGTTTTACCAATAAGTCCAGAGTCATTGACACTTCTTCCTTACTAGGTCCAGTCAACATAGTATCATCAATGTAATAGACCAGTGTGACGTCCCGTGGAAGGGAAAGGCGATCGAGGTCACTGTGGGCTAAATTATTACATAGGGCTGGAGAGTTGATGGAGCCCTAAGGTAGGCAACTGAAGGTGTATTGCTGGCCTTGCCAGCTGAAGGCAAACTATTTCTGGTGGTCCTTCGAAACATGTATGGAGAAAAAGGCATTAGCCAGATCAATAGCTGCATAGCAGGTACTAGGAGATGTATTAATTTGCTTAAGCAATGAAACTACATCTGGAACAGCAGCTGCATTTGGAGTAACCACCTGGTTAAGTTTTTGATAATCCACTGTCATTCTCCAAGATCCATCTGTTTTTTGCACAGGCCAAATAGGGGAGTTGAGTGGGGATATGGTGGGAATGACCACCCCTGCATCCTTCAAGTCCTTGATTGTGGCAGTAATCTCTGCAATGCCTCCAGGAATGCAGTATTGCTTTTGGTTTACTATTTTCCTAGGTAGGGGCAGTTCTAATGGCTCCCACTTGGCTTTTCTTACCATAACAGCCCTTACTTTATTTGTCAGGGTTCCGATGTGGGCGTTCTGCCAGTTACTGAGTATATGTATTCCAATTATGCATTATGGAACTGGGGAAATCACTACAGGATGGGTTCAGGGACCCACTGGACCTACTGTGAGATGGACATGAGCTAAGACTCCATTAATAACCTGACCTCCATATACCCCCACTGGGACTGGTTGGCCACAGTGACATTTTGGGTCTCTTGGAATTAGTGTCAGTTCAGAGCCAGTATCCAGGAATCACTAAAAATTCTGATTATTCCCTTTTCCCCAATAAGTGGTCACTCTCATAAAAGGCCATAAATCCCTTTGGGGAAGTCTGGGAGAAAGATTAACAGTGTAAGTTCTTGGCAGTGCGTTGGAGTCCTTCCTCAAGGGGACCTGGCCTCCCCTTCATTCATGGAGTTGTGGGTCTTTAAACACGCTCAGTTGGGAATTGATTGAAGGGTCCTGACTCTCTATTCTGGTGATTTGAGTTAGACTGCTGTTCACTTGTCCTAGAATTCTTCCGCTTGTACAGATCAAGTAAATATTTAGTAGATTTCCTATCTATTTCACTCCTAGGGACACCATGACTAAGTAGCCAATGCCATAAGTCCATATGAATCAGATGATTCTGATTACTGCTTTGAGTCCACTTTTCATTACAATAACCATGCCCACCTTCTCCTTGTTGATTGAGTGCCACAACTTAGCCCCTACTACCACTGGGTCCAATCAGCCCCATTGTAGTTAAACCAAAACTAAACCCATTGCCTTTCATTCAGTTAGGCAGTTGCCACTGTCAAATCTGACTTACATAAAATAGGAATCATGGCAGTCTTCAAGGATGCTGGGGCTCGCTTCACAAATTTGTTCCTCACCATTGTGGTAAAATGTGTGTCCTCTGGGCACTCCATGTGTGAGTCTGTGGGTCTAACCTGATAAATCCACTCTAACATGTCAATTTCCCTAAGCCTTTGGAAACCTCCTTCTACAGTATACCAGGGCAAGTCTAGTACTTCAACTTGATTTAGTGTAGGCCACTGCATAATCCATGTTTCAGCCACCCGACCAAATAAACTATTAGATCTTTTCCTAATTTCTCAAGCTGAAACATTGAATGAAGAATCTGTGCTTAGTGGACCCATATCAATAAACTCAGACTGATCTATCTTTATGTTCCTTGCACCATTATCCCACACCCTAAATAGCCATTCCCACACATATTCCCCAGGTTTCTGTTTGTACATACTAGAAAAGTTAAGCAATTCTTTTGGAGTGTAGCATAACACCTACTGGGTCACACTTTGTACTTCATCTTTTGGGGCTTGCTGGGACTTAAGTCTAGTTATAGGTCTAGAAGCCAAAATGGGTGGTGGGGAAGTGTTTTGAGAACATTCAGCATTGTCTTGTAAAACACCTGCCTGAGGTGATGCCCTAGGCAATGATTCAGACAAAGTCTCTTTAGACACAGCTGAGTTAATCTCATCAGATGAAGGTGAAGGGGCTAATGGTTTTACTAGGGAGGGTGACTTAGCAGGCAAACATGGAGTTATCTCTGCAGATGGGAGTGAGAGGGCTGGTTCTGTTGGCAGGAGTGATTCAATGGAATTTAGGGGCTCAGTGTCTCCAGCTTCCTGATTAACTGCCCATGTGTCCCCATCCCAAGTTTCAGGATCCCATGTGTCCCAATCAATGCCCTCATTTTAACTTCAGACAACTATCAATGTTGGCAATTGAGTTGGCATTGTAATTCAGCCACTCTTACAATAAGACTCTAGGTTTGGTTTTCAGCAGTATTAGCTCTGTTACTACAAGAAATAAGGCTTTCTCTCAAGGCACTCTGAAGCCCTGAGCTCCTCTCTTTCTTTCACCAGTTTGTCTAGCAAAAGTAGGACCAATCAACCAGCTGCCTTGTACTTCTCATTCTGACAAAATTGTAGAAAGGTATCGCACATGCAGTCACCCAGAGCCTCACCTTTCACCAATATCTGATCTATTGGTGGTGATATTTTGCATATTTGTATTGCCACCTCATGCCGTGGTTACCAGGTGCTCTGTCTTCGTGTCTGCATTCTTTGGTGGCTGTAGTCCAAGATGGTGAATCTGGCCATGTTAGCTGGTAGGGAAACTCCACTCTGTAGGTCTCCTCATTCTCTGTTGTCTATCAGTTTCTTATTCCATTCCATGCTTGATCAAGTTGTTTATTCCTTCATTTGGTGCTTAGGGTTCCAGGATTGATGTCTGTATCTGTTTTACTTAGTTTTTTGGGTCTTTGCTGCAGAGGGATGGCATGGTGCTTCTGTCTATAGCTCCATGTTGGCTCTGCCTCCTTCATATGCTACATTAAAAATGGAAAATAAAGTAATAAAAACACATATACAATGATCACATAACAATAAATGGTTAGCTCTAGGGAGTAACACTAGGAAAACATTATTTCTAACAATTTCATTATTTTTGTTATATTTGAATTTTTATGTAAACATGTTTTATTTTTAGAAGCAATAAATAAATAAATAAATCCAAAGATAGCATTTTAGGAAATAAATAAATAAAATAGAGCTACCTAAAGGAAAAGCTTCCCCCTTCCCTGCCCTCGCTTCATTTAAACACAGAACCCTGACTAGTTAGGTAGGACAATGACTCACTCAAAGAAGAATTGATGCCTTAGAATTACGGTGTTGGTGAAGAATGTTGAATATACCGTGGACTGCCAGAAGACCAAACAAATCTGTCTTGGAAGAAGTACAGCCAGAATGCTCCTTAGAAGCAAGGATGGCAAAACTTCATCTCACATACTTTGGACATGTTATCAGGAGGGACCAGTCCCTGATGAAGGACATCATACATACTTGGTAAAGTAGAGGGTCAGTGAAAGAGAGGAAGGCCCTCAACAAGATGGATTGACACAGTGGCTGCAACAATGTGAAGATGGCGTGGGACCGGGCAATGTTTTGTTCTGCTGTACATGGGGTCTCTGTGAGTTGGAGCTGACTTGATGACATCTTACAACAACAGCAACATGACTCACAGTCCTGGCTCTTTCCCCCAGCTGTGGGAGAGCTGCCAGAAGCAGAAGAATTTTTCTTTTCTCTGGCTGCACATACCCAGGAGGGGGCTTCCAGCCAAGACAGGTGACCCGGTCTCTGCTCAGGACCAGCAAAGAGTCAGGACATCAGCACCTTGAACCCTGACTCTCACAGGCCAAGACATAGCCACATTCTCAGGACTTCATTCTCACTTGATTCTCCCTGCTGAGCCTGACTCCCAGATTCCCAGACTCCCACTGCCTGCCTACTTGCAATCAAGCTCCCCACCCCCTCCTCCCTCTTCCCCAGCCCACTGATCTCCATCTGGTGGTTAACTTACAGATGAGGAAATTGAGGCACAGGGGGAAAAGGGAGTTACCCAAGGCCAAGCAGGAGGTTCAAGGCAGGGCTAGGGCTGGGATGCGGGTCTCCTAGTAGTGCACAATGTTCTTTCCATGACACCATACACCCTAACAGCTTAGGTGTGCCCCAGCCACCCTCACTGTGTTTGTTAGAAAGAGATTAAAATGTAAGATATACTTAAGCTAAAAAAAACAAACAAAAAATCACCCTGAAATCACAGGCTTTTGTCACTCACAAAATCAAGTTAGAAGGTAGGGCATTATCTAGCAGAAATACATTTCTTAACCTCTCCAAGTCTTATTTTCTTCATGTGAAAAATGAGCTTCATAGTACCTACCTCATAGCATTGTTGTGGAGGATCTTATGAAGCAGTACTATGTAGTAGGTACATAATAAATGGCAGCTGTGAGTATTTCTATTAAAGTCAACAATACTCTGTTCCCCCTCCCCCCACCCCGTGATTTAGGGACTATTTTGAGGGTATTCTTGTGGGTGGTGGGGAGAAAGGAGGTGTTCTCTCTTTTTTTTAAGGTTCATTTTTTGTTATTGTGGTAAATATATAGATAACACAACATCTGCCATTTCAACTATCGCCACTAACCTTTCTCAAATTTTCCATCACCCTTAACAGAAACTCAGTGTGCCCTAAGCATTGTGTCTTCCTTTCTCCCTCCCCCCACCTGCCCCTGGTTGCCTCTGGTAAACTGTAATCTCTGGACACTTGAAGAAGGCATTCTCTTATTCCTTGACACCTTCTTTCCCTAAACCTCCCCTAACCAGCCATTTATCTATTTGCTCTTCAGTAAATAAGTGGATTTGGCTCTTATTTTATTTTTAACAGCACTAGATTCCTAGGAAAAATTAAGAGTGCAGTCTTTACTTACCATGTCCCTATATAAACCTCAGCTTTACCAAATGTTATAGGAAACCTCGAGACTCTGTTGATGCTGCAATTTTCTTCCTAGAATTCCCATTTCTCCTTAATCTACAAATTAGCTGGGCGTTGCTCAGGGAACTATTCCTGGTTCAGTTAATTTAATGAAGTAGCCCTACAACCCAGAGCTTTGTCCTCCCAAGCTGTTAGGGGTTGAGCCATGACAGCCAGTCCCAGGGGAGTCATCGCCACATCAGCCACTCTCCCCTGTCCATGCCCCTTCCTGTTGGCTCCAGGCCACAGCCTTCCCCCATCCCTACGGACCGACTTGGAGAAATGTGGTTGCCTGAGAGTCTACGTGTCCTTGACTCATGGCCAGACTCTACAATAGCCCTCTTTCAATAAACTGGGGAAACTGCAAAGTTCAAGTGGTATTGAGAATACTGAGATTTGGCTCATACATTCATTGATCAAATATCAGTACAGTGATCAAATAAAGGCCAGAAATTTTATCTCTACCTTCTTGAGGAAAAGCTGTTTCAGGTGTGAGAGTTCTTTAGTAGACTGGGTAGCTCTCTGCAGGTGTTAGAAGCAGGCTAGGGTTTGAGACCAGACAGCTGCAGAGACTGTAAGGAGCTAGCTGATGCTTGCAGAATGAGAGGTAGCTAAGGGGCCGAGGTCTTCCAGCCTCTGCTGGTTCAGCATTTACTCTCACTCTTGAAAGTTCTAGTGTGTGTGCTTAGATTCAGTGGGCACCTGTGTGCTCAGGGCGGGTGTTAATGGTGAAAGTGTCAGCTGTGACCTTCCTTTTCTTTGTCTCCCTGGCCCTCTGCCCACTCCTCTCCCATGTCTCCATCCTGTTCTCTGAATTGGCCCTTGATCAACTTTAAAGGGCAACAGACACCAGCAACAAAGGGCTTTGTGTTTTCTGAAAAGGATGTTGAAACAGACTTAACTATCTTATGTTTTCAGAACCTTTTGTGGGCTGCCTTCTGGGTTCTTAACCTGTGCGTGGTCAGCTCACTCCGGCAGTGTAGGGAAGCTAATGGAATACTTCTCAGAATCAGGTTTTTAATGTATAAAATAAAGTACAAAGGACTATTAATATTTCAGAATTGAAATATAGTTATCAAAACAAATTCATGAAATGGATAAGTGCTAACTTATGAATGCATTACATGATAAGACCTAGGTCTAATTACGACTGTGGTTTTGAAGATGGGATGAATGGAAGTGACATTTCTAGGTATCTGCAACAAAAATGATGAGTGTGAAAGTATCTGAGTCCGCTGGTGATAGTCACAGGTGCCTTTAATACTACTATGGTTTGTTGCCTACATTCTTAACTGAAGGGACAGCTAAATTTCAGTTAGAGGTTAATGAAAATAAGGGTGTAATTTTTCCAACTAAGTTTACAGACCCTCTCATTTATATCTGTGGACCCCCTCCTGTCAAAGCTCCTGCCTGCAACATTCTCTTCGCATGGAAAATGTGACTTACCAGCTGGTAATGCTGGTCTAGGAGTCCCTGGGTTGGGCAAACCCTGGATGGGTCAACATGCCTGGCTACTAACCAAAAGGTTGGAAGGTTGAGTCCACCCAGAGGTGCCTCGGAAGAAAAGCCTGACGATCAGCCTCCCAAAAATCAACCACTGAAAACACTATGGAGCTACTCTGACACACATGGGGTCGCCATGAGTCGGGATCGACTCAACGGCAACTAGTTTGGTTTTAATGCTGGCCTGGGCTTTGCAGCCAGGCTCCCCCACCTTTTTTTATCTCACCTCTACTCTCTCTCACCTCCTTTAGTCTATTCTAGGTGCCATTCCCTCAGGGCTGAGAGTTAAATATTTTTGGATTTAGGGGTGTAAGACTTCAAACCAAGGTCTGCAAGTCTCCAAAACAGTGTTTTCCCAGAAGTCCTGGGGCTGTTCTAGTCACTGATGTGTATTTCCCCTCAGAACAGTAGCAACTGTCCCTGCCTCCCTCTAGCTCCAAAAATGGTTCATCTAAATGAAGGGCAGACAGGTGGCTCCATTATAGGGAAACTTTTTTTTTTCCCCCATACCAAAATTTATGCATACATTGTTATGTGACTCTAATTGCTCTCCCCATACTGTGACAGCACGCTCCTCCTTTCCACCCCTGATTCCCCATGTCCATTCAACCAGCTCCTAACCCTCTCTGCCTTCCCGTCTCACCTCTGGACAGAAGCTGCCTGTTCAGTCTCTTGTATCTACTTGAGCTAAGAGGCACACTCCTCAGGAGTATCACTTTATGTCCCACAGTCCAGTCCAATCCCTGTCTGAAGAGTTGGCCTCAGAAATTGTTTTAGTTCTGGGCTGATAGAGAATCCAGGGGCCATGATTTCCGGGGTACCTCCAGTCTCAGTCAGACCATTAAGTCTGGTCTTCTTACTAGAACTTGAGTTCTGTACCCCACCTTTCTCCTGCTCCATTTGGGACTCTCTGTTGTGTTTCTTGTTGGGGCAATCATTGGTGGTAGCTGGGTACCATCTAGTTCTTCTGGTCTCAGGCTGATGAAGTCTCTGGTTTATGTGGCCCTTTCTCTCTCTTGGGCTAATAATTTCCTTATATAGGGGAACTTTTGAATGCTGCCAGGTGCACAACTTGACACCAGAGTACTCACTCAGCCTTCACTGTGCATCCTTCATGGGGCTCTGGCCTCATATACCCCAACATAAGTGGGTTTCAAAATGTCATTTGGCAAAGACTTAATAATGCCTTTTCTCTATCACAGGCCCTACTAAAACTGGAGAAAAAAATCTAACCCAAAACCTTTCCCTGTGGAGGCCAGACATTGTTTATGCTTATTGTCTCTGTGTCCTGCAAACATTAATCAGAAAGCCTCCTTGATCAGACAAAGGGGAAATTAATGCCACCTATCTCCTGCAGACAGAGCTCTGAGGCTGAACAAAGACTTACCCACAAAAGTCACAAGTCAGCTTCTACTTTCTTTCCAACTGACTTTAAAACCTGCTCATCAGACAGACCTCTTTCTGGATGGTTCATCTGCCTCCTCATCCCAAATCCTTGTCACCCTGCTCCAGCTCATTGAGAGAACAAAGACCACTTCAGGTATTTCATTCATTCATTTATTCATCCATTCATCAAATGCTTGTTGAATGTCTAGGTATGTGTATGTGACCCTGCGCTACATGAGTAAAACCAAGCTCAGCTCACAGTCATCAGATTAAATTCTCTCTTAAAATAGTCTGAAAGCCATGTTCCTGCCGTACTTCTAATTTTTCTAGAAACACATTTAAAAAGAAGGTAGCTTGTATCAGAAAGCAACTTGTATATACCCACCAAAAACCAAACCCACTGCCCTCAAGTCGATTCCAACTCATAGTGACCCTATATGACAGAGTAGAACTGTCACATAGAGTTTCCAAGCCTGTATATCTTTATGGAAGCAGACTGCCACATTTTTCTCCCACGAAGCAGCTGGTGGGTTCAAACCGCCGACCCCCCAGTTAGCAACTGAGTGCTTTAACCACTGTGTCACCGGGGCTCAATTTGTATATAAGCCTATGGATTATAGCTGGTTGTTAGAAACACAGAAGAAAGACTGAGATGTGTAGTTCTGATATGAAAGACTAAGGGATAGGTTGTGGTAAGATCATCTCAGAAATCTTTCCTCCCTCCCCTGGTATCCAGGGCCCTCTGGACAGCCACAGGGGAAGGTCTCAACCTATTTTCTCATTACTGCCCTATGTAAACTCTTGGCTCCAGAGTCTTACACCATTGGTTTAAAGTGTTCGTCTAGTAATTCCAAAGTCTGGGCTTCCTCAGGGATGATTTCTGTCAATTTATTTTTTTCCTGTTTATGGGCCAAACTTTCTTGCCTCTTTGCATGCCTTTTTTTGTTGTTGAAAGTTTGTGATTTTAAATAATTTAATGTGGTAACTCTGGAAATCAGATTCTCCCACCTCCAAGGGTTTGCCGATGTTGCTGCTTGTTGTAGTAGTTGTTGTTGATTTACGTAGTGACTTTTCTGAATTAATCTTGTAAAGTCTGTATTCTTTGTTGTGTGAGGCCACGAAGTCTGTGCTTGCTTAGCTTAGTTGTCAGCTAACGATTGAACAGAAATTTCCTTAAACACCTGGAACTAACAAATCTCTCAGTCTTTGCCAAAGGTCTCTGTGTGTATTAGGACCTGCCTTCAACACTCAGCCAGGCAGTTGAAAATCTGCCTTAGCCTTTACTTCCTGCTTGCACAGACCCTCAGAGATAATAGCTTATGATCTTCTCAGGTCTTTCTGGAATATGTGCACATCCCTATGCATGCTTGTGGCCTTCTAGATTACCAGGATTATGTCATAACTTTCTGAAGCCCCAGCGTTTCCTCTTCAGCTTTTTGGTTAGTCTATCATATGTTTCAACTGTTATTTACCACCTCTGGCAGCTGTGAAGTTAAAATACTTGCCTGAAATTGTTTTTGACAAATACCCCCTGAGAAGGCTTTTCACAATGGGTGAGCCCCAAGACAAGTCACATGCAGAAGCTTTATAAGTGGGGTCTTCCAGGTAGCCATTAAACAGGTCAAATAATGATCATTCTTTGGGAATGATGCTTTGAAAGAGCTCCAGCTCCATTCTGTTCCCTCTAGTGACTGGCAGAATGCACTGGGAATGCTGGCTATTATTTTTCATGGCTGTTATGGAGCTGGAGAACTGGGGATGGGACTAAGGCAAATTAAAAATGCCATAAAACTTGCTGTTTAGCTGTCTTTCTGAACCAAGTCTCCCTGGGTTGCTGCAAGCCTTCGGTTAATTTCCAGAGCTCTGGAAGAAGTTGATTATGATTTTTTTTCTTGCTTTTATGGAGGACCAAATTTTTGGACATCCTCACTTTGACATTTTCATTGACATCACTCTTTCCCAAACCTTCAATAATTGCCTAGAGCTGTGGTTCTTAACCCGTCTTTGGCGACATGGACTATATAGAGGATCAGATGGTAGCTAAAAACCCTCTTCCCAGAAAAAATGGCTCTGTGTGCACACACATTCACAGTTTTGCATATGATTTCATATGGACCAACGTGAAGAACCTTTGTTCTAAGGCAATGGCTTCCAAACTGAGCATGTCCCCAATATATGTAAATGAATTGATTTTTAAATTATCTATAAATTAAAAAATATGTTTATATATAATAGTGTATACATTATAAAATATACACAAAATGAAATAAAAACTGTAACAGGATGAGATGATGAAATAAACAATATTTTAAAGTATTTTCCTAATATTATTACCTCATGTTATCTTTAATTAGTATCTCAAGTCAGTATACTGTATACAGTATAATCAGTATACTCAAGTCAAGTTCACTGTTAATGACAGTGGATGTAAATCCAATTTCAGATAAACTTCATGATAATTTCAAACCTTTTTGGTTACCTTTTTGTTAGATTTAAGAGATTGTCTTTGGATTTACAGACACCATATGAGGGTTGCCAAGGAACAACGGATGCCTGGGGCTACTGACAAGGAAGGAATCAACAAGATCAAGACCTTGTGGACTTTCAGCCTCCCCAGAACTGTGAGAAAATAAATTCCTGGTGTTTAATGCCACCCACCTATAGTATTTGTGTTATAGCAGCACTAAGTAACTAGGACAACATCCCATGAGGATAGGGAAGGATGTGTTTACCCAGGAGGCCAGCAGATCTGACCAAGATACCTTTAAACTGAATATTGAAGGGGAGGAGGAAAATTGCCCAATAAACAAATGAAATTGTATGCCATGGGAAAAAAGAAGAAAAGTGCAAAACCTTCCTGCAATTCACATGAAAAAACAACTGTGAAAGGGGCTCACAGTGATGTTAAAGTCATAGAATGTGGTCAATAAAGAGAATTTAAACTTACAGTTGACTTGGTATGAGGGGCTCAAGATTAGGTATGGTGACAAATGGATATGGTCAACTTAAAAAAGAAACAGACCTTTTAGGAGGGTAAGAGTAGCACCCATATGTCATCACCCATTTGGACATTCATAAGCCTGAGGAGGGAAGTGTTTGGATGCCACTGAGTGAGCATAAAAGAGAGAACAGAAGTGATAGTGTATTAGTGTGCGCTAGAAGACACCTGGCCAGAGGGTGGAAATGAATATTGTGTTTCTGGTACAGCCTGCAAGTCTTGATAGGTTAAAAACAGAGCTAATGACAAGTTTTCACTTTGCCATCAATTTCATCACCCAGAGGATAGAGGAAGTGACCTGGGAAATGACTGTATTCACCACAATTCTGACCAACAAGAATTTGTCGATGACCTGAAAGTAACAGGAACCTTGGGTGAAAACAACCATGTCCTCTTAGAGTTATTACAGCCACGAAGGGAAAAGATGGCAGTCAGATGTGTGCCCAAGCTTTCAAAACATTCAGAGAGGTAGGGTCAGTGAGCTGTGCGCTTTCACACATTGTTACTGTGGTATAAACTGGGATGACCTTTCTGGAAAGCAATGTGACAATATGAATCGACAGCCTTTAAAAAGTGCATTTGCTTTAACCCATTAATTTCACTTTGGGTCCTAAGGGAGACCTCAGATAGATAAACAAAGATTTATGTACAAAGATGTTCATTTCAGTATTGTTTAGAATATGTAAAAAGCTAGAAACAACTTAAATTATCTGCAGTAGCAAAGTAGTTAAATTATGCATAGCTACAAGATGGAATATTATTCAAAAATCAAAAATGATGTTTATGAAGAAGTTTTGATGACTTGGAGTAATGTTCAAGAAATGAAATGTGAAAAATTAATATACAAAACTGTACATACATTGTAATGTTGATTAGGTAAAAATATAGAAATAAATGCAAAGAAAATAACTGGAAGGAAATAAACCAAATTGTTATTGAAGATTTTCTAGGGAGTGACATTATAGGTGATTTAAATTTTTTTTTTCCCAAACTTTTTACTACGAACGTGTTACTATTTTTGAGACATTTTTACTTTTTTAAAAAAAGTATTATTTTTATGATCACACATACACACAAAATCCCCAACATGATTATTTTAAAGTCCAGAGAGATTATAGGAATGATCTGTGAGATTCTGAATGGGAAGATAACTGGCAAGCTCTCAAAAATTCAACTCTATATGAGCAAAAGTAATCTTGAGAGGGTAAAAAAGAAGAAGAAAAGAAAGAAACCAGAATACTTTCACAGGGCGTTTGCCAATGAGTTCAATCTCTTAGATAACATTTGCAAGTGATGGCCTCTTAATCAAGGAGAAATAGAAATGGAAAAAGGTGACATAGATCTGCAAGAATAGAGCCAACATGGACAGAGCAAAATGAGCTATAAAAACACAGGACCAAAGAAGAGTTTTTGAGGTGATGTTTACAGCATTTGCCCTTAAACAAAGGGCAAAGTTAAACATTTTGGACCAATGGGAATATGTTGCTATAGGAAGGAACTGCGTTCAGTCTGTTCTGTCTGTGACACCAAACCAAACCAAATCAAACCGAACAAAACCCGTTGGTGTCGAGTTGATTCTGACTCATAGCGACCCTATACCACAGAATAGAACTGCCCCATAAGGTTTCCAAGGAGCAGCAGGTGGATTCTAACTGCCCACCTGTTGATTAGCAGCTGAGTTCTTAACCACTGTGCCACCAGGGCTCCCTTCTCTCTATCAAGCAGAATGCTTTTTAAAGGGAAAGTGTAAAACAAACATTGATAAGGGGAAACTGCAGCCTTAGATGATGAAATTGTAAGATGGCTCATATATCCTTCAAATAATTTTCCTTCTCCTCTGAAACAATATAAGGAGTCCCTGGGTGGCTGAAATGGTTAAGCACTCGACTACTAGCTGAAAGGTTGGCAGTTTAAACCCACGCAGAGGAACTTCAGAAGATAGGCCTGGTGATCTTCTTTCAAAAGGTCACAGCCTTGAAAACCCTTGGAGTGCGGTTCTACTCTGCACACATGGGTTCTCCATGGGTCGGAATTGACTTGAAGGAAACAACAAGACATACACAATACAGGGGCAGTGGTGGTTCAGTGATGTAATTCTCACCTTCCTTGTAGGAGACCCGAATTCAATTTCTGGCCAACGCACCTCGTGCACAGCCACCGCCCATCTGTCAGTGGAAGTTTCCGTGTTACTATGTTGCTGAATACGTTTAGTGGAGTTTCCAGGTTAAGACAGACTAGGAAGAAAGGAAGGATCCCTGGTGGCACAGCAGTTAAGCGCTTGGCTGCTAACCGAAAGGTCGATGGTTCAAACCCACCAGCCACTCCACAGGAGAAAGATGTGACAGTCTGCTTCCATATACATTACAGCCTTGGAAACCCTATGGGGCAGTTCAACTCTGTCCTACAGGGTCACTATGAATTGGAATCAACTCGACGGCTGCGGCTCTTAGGAAGAAAGGGCTGGTGATCTACTTCCAAAAATCAGCCAATGAAAATCCTATGGATCAAAATGGTCTGATCCATAACCGGACTGGGCAGGCAGTATTTTGTTCTGTTGTGCATGGGGTTGCCATGAGTCAGTGGGCGAATCTATGGCAGCTAACAACAAGAGGAGACAATACATCCCAGATGATTTGGGGGAATTTGCAAATTAGTTAATTGAACCACAGAATCATTACTCCACAGGTATTATTTAGTTGCCAGATGCTGTTCTATGTATTTGAGATACATCAGTGAATGGAATGCACAAAGATGTCTGCTGCCCTGGAGCTTTTGTTCTAGCAATGACAGGAGTTGGTGATTTTTGAGAAACAGGAAGAATGTAAAAGGAGTAGGAGACCAGAATAAGGCAAAGGTCACTTAGATTTTTTTTTGAAGGATGAAAGTAAATTCCATAAAGTATAGACTAGTAAACTTGATGCCACTCATGAGCTAGAGTCAGGTGGTTCTCTGGCAGTCAGTTCCTCCTGGACTTAACTTTCTTTGGACTTGAAGAGGGGTAGTATCACTATGCTAAGGGGTCATGGTTGAGGACAAAGTCACAGACAATAAATATGGCTGTGGTGAATTTCAGTTTGGGGGAATTTTTAAAATTAAAAAAAAAACCTATATATGATTAGAGACATTCATTTATTCAACAATATTTATTGAACACCTACTACATGCCAGATGCTGGACAAAGGATCTGGATAGATATTTCTCCGAAGAAGATGTAGAAATGGCCAATAAGCACATGAAAAGATGCTTGACATGATTATTCACTAGGCAAATGCAAATCAAAACAACAACGAGATATCAATCTATACCCACTAGAATGACTTTAATTTAAAAAAAAAAAGAAAAAGATAAGTGTTGCTGAGGATGTGACAAATTGGAACCCTCATACATTGCTGGTAGGAATGTAAAATTAGTGCAGCCACATTGGAAACAGTCTGGCAGTTCCTCAAAATGTTAAACGTAGAGTTACCGTATGCCCTAGCAATTCTACTCCTAGATATATACTCAAGAGAAGTGAAAACATACGTCTACACAAAAACTTGTACATGAATGTTCATTGTATCATTACTCATAATAGCCAAAAAGTACCAACACCCCACATTTCCATCAACTAATGAATGGATAAATAAAATGTGGTCTAGCCATACAATAGAATCCCATTTGGCAATAATAAGAAATGCAGAACCGATATAATTGCTAACGGTAAATGGATTGAACCCGGATCCTCTGCCTTCCAACATAGGGCTTTCACTAGGAAAAAATTAACCATCTGCATGAATTTTAGTAGACAAACTGACTATCAAGATACTACTCTTACACCCAGAAAACAAATATGCTCAAGATGGTTTATGTAGTAAAGATCCTGGTGCTGTAGGATATGCTAGGGCTATCTAAACATTAAACTTCAGATTAAACAGATGTCTGAAATTGCAAAATAAAAGCTAATTCTGTAGGTTTGGTGGTTTAAAGAAAAAAATCCCACATATGAGTAAAAAGTCTGATCTTTTATTAGGTTTTGTTTACTGAGAGCTAGGACACCAATTACCCATTCACCCATTCTTTAATTTGTTCATTTGTTCAGCAAAGTTTCCTTGAACACCCTTTAAGGAGCTTACTTCAATGATGGAGACAGAAATGTAAGCAAGTAAAATATATATAAGGCAGAAGTCACTAAGTATAAGAACTCTGAAAGGGCCATCAGTAAAGAATTATGAGAGCACCCAAAAGGAATAATAATTATTATTGGGCACTTACTATGTTCTAGGCATCTTCTAAATGCTTTGCATGTATTAATTTATTTAATCCTTACAAAAAACCTGTGGAGTGAATAGTAGTACTCTCTCCAAACTTACATCAGAAAACTCAGGCACAGAATGTTTTCATAACTTGCCAAAAGATCACAAAGCTAATAAGTGAATTCGGGCAAAGCCTGTGACCTTCGTCATTTCACTAGAGTTGTTTAGACGACAAGGCAAGCAACATGGTAACTCTTCTAACTAAAGAGATCATGGAAGGCTTCATGGAAGAGATGGCATTTGAATTAAACCCTGAAGGTAAAGGAAAAGAGCATTCCAGGTTGGGAGAGTAGACATAGAGATGCAAAAATGAATGTTGTATTGGGGTAAACATTTGATGTGGCAGGAGTGGTGGATAATACTGAGAGGGATCTTGAGCTTCCGATAAACCGCTTGCTCTTTATTCTGAAGGCACTGGGAAATCAAAGACTTTCTGAACAGGGAAGGATTCTATTCTAATATCCTCTATCTAGCCCTTCAATCAACAAATATTTACTTAACACCTAAGATTTGGGAGAGGGGCAGTTTCTGCTATCAAAGAAGTACAACTTAATTGAAGAAACACGAAGTAAGGACATTTGTTAAAATTGAAAATGAATTAAAAAATGTAATTCAAAAAATATTCCAAGTAGTAGGTGACTAATTTAACAAATCCTACAGTTTTGCAAAGGTAACGGTGTATTCGTTATTTCCTTGGCTTGGGTTGAGAGTTTTCAGGGGAAAAGTAGGAGAGTGGTCTGGAGGGCCTGGTGGCAGCTTATGGTGGGAGACCATAAATAATAGTACTAAATGATACAGCTAGTCCCTGGGCTACCAAATACAGGGACAAAACAGTTCATACTGGAACTGGCTCCCTCTCCTTCACCCCCATCTAACCCCAGTGAGAGAGTCATCTCAGGCCAAGTAATCAGTGACTGAGAGTAAGGAGCTGGCTGTGACAGGCCTGAGTATCCAGATCTAGGTTAACCCAGGCCGACTTTGTAGGCGCACAAGTTAGAGTGAGAAAATTCCAAGGCCTCCCTCCTAGACCACATTCTAAAGGCGTAGATATTGTCAGAAAAAATTGTCAAGATTTAGATCTAGGCAAAAGAGATCACTGGGTTTGTTTTTAGTGGAATGCTTGTCATTGCCTAGTAGACTCTGGGATTTTCTGACTCTATAGGGTTGTACACTTTGATTTTCTGTTGATCTAGATATTTTACAACTCTGTAGGGGTTGAGATTAACTTGTAGAAAACCGATCGTAAATCTCCATAACAATGCTAATGAATTTTGTCTAGTAAAGATAAAATTGATTTCTCCTCTGTAGAAAAGACAACCCCAAACATTACATTTTATTGTACTGTAGATATTAACCAGTCTTGCATCTATTAGCAAAACCATTTTATCTTTCCTGATTGCCTATGTATCTCTCTTTTTTCCAATTCTCCTTTGAAACAGTCTTAACATTTTACTGGTGCCCTCATTAATTAGTGGGTAGAATAAAATCTTTGATACACGTTCATTTTGTATTTGTGTGAAAATCAAGTTTTCACATTTTTGAAAAGTTAAACTTTAACAGTGCTAAGTTCCTGCAGGCTTTCCAGCATATAGGATAACTGGAAGAAAGCAAATCCCACAATTTCCATAAATGGACCAAAAGCAGTTTCCAGAAACTCTAACTGCTGCACTCTTGGCAAGACTTTGAAAATTCTAAATAGAGTTTTAAATGTGTACTTTATGAGAAATTAGAAGGAAGAAGGAAAGCATTTATTATGTATATTGTCATTTACTGAGCTAGGTGATTTACATATACAATCTCACTTAGTCTTCAGAAAACCATTTGCAATAGGTCTTTTTGTCCCAATTTTGCAAGTGAATAAGCAGAAAATATTTGAGTAAGTATGGTAAACACCTGTGTGCAGATCAAGTCATATAAGTGGAAAATTACAGTAATGGTTCATGAACCCAGTGGTTAAAAGGGCACACCGTAAATAAGGTTGTAAAATTCAATAAAGATGTGAGTGAAAGGGCAACTAGCAAGATTTAAGTCATAAACAATGGGCAGGTGCTCTTAATTACATGAGTACAGCTTGAAGGCTTCTGTAGATATCCTGTTTCTTTAAACCTCAGTTAACAACAGACCTTCCCACACGCACCCACCCTCCATAGTCTGCCTCCGTTCCTGAGCAAGAGAGAGGGAATTTAGAATCCACTTCAGTGTCTGCTTTTCTGCATCAAGACCTAAGTACAATGACTCTCCAAGGGATTTGCATTCCCCTGCCAGAGGCAGCCCCACTGACCAGAAGCTGATGGGGGCTAAGTAGCCTCTCAGAAACAGAGAGTAGATCCCTCTGCTCTCTCTGTGATTCTTACTTTCTGAACTACAAGAACTGATGTAAATAGAGACTAATGCATAATTTAAAAGCTGGATTGTTTGCTATATTTTTTTTATCCTTGCCTCTATACTTGAAATTGCTCCTGTGAAGATCCCAGCAAGAAAACCCTATGGGGCAGTTCTACTGTTACATGGGGTTACTTTGAGTTGGAAGTCTATTCAGTGGCACCTAACAACAACAACATACTTGAAATATTTCATAAAAGATAAATTTCTTGTTGAGAAAGAAAGGGAGTCTGGAAAGGGAAATGTTTAAATTATTTATTTTGATTTTGGTCCACTCTTTGGCAGCAGAGAGGAGAAGGAAAAGGGAAAGCAAAGACAGCACTGAGCATTCTTAATATCCTCCCCCACCCCAAGATTTTGTTTCTCCCAGATCATGGGCTCTTCCTATCAATGTCTGGCCTTCCAGGTCAACATTCCTTTTTGTCTTCTATTTAGATACTTCCTTGTCTTGGACACTAACTCTTGGAAAATTCAGAACAGAGGGTGTAAATCCTGCAGATAAAAGATCTGATGATCCAGACCACCAAAGGCTCTTCAGGCTTCATCTCCTCCTTCAGCTCCCCAGCCCTGACTTCAGCTCTCACTCTGTCCTATGACAGTGTGTCTTCATTCCTCCTCTCTGTGTTTACATGTTTTATTTTATATTGTCATAAACATATCTCCCCTTGCCACACACACACACACACACACACACACACACACACACACACTACACACATACATTCTGCCTAGACCAGTACTATTATGGATTGAATTGTGTCCCCCCAAAATGTATGTAAACTTGGCTAGTCCACAATTGCCAGTATTGTGTGATTGTCTACCATTTTGTCATCTGATGTGATTTTCCTATGAGTTGTAAATCCTACCTCTATGATGTTAATGAGGAAGGATTAGAGGCAATTATGTTAATGAGGCAGGACTCAATTAGCTAGATTAGACTGTATTTTAAGTCAATCTCTTTTGAGACATAAAAGAGAGAGGTGAGCAGAGAGGCATGGGAACCTCATACCACAAAGAAAGCAGAGCTGGGAGCAGAGTGTGTCCTTTGGACCGGGGGTCTCTGTGCCTGAGAAACTCCTAGACTAGGGGAAAATTGATGACAAGGACCTTCTCCCAAGCCAACAGAGAAAGAAAGCCTTCCCCTGGAGCTGGTGCCCTGAGTTTGGACTTCTAGCCTACTAACTAGACTGTGAGAGAAAAAAATTTCTCTTTGTTAAAGCCACCCACTTGTGGTATTTCTGTTAATAGCAGCACTAGATGACTAAGACAGGATTTGCTACCAAGAGAGTGGGGTGCTGCTCTAACAGATACCTAAAATGTGGAAGCAATTTTGAAACTGAATGGATAGAGGCTGGAAGAGTTTTAAAGTGCCTAATAGTAAAAGACTAGATTGCCTTGAAGAGACAGTTGGTGGAATTATGGACATCAAAGACAATTCCGGTGAGGACTCAGAAGCAAGTAAGGAGAGACGTTACACTGGATAAGGCACAGATAGCAAGAAGCGGCAGCAGAGATCCCGCAGCAGCAGAATCCGGAGACCAGCGAGAACTGGCGCTGGAGCTGACCCAGGGAGCAAGAGAGCTGAGTACCTTTGCACAGGAGGCTTCCTTGTGGAGTGGGGTGCCTGTAGGCACTTATTGGTGGAGCTAGGCTTGCCAACCCATGGAGCAAGAGAGCTGAGTGCCTTCTGGCAGAAGTTTACTGGTGGAGTGGGGTACCTCCAGACAATCAGCGGTGGAGCTAAAGAGCTTTGAAACACTTGCCTAAGCAGAGTAGATGTGAGTGGTGAGGCCCAGGGGGTCAAGAGGCCAAGGAACCAGGAAGCAGAAGCTGAAGAGACAAGGAACACAGGAAGCAGAGCTGCCTCAGTCTCAAATGGTAAGACCACGACCTCTGGGGCCTCAAAGTGTAGAGTCTCCACTTAGATGGACTAGGATAATGAAGTCACCCAAAGCTGAGAGAGCGGAGTTGCCATTCTAGTAGGCCTGGAAGGTGGAGCTGAATCCCAGAGTCCTCCACTCAGAATTTGGAGAGTGTGGCCAATATCTAGAGTCTAGAGGGCAGGGCCATTGTATAATGGATGACTCAGACAAGTACCTTGTGGGTTCTACAAGTTATTAGCAAATATCTGTTGGTAATAAATCAGATACAAGCTTGGAGTTCCTGTCCAGTTTTGCCCGACACTGACATGTCACTCCACCTCTGAAAGCTGCCACTGTAACTGGGTACACCGAATAGCCCACCTACTTCTCTTGCCCAGTAGGATCTGGTGAGGTCACAAGCACATTCGTTCCTGCAGGTCTGCCCAAGTCGTTTGAAGGAACTTGGCCTTCACATTCCAGCAGCACTTGCCTGTAGCTCTAGGAAAGCACCCTCCCACTCCTCCATCGGGTGCCTCCTTCCTGAACGATCACAGGGAATTTTCTGCAGGCTACAGTCAGGACACACTGATGTTTAAAACATGAGCAGCTTTGCCACTGCCTGAGAAAAAGAAGAGTCTGTAAGGGTCTCTTGGTTTCCACAGAGAGCACAAGCCATCAGAGTCAGTGTGTGGGGGAGCCCTGAAGTAGCAGTAGCAACCAGTGCTTGCCCACGTGGTCCCTGGAGCACTTCTTGGCCCTTTATTTTCCCCTCGATATTACATGAGGAGCCTCAGTCATTCTAACAAAGTCATGGGGCCTCAGGAGCTCTTCCTTCTCCCTAAGGTCCATCCAACAACTCTTTAGGTCAAATGGTTTTACTTCTTGCTCACCTGGCCCCAGGTCTCCTTGTCCAAAGGCTATTATGACAACTGGTGATCAACACCTCTCTGAAATCTTGGTGCCTATGTCTGCATATTTCTCTGACCAGCTAACTAGCTTGCTTCCTGTCAATAAAAGCAATAAGGCTGGTCTGGTATGCCTCATTCCTTACGAATCTCCTCAATCTTCTGAACCAACTGGCTCCCACTTCCTTTCTGAAACACTGAGTTGTTCCCACTGACCTTCCCAAAGGCCTTGTCATGAGGCTTTCCACATTTCTATTTTTAGCTCTGGGCTCTGAGAGGTAATGAGAATGAAACAAAATGCTGCAGCCTTTTCCTCTTGTGAAGGCTGAGGTGAGGCTGTGTTGAAGGACAGAAGATGGAGCAGGTGGGGTTGCTCCAACAGGCAAAGAATGCAGGAACAGAGGAAAAGAGGCCAACAGTGAGAGCCCTCTGGCACCCTCATCCTGAGAGGAAGGAGAAGATGAGTCAGGAAAAGCCTGGAAAGGGAGCAGCACAAGGCCATCTGGTGCCAGAGCCAAGGAGGGGTCATCTTGTCATATGCTGCAGAGGTAGATGAGGGTCATGAGAAGGTCACTGCTGACTTTTAGGACAGCAGTTTCAGGAGAGCTGTTGGGCCTAAACACAGAGCAGAAAATTGAGGTATGAGTGGATGGCTGCCAAGTGGAGACCCTAAGTCTAATCCACTCACAATATTAGCGTCATGAAAGGAGGGGAAAAGATGGGACTGAAAAGCAAAGGGTAGGATAGTAGAAAGACTGTTTTTGGTTTGGGATTTTTGATTTTGCAATAGGAGTAGGCAGAGGGGAAGACCCCTGGAGAAAAGAAGAGATTGAAAATGCAAAAGACATAGGAGATAATTGACAAAGCCAAGTCCCGGTGAAGGAGGAGCCTTGGAAAATAATACTAAAGGTGAGGAAGCCATTTTATTAGTTGCTGAAGCAACGTGTGATAGCTTGGTGCAAAAACTGCTGGGCTAGAGCTGTCAGTTTAGCCTAAAGGGCTCTTAAACTCCAATCACCAAATCTGAATCTTGGGATTTTATCAGTGCAGGGGCCTGGGGCCCCAAGCAATGTTGTGAGAAGGATATAGGCCTGTGAGGAAAAGAGGGTGAACGTGGCTGGTTTGCTAAGTCCCTGCAGGCCCTGAAATGAAAACCCAAACACCTACTTCTCACCGAGACAACTAAAATTCTGCCCCTTTCCCCCCTATATTTTGCAACATGCCCCACCCGTCTTCTTTCCACCATCCCATGGGGCTGGAAGAAGTGGGCAATTCTCTCTTGCAAGGATTTTCTCTGTCTCATATCCTTTTCCTTCCTGAGGTGGCATTTGACCTGTCTTCTCCCCTAGGGCCACAATAGTAGATGCAGTGGAGGGAGAGATAAAAGAACGTGAGTCTGGAGGTATTTTAAATTTTTATTTTACGTATTGTTGCATTCTACCTTTAGAAAATCTTGGTATCACACCTTGGCACTGGGCAGATACTCCCAGCCTGAGAGGTAGACTGGGATGGTAGTGAGTTTCTTCCCCCTCTAGGCATTTTTACTTGGGTCCCCGGGAGACTTTCCTCCCAGGCCGGTTGAGCTTGCCTGGGCAGCATGAGCCTGGGGATCCTGCAGAACCCAGTGAGCAGCTTCTCCACAGAGAAGGGAGAAGCAGTGATTGGGAGGGGGCCCCTGGGGTGCTGGTAATGTTGCATTTTTTTTTTTGACCTGGTTAGTGGTTGCAGTGTTTTCTCTTCGTAACTATTCATCGAGTTATATGACTTGTGCACATCTTTTGTAGGTGTGTTATACTTCAAGTTAAAAAAAAAAAAAAAGCTTAAAAATTCCTTTGGTCAACTGACAAAACTCCGACCTTAACTTAAAAAAAAACAAAAAACCATTACTGTTGAGTCGATTCCAAGTGGAACTGCCCCATAGGGTTTCCAACAAGCGGCTGGTGGATTTGAACTGTCAGCCTTTTGGTTAGCAGTCATGGTTCTTAATCACTACACCACCAGGGCTCCCCAACCTTAACTAGAAGGTATTAACTCAACCTAATCACCTGAATTTCTGGAATTAGACAGCAATGCTCTGCTATACTTCCCCACACATTTTAAATATTGTCATATTTTCTTTCACTTAATTATTTTTAATCATGTCTGTATTTTTTATTATAAAAATATTACATGTTAATTGTAGAAAATTTAGAAAAGTATAAGTAAGAAAATAATAATAATCTATAATTTTACCATCCAGCAACAACTACTGTTATTTTTATTTCCTTCTTTTTTTGTTTTTGTTTTTTCTTTTGCATGCCTACACAAATAGCATATATATTTTTACAGTATTAGGATCACTTTATTTAAACAGCTTTGGATTTTGAAGCCTACATCTTTCATTTACTATGTTGTGAATATTTTCCCACAATTAACGATAATTTGAAAATAGAAATTTTAATGTCAGTAGAATATCTTATGTTTAGCCATTCTTTTATTATACATCATTCATTCATTCATCCAATCACTCTAAAATATTTATTGAGCACTTACTGTATGGCAGGCACTGGGCTAGATGCTGAGGACTCAGTGATAAACAAGCCAGACATGTCCATTGTCATCAAGGAGTTTTTAGTCTAGAGAGACAGAGGCAAGAAATTAAACAAATAAAAATCCCAATTGGGGTTTTTCATGGAACTTAGAAAGTTGATCCTAAAATTTATATGGAAAAATAAACAGCATGGAAAGAAAGAAAGCACAGAGTGTCTAGACTATGCATTTGAATTTAAATTCTTAAGAGACATAAGTGAAAAATGTAATTCCTGTTTGAACTGTGCATTTTTGAATGTTAAATTGCTTTAAAATTGAAACGTTTGTAACTACAATAGGGTTATTTATGTATCTATACATACCTATGAAATATATAAAATATAATTTAATTTTTATTTTACATACATAGGATCATACTATTTGTATCATTCTGATGCTTGCTTTTTCATTTAACAACCTGTCCTAGAAAGTGGTCCACACTGATATAGACTGACCTGTGTATTCCTTTTAACAGCTACATAGTATACACGCTATTTTACAGTATAGATATACCCTAATTGTATTTATTTAACCATTCTCCTATCTCCTATTGAGAGTTATTTAGATTATCTCCAATTTTTAGAAATGGTTGTTGTTGTTGTTAGGTGCCATCGAGTCGGTTCTGACTCATAGCAACCCTACATACAATAGAACGAAACACAGCCTGGTCCTGCACCATCCTCACTACTATTGCTCTATTGGAGCGCATTGCTGCAGCTACTGTGTCAGTCCATCTTAGAGAGGATCTTCCTCTTTCTCGCTGACCCTCTACTTTACCAAACATGATGTCCTTCTCCAGGGACTGGTCTCTCCTGCTACGATGTCCAAAGTACGTGAGATGAAGTCTCGCCATCTTCGCTTCTAAGGAGCATTCTGGCTGTACTTCTTCTAAGACAGATTTGTTCATTCTTCTGGCAGTCCATGGTATGTTCAATATTCTTCACCAACACCATAATTCAAAGGCATCACTTCTTCTTCGCTCTTCCTTATTCATTGTCTCATGACATGCATATGAGATAATTGAAAACACCATGGCTTTCGTCAGGCACATCTTAGTTGTCAAAGTGACATCTTCGCTTTTTAACACTTAAAGAGGTCTTTTGCAGTAGATTTGCCCAAATGCAATACGTCGTTTGATTTCTTGACTGCTGCTTCCATGGGTGCTAATTGTGGATTCAAGTAAAATGAAATCCTTGACAACTTCAATCTTTTCTCCATTTATCATGAGGTTGCTTACTGGTCTAGTTGTGAGGATTTTTGTTTTCTTTATGTTGGGGTGTAATCCATACTGAAGCTGTAGTCTTTGATTTTCATCAGTAAATGCTTCAAGTCCTCTTCACTTTCAGCAAGCAAGGTCGTGTCATCTGCATAACGCAGGTTGTTAATGAGTCTTCCTCCAATCCTGATGCCACATTCTTGTTCATATAGTTCAGCTTCTTGGATTATTTGCTCAGCATACAGATTGAATAAGTATGGTGAAAGGATACAACTCTGATGCACACCTTTCCTGATTTTTAAACCATGCAGTATCCGCTTGTTCTGTTCATAATTATACATATATTTTATACACATTTGCATATGTATATATACACATATATATAAAACAGGTGACTTGAAGTGGAATTGATGAATCGAAAATTATGCATGTTTAAAATTTTGATAGCTATTGCCAATTGGTTCTCCAAAAAGGATGTGGTCGTTTACACTCCCAGCACCATTATCAGCATTATATATTGTCAATCCTTTTAGCTTTTGTAAATTTGATAGGCAAAAAATAATTCCTCTTTGTTAGTTTACATTTATGTTTCCCTAAGTGTTAGTGAGGTTGAGCATCTTTTCAAACGTTTATTGCAGTATTTGCATTTCCTCTTCCCAGAATTGTTTTTATCCTCTGCTTTTTTTCTCTATTAGCTTGTTTATTTTTTAATCATATATTTGTAGAAACTCTTTATGTATTATAGTTATTAAGCCTTTGTTTGTGGTATATGTGGCAAATATTTTCTCCCAGTCTTTCACTATGAGGAATTTTTAATTTCTATATAATAAAATATTTTTTCCTTACTGTGTCTAGGTCTTTCCCACCACATGATTATACTATATTACCCCATGTTGTCTTCTAACACTTTTATAATATAGATCTTGAATTAATCTGGAATTTATTTCTGAGTATGGTGTGAGGTAGGGGTTTACTTTAATTTTTTCCTTGTGGGTCTCTTATTGTCCCAGTACTATTTTTTTTTTTAAAATATTTTATTGTACTTCAGGTGAAGGCTTACAGAACAGATAGTTTCTCATGTAACAGTAACACACATGCTGTATTATGACATTGGTTAACAACCC
>NW_004443952.1:25417967-25443047 GCF_000243295.1 Trichechus manatus latirostris
TGCCAGCACCATTTGTTAAAAAGACTGTTTTTTCCCCATTTGATGGACTTTGGGCCCTTGTCGAAGATCAGGTGACCGTAGGTGGATGGATTTACCCCAGTACTATTTTTTGAATAATCTTTCATTTTCCCACTATTTAGAAATTCCACCTTTATCATATACTAAATTCTTATGAGTACATGGGTCAGGTTCTGGACTCTATTCTGTTTCATTAATCTGTTTGTTTATTCCTGTTCCAATACGACATTATTTTAATTACTGTAACTTTATAGATTTTTCACATCTGGTAAAAGCAAGATCTCCACCTCATTGTTTGTTTTCCTCAAAATTTTTTTGTTATTGTTATTTTTGCTTATTTTCTATTCTAGAAAAACTCGAGAAGCAGTTTGTTGAGTTCACCGAAAAATCCTGTAAATTTTTTCATTGAGATTGCCTTGGATTTGTAGATTATTTGGGGAGAATCAACATCTTTACAATATTAAATGTTCCTATCTATAAACATAGAATGTCTGTACATTTTGAATGTCTGAGATCATTTCTTCAGTCTTTCAGTAAAGTTTTAGAGCGTTCTTCATATAAATCTTGCACGTCTTTATTAGGTTAATTCCTAGGTACTCTATTATCTTGTGATTCTTGTGCATGGGATTTTTTTCTTCTGTGACATTTTCTTATTAGTTATTACTGGGGATTTGTATCCATCCACCTTAGTAAACTCTCATTATTTATAATAGTACTTTTGCTGATCTGCAAATAATAATGGTCCTAATTCTTACTTTCCAGTGTTTATACCTCATATTTTTCTTGCCTTATTGCATCACTAACACAAGGTGAATAGTGATGGTGATAGCATGAAAATATTTCTGTTTCACCATCACCTGTGATGTTAACTATAGGTTTTAGTAGTTTTTGTTTACTGAGTTAAGAAATTTTCCTGATATCCTAAATCACAGAGAGAGTTTCAAAGAAAAAAATGAAAGGATCAGAAATGAATGTATCAAATGCCTTTCAGAATCTATCTGATTGTATAGTTTTTCTCTTTTATTAACATAAAGATAACAGACTGCATCAAAAGATTTTTTAAAACTGAACTATCCTCAAAATCCAAAGACAAATGTTATTTGTTCATTAAATATTATTCTTTTCATACATTGTTGGATTTATTTACTATTGTTTTATTTAGGATTCTTTAAATCTATTTCATACAACTTTGGTTGTGCTAGCCTATGCTTGCCTAGTAAAATGTGCTAGCTATCCTAGTTTATATGTTTCCCATACTGTTTATTAGTTTCTTAAAAACAGCAATATAAAGTTTTCTTGTCTTAAAAGTTGATTTCTTTTTATTATAGTGTTCCTTAAGTGGAATGTAAAGTTGTGTGGTAGATAAGGCTGCCAGCATGTTCATATGAGCATATAACAAGAAACAGAGTAGGATTTGACATCAAGCTCAGTCCCTGAGCACCAAAAAAACAAGGTACATCCTTCATATAATGTAGCAACAGTGTTCCATTCTAATATAGCTTAGATAAAATGCAACAATATTGATTTTCCTTCATCCTCACGAAACTAGGGTTCTAAATATCTTGAGGTCTGGGACTATTCCAAAAACCAAACCCATTGCTGTCAAGTCGATTCCATCTCATAGAGACCCTGTAGGGCAGAGTAGAACTGCCCCATAGACATTCCAAGGCTGTCTTTACTGAAACAGACTGCCACATCTTTCTCCCAGCAAGTGGCTGATGGGTTCGAACCACTGACCTCTCACTGATCTGATTTCCAGATGAAAATTTAAGCCCCGCCTCTCTGAAATGAAAGAAAAAAAATGTGGCTCTGAATTCTTCCTGTATTCCTGGACAGTAGCTTGAAAGTAGGAGGACAGTCAGGATCTGAGTGTTACTTCCCTGTTTTGGATATACCAGTCTACTGATTTTATTTTCCACTAGAAAAATTATTGTCTTCTGAGTTTCTTGAAGTAGAAGCAAAAATCTATAATGAAAATCTCAATAGTCTTTTTCACATTACTTTCACACAACTGTCCATTCAAAGTATTTATTGATATACTATTTTGAGCAAAGAAGTAAAATAAACTAGATGATTTTTTTAAGGTTCTTTAATAGCCCCAGATGGAGCCCTGGTGGTGCAGTGGTTAAGCACACCGGCTGCTAATACTCAGATCCTGACTGTCTTCCTACTTTCAAGCTACTGTCCAGGAATACAGGAAGAATTCAGAGCTACATTGCTTTTTCTTTCATCTCAGAGAGGCGAGACTTAAATTTTTGCCTGGAAATCAGATGCTTATTAATGCCTGCTCTGTGGCAGCTAAACCAAGAGAACAAACAGCTGCTCTACTCATTAATTCAAACCACATCGTGTACGAAGAGTTTGCTACGGGATGGAAATCAATGTCTATCCTCACAGGGAGCCATTGTTTCAAGGACCTCATGTAAGTAACTTAGCAATTTAATACAGCTTTTATTGTTGAAATTACAACCCTAAAGAAGGGGAAATGATAAGGAGGAAAGGAAAGTTTTAGTGTTAAAACTATCATATCCACAACTTTTTAAAATGTGATTTTTAGTGCAAACTCCAGTTAGTCATTCTATGGTTGCTATTTGTTTCTCAGTTACTGTGTTGAAACTCGTAGTCTCTTTGCATTTCCAAAACTGAAAGCTGAAACTGAACTCTTTCTTTTGAATTCCTGACACTTTCATCAAATAAACTTGGGTTTGCTTCTGTTCTTTGAAGCCTCTGCTTCATAAATACAAAGTTTATTTTCAAAAAGTGCAATGTTTGCTAGAACTTATTTTAATATTTTAACTTTTTTCCTTTGCCTTTGAAACAGGGCATATAGAGCTGCCTGGTTTATAGTTCTTTTTCCCCCCCCCGTTTGTTTAACTATTGACTAAACACATGGGAAGTGCATTCACTCTGAATTAATTCGTATCTCAGCCAAATAAAAAAGAATATTACTGTATTTATCAATATATAAATGTCATATAGTGGCTATACTATAATGTAGTTTATTTCATTTAAAATATTGGCATATGAAAATTGATATATTTAGGAAATCATCATTACATCTCAATTAGGTGATTTTAAATATATAGAAGAGAACATAGTATGATTGCAGATAATAATTATATATTATATGTATTCTCTCTATATATATTTAACATATACATAATCAATATATTCAATTTAAAGGGCATCTATGTTTAAGGAATGGTTTATAAGAATGTATCAATCAGATAGTCCCATGCTTGCAATTATTTTCAACACAGTTGCCTTCTAGCTGTTTCACCAATGCAGTTAACAGAACTAATTTCAATTTGTCTCTTCAATGAGAATTTACTTTGTATTTTTAATAGCACTTGCATTGAAATTTAAGTTCAAAGTCAGACTGCCTGATCTCCTAGCTGGAACTTATGTTTTTGGTTTTTTTTTTTTTTCTCCTCGTGTATTCAATAAAATCTATTAAGAAATGGTTATCTTCAGTCAGGGAAGCTCCATAGACACATCCAAACTCCCTGAGGGACTGAATTGCTGGGAGGAGGGCTATGGGGACCACCATCTCAGGGAACATCTAGCTCAGTTGGCATAACACAGTTTATAAAGAAAATGTTCTACATTCTACCTTGGTGAGTAGTGTCTGGGGTCTTAAAAGCCTGAGTAGCCATCTAAGATACTCCAGTGGTCTCACTCCTCTGGCAGCAAGGGACAATGACGAAAACAAGATACAAGGGAAACATTAGTCTGAAGGACTAATGGACCACAACTACCACAGCCTCCAACAGACTGAGCCCAGTACAACTAGATGGTGCCCGGCTACCACCACTGACTGCTCTCACTGGGATCACAACAGAGGGTCCTGGACAGAGCTGGATAAAAATGTAGAACAAAATTCTAACTCACAAAAAAAGACCAGACTTACTGGCCTGACAGAGACTGGAGAAACCCTGAGAGTATGGCTCCCGGACACCCTTTTAGCTCAGTAATGAAGTCACTCCCGAGTTTCACTGTTCAGCCAAAGATTAGACAGCCCCATAAAACAAAACAAGACTAATAGGGCACAACAATCCAGGAACAAGAACTAGAAGGCATGAGGTGACAGGAAAGCTGGTAATAGGTAACCCAAGGTTGAGAAGGAACAGTGTTGGCATGTCATGGGGTTGTTAGCTATTGTCATAAAACAGTGTGTGTACTGTTTAATGAGAAACTATTCTGTAAACCTTCATCTAAAGTACAATAATAAAATAATAAAATGAAAAAAAAGAAACGGTTATCTTTAATTATAATGGTAAAGTTGCTCTGACTTACCTCCCTATCCTTTCACATGACTGATTTTTTATATGTTGCTTGAAAGTACCATTTCATTCACCTGCCTAATGTTTATTGGTTTCTATGACTATATCAACTCCGAAGTATTCTATGTGGCTTTCAAGTTAACTTCCAAGGTACTTTCCTACTTATAAATTCAATCATATTTTTCAATATTCTTCAGTAAGAATTTTCTTCTGTCAGGCTGGTCTGCCCTATATGCTATTTTTATTCCCATCTTATTGTCTTCAATCATACTATGTTCTTTTCTAGGAAAAAACTCTTCTTGAAGTATAAAATTGATAGGATTTCATGACAGACTGAATGAGAGATAAAAGAGGGAGAAAAGTCAAAGATGCCTTCCAAGTTACTGAGTGGATGATAATATCATTCACTGAGAATTAGAATAGAGGAAAAAGCTGAGGTTTATGGGGAAGAAGAAAGCTTCATTTTAGGTAAGCTGATCTGAAGTGCCTGTGGAACACATCTAAATAGACATGTCTTATAAGCAGCTGGGTATTTAGGTTGGGACTGAGAAGAAGGGGCAAAAGAGTCAGATTTAGAAAGAATATTAAATGGTTGGTTGTTAAGCCATGCAAATGAATGAGGTCATGCTGCATGTGTACTAAAATGAAATGAAAAGAAGGCTAAATACAGAATCCTAGGAAACATGAACTTTTAAGTAGGGGTTTGATGAAGTATAGCAGCCAGAGAGTTTGCATGGGGTGGGGGTGCATCAGGAGATGTCATGGAAGCTTAGAAAGAAGAAAGTTTCAAGAATGAGGCAGTGATCAACATTGTAAAGAAGGGGTTAAGAGAGGAGAAGCTGGAGGGCTCTAGGTGCATGGGCAGTTTAGAAAAAGGTGAGTTGAAAATGTGGAAATGTAGCCAGGAAGGTACCACTAAATGTTTAATGCAAAATGCAATAGACTGAAGTGCCTGGCTTTCCACAGAAGTTAATATACTATAAAATTAAATTTAATAATGTCTTGGAGTCTAATTGTCCAAGAAAACAAACAAAAACAAGTTGCCATTGAGTCAATTCTGACTCATGGCGACCCCATGTGTGTCAAATTGCAATTGTGCTCCACAGGGTTTTCAATGGCTGATTTTTCAGCAGTAGATCACCAGGACTTTCCTCTGAGGTGCCTCTGGGTGATCTCGAACATCCAGCCTTTCAGTTAGCAGCTGAGTAGATTTCTGAATTGGCTAAAAGTAAATATAACAAACTGGGAGTCAGGGACATTAGAAAATCTGGTGAAACAGGTAGGGCAAGAAATATAGTTGAGTGCCTGGGGCTGAGTGACCAGTATGTTTCAAAAGAGAGATCAATTTTATTAGGCAATTTGTGTGCACAAATCTTTATCTCCAACCTATATCTTTCTCCAGATCCTCATAAAAATGTCTTGTCCAAACAAACAACAAAAAAAACCGAACTCGTTGCTGTTGAGTAGATTGCGACTCACAGCGACCCTAGAGTGACCCTATATTGCAAATTCAACCATCCAAATCAGAGCTCAATTATCTTCTCACCTACTACATCCCCAAACATGCTTCTCCATTTCAGATAACAGTATTGTCAGTCACCCAATTTTTTAAAGTAGAAACTTCAGTCATTTTCTTCCATTAACATCCCTCCAGTCTCACCTCTGCTATCAAATTCTGTCCATTCTCCCTCTACATACTCTTGATTCTGCCCTCTTGCTCTTAATTCCCACTACCACCACCTTAATTCAAGTGCTGAAATATGATTCCTAATTGGTCTCCCTTCTTCTAGTCCTTCCTCTTCTCCCCAAACCATCCTCCACAATTCTAATTAAGCAAATCTGATAACGTCAAACCCCTGATTAAAAACCCTCCCATTTTTAGTGAGGAGAAAGTCTGATCTTAGCATGACACCGTCATACAAAGCCCTTGCTGACCTGACCTTAGTACTCACATCTTAGATACATTTCCAATTACTTTTGGCATCCCCAGAACTACCTTATAACATCACTAAATTTCTTTTTGTTCTTCAACTCACCATGCTCTTTTACACTTGATTCATTATAAAGACTGAGCAGCAATGTTGTACTACTAAGGTCATAAGCCTAGGTTCTAGAGAAGGGTAAATGAGGGAAGTTGAATACAAGTGACTTAAAAAAAAACAAAAAACCAAACCCATTGCTATTGAGTTGATTCCAACTCATAGTGACCCTATAGGACAGAGTAGAACTGCCCCAGAAGGTTTCCAAGGCTGTAAATCTTTACAGAAGACGACTGACACATCTTCCTTCTGTGGAGTGGCTGATGGGTTTGAACTGCCAATCTTCTGGTTAGCAGCTAAGTGCTTAACAACTGCACCTCCAGGGCTCCTTAACTTGGATTAGCCATAGAGCAAAGAATAGAGATGGCAATGAATCTTTGATAAGATATATGATCCCCTTTGACTCAAGGAATATTTATTGACTGTGTTTCTTAAGTAAGGCACTATTCAAGGAACTGTTAGGGAGACATGTATACCTAACAGGGCTAATTTAAAGGAATTTATGATCTGATTAAAGAAATAGGGCATATATAGTGAGGTTACTAATATGATTGATTTTCTCAGGTTCCTTATAAAAAACATCATATGCATTACTTTACAGATAGATAGATACATACACAGATATCAGGCAATTAATAATAAGTATGAAATGGGTAGGCAAGACAAGTGCTACAGAAATTCAGAGAAGGGAAAGATTATTTTGGGATAAAATATTCAGATTAGGTTTCACAACAGAGATAGGATTTAAAGCTTGAGTAGGGTGTAAGTAGCAGATATTAAGGAATAACTTTCTAAATGAGGGGAATGACACAAACAAAGGTAAAGAAGGACATGTTCATGGCAGAAGGATCTGGGTAGGGCAATAATGGTTGGTAAGGACAGGAAGAGATCAGAGAGGACCTTAAATGCTCCACTTGATCACCAAGGCATACTTTATTCTGCAGCAAATGGGGAGCCACTGTAATTTTTCTTAAGCAAAGAAATGGCTTGATAAAAGCAGTCTTTTAAGGAGACTAACCAGGAGATTAACTTCAAGGATGATAGTGGGAGAAGGTCTGCTGACATGCTCCCCAGTGAAACTAGCGAAAAGTATTTTTAAAATAACCATTTAAAGCCTCTGGAAATGGTCCTAAGGACAAACAACAAATGAAGAAACATATATTTAAAAAAAAATTAAGAAAGGCAAGTCTGTGGTATTTGAACAAATACTACACCCTCTCTCCCACTTCCCAGTTCAGTAAGGCAATACTCCAGTCAGATTGCTATACCAAGAACACAGGGCTCCCTCTCCCCACAGCTCCAGCTGAAGGGCTTTCTTCCCTGAAGGAGCAAGACTTCAGAGTTTCTCATCCTGTCCCTAGCTGCCTGTTGCTGAGGCTAAGTCCCAGGCTAGTGTGGTTAAGAGGTGGGGGCTCCCTTCTTCTGCCTAACCCTCACTCATGGAACTGAGGTTCTACATTGAGAGTGATGTACCAAGAATGTGGAACTGAGGCTCTACCTTGGGTATTGTCGACCAAGAATACTGGGGCCCCAATAACCCTTCCTCAAGCTCCTTAGGTGGTAGTTCCACACCAGGGGGGGCAAACTGAAAGGACCTCAGAATATTGCCCTTCCCAACTGAGTGCTTAGCTCCAGATTGGGGGTGTCAGTCAGAGGGAAGTTTGCCATTATCTCCACTCCTAGCTCCAAAGTCCTGGCTCAGAGATTTTTGCTATGGGGAGAAGCAGGCTGTAAAACAGATAGCTCCTAATTTCTTCCCAAAGGAGCTGGCTTTGCTTTCAAAAGAGATTGGAGAAGTTTAAACCTAAGAACCCTCTCAAAAACAATGAAGAACTTGGTGAAGGGAATTGGGAGGATCTAATGAAGATACAGCCTAGAGTGGCTGGTTTGCAGGAGAGAATTGTGGAAAAGACAACTGGGAAAAGTCCTCCTAGAGTTAAAACAAATACCAAACACTGACCTCAGCAATTATTCTGTTGAAGGAGCCATAATCTGATTAGATTATTCAGTAGAAGAATTTATATCCCAAAGCATTGCTGTAAACAGTAGAGCAATCAGCTGGCAATTAATGGAGTTTAACAGCTAGGTGTGGTCAAGGAAAGAAAGGAAGAGAGCCCTACAGATACTACTGTCTTCCCAGGGTGACTGTGGGCCTACCCAAATCTGTGCCTCCCTGAAGAGCAACATCAGAAACTCAACACTGTAAGGGGGGAAATAGAC
This sequence comes from Trichechus manatus latirostris, assembly GCF_000243295.1. Lineage (NCBI taxonomy): Eukaryota > Metazoa > Chordata > Mammalia > Sirenia > Trichechidae > Trichechus > Trichechus manatus. Next base: position 25,426,528 of record NW_004443952.1, read on the forward strand.
TTTATTAAAATAATTCAGTCATTCACCAAATAAACAAGCAAATAACAATAACAAGATGGAGGGGCAGTGCCCAGAGTTGCTACAATATATTATCTAAAATGACCAGATTCCAGTAAAAAATTCTAGGCATGCAAAGAAACAGAAAGGTTGACCATACACCAGAAAAAAAGTAGGCAATAGAAACAGCCTGTGAAAGCAACCAGATGCCAGATTTAACAGAAAAGGTTTCAAAGTAACCATTATAAATAAATTCACAGGATGAAAGAAAAGCTTCATTAAAGAAGTAAAGGAAGGTATGATAACAATGTTGCATCAAAGAGAAAATATTGATAAAGAGATAGAAAATTTTTTAAAGAACCAAATGGAAATTCTGGAGTTGAAAAGTACAATAACTGAAATGAAAGATTCACTAGAAAGACTCAATAGTAGATTGGAACTGGAAGAAGAAAGAATCAGCAAACTTGAAGACAGAAAATAGGTATTATGCAAGCCAAAGGAAAGACAGAAAAAAGAAAGAAGAAAAATGAACAGAGCCTCAGAGAAATGTGGGACACCATTAAGTGTACCAACATATGTGAAATGGGAGTGCTAGAAGGATAGGACAGTAAGGAGATTAATCAGGCAGTAGTGTGCATGATAGATTGTAGAAGCAAGAGAATGCAGGTAGGAAGAGCAAATAATAGTATAAAAATCTACATCTGAGATGCCATATATTCTTGATTTTAAGTGGTTAAAAGCTCGGCTGCTAACCAAAAAGGCAGCAGTTCTAATCCACCAGTCACTCCTTGGAAACCCTGTGGGGCAGTTCTACTCTGCCCTATAGGGTCACTATTGAGTCAGAATCGACTCGACAGCAATGAGTTTGGTTTTGGTTTATTGACATAACAGATTTTGTAATAAAAAAACCTCTACATTAAATATATACATTGATTATAAATGTTGATTTTAAGTATGTAATATCATGAAAAAATAGACATGCCATAATTAATGAAATAAGATGATAAAGACCTGAACTAATGATCTTTACCTACTTTTCCTACTAGTGGCGATGGTAAGAGTGAGAAGGGAGTAACAGATGCAAGAGACACTTAAAAGAATTTGAAAAGTTGAATGTTAGAAGTCAGAGAAGTGAAGATTAAAATATGACACAATGATTGTGAGTCTAAATGAAAGTAAGAAGTTGGCACCTGTCTTAGGCTGGTTTCTGTACAGAAGCAAAACCAGTGCAGTGTATAAATATATATATAGAGAGAGATTTATATAAAGGAAATGGCTCACGTGGTTGTAGCCTGGAAAGTACGAAGTTCATGGGTCAGGCTGGAGGCTTCTCCTGACTCACATAGCCACAGGTGCTGGTGAATCCAAAATCAGAAGGTCAGACAGCAGGGCTCTAGCTCACAGGCTGTGGAGCCCAGTGAATCCCCAGTAGGTAAGCTGCTAGCTCAAGTCCCAAGAACTGGAGGTCAGATGAACAGGAGCAAGCTACAGCATCCAGAGTGAGCAAAAGCCCGCAAGCTTTGCCAGAAGTCCAAATATATTGGATGCAGACCACACCCCCCAAGGAAACTCCCTTTCAATTGATTGGTTTCTCATAGCAGATCCCATCATGGAAGTGATCACTTTACATAAGATCTCATCATGGAGATGATTACATCATCATAGGACTGCCAACTACATGATAACTGCCAAACCACTGAGAATCATGGCCCAGCCAAGTTGATACACAACCTTAACCATCACAGTACCAGTAAAAGAAGTAGTAGGAAAGTCAAGATGTAAAAAGCAAACTACATTTTATATACTCAGTCTGATGTCAGGAAATATCTAGGGGTCAATTGAAGATATGAGTCTAGAGCTAGAAAGAAAGGTCAGATTGGAGTATATACCCAAGAAATCATCTACACAGAAGTCAAAATGGAAGACTTAAGAGTGGATGGAATTCTGAAAGATCAAGTATGTAGAGGACCAGTGGCAGAGGAGAAATCATAAGAGAGTGCCCACATTTAGGAGCAGGAAGGTTAGGGAAGAAAAACAGAAATTATTTTTAAGAGGTGGAATTAGATTAATACCAAAGTAGTTGCATGAAAGACATAAGAGTGAGGTTTAGGCCTTATGTTCATGCTTGGGCTTTATAGATGCTAATTATGTACATTTGGACGTGTCTTAAACATTTCTACAGGTTTTAAGACGCCCACTTCAGTACTCAAAAAGAATGTCCACTTGAGACCCCACCTTCATCCTCAGCTGCAAGATGACTACCAAATGTGGGCTATTCCTCACCTCCACTCACTGCCATCAATTCAATTCCCACTCATAGCGACCATTATCTTGGCCGGTTCCTCAGCCTGTGTTGGGCAATCATGACATTTTCCCCTAAAGGCTTTTTGCTGGAATTGAGCACTATTGATCTTTCAACCAGATCCTTTAAAGTACCAAAGAAAATACTTCCCACACAACTCTTTTAATGAACAATTTTTTTTCTTTAGATTGTAATTTTGTTGATCCAACTTTTTATAACAGTCAAAGTTAAAGGCAAACTAGTTTTCAACACTTTCCAGTTTTTCTGGAATAGCTGTGCCAGTTAAACTTTCTGAACTTCTATTAGTCAGGGATGACTAAGCACTCTCTGGCTTACCTCATTTCCCCAGAAGACAGATAAGAAATAGAATAATTTATTGGTTTAAAAGATGATACTTTGATAGCCCATAAAGAAACATACATTTTAAAATTCCAATAAAAGACAATGTTTCACACACACATACACACACACGTACATACACACACACAACAAACAAAAAAATCATTGTATTTATTGTCCCTCTCTTTTGTAAGTGGAAAAGCCAATACAGGGAGAGCGCACCACACAGGTGCTCTAAAAAGCTGATTGTCTGACATGATAAACTGATTAATAACCGGGGCTATGAATAGTAATTAAATGGTCCTGAAATATAAAATTCAAAAATTCCAGTTAAGGGTACCTTAATCAGTACTTCCGTATGCATATCTTCGAATCTCATACTCTTGCAAACCTAAAGTTGACTCTAAAAGTTTAAGATGTTACTGAATTATTTTCGGGCAACGTAAACTTAATCCTTACATGCTTTCCTTAAGGGAAAAGAATTGCTTTCCCAGCTATGTAGTGTAGCCTTGTAAGGCTACTCAGAGTGCAAAAAGAGCAATTCTCTCTGTTCTGAGGAGGTGCCCATATGACTTGGTTATGCTATAAACACTGTGACTTATGCAGTGATATCTGGTTTGTAAGGCATGTTTTACCTCTTTATATACTTAAGAGACTGTGGCAATTAAAAGTCTTGCAGCTGAGATATAGAGTGGGGTAAAGGGAAAAGCAAAGGGAAAGATATTAAACAGAAAAGTCCAGCTTAGTATTGGGATGAATTGCTCATTTTCACCCATCTCTTCTTTGATTTCCTCATGATGTTGGCATAAGGTAGGGATGGCAAATGCATGGCATCATCCCTGCCTCCCCTTAATCCTCACCCATACTCCCCCCAAAAACAACATGGCAGACACCACAGTATTCTTTTCCATTGCACTCCTACTCAGCCTGAGTCATTTTCAACACAGCTCTCCAGGCAACTATTACCAATCGGTTGGGGTTGGGGATCGAAATGATGGGCCTGGAGATTATCTCTGTCTTATAGCTTTGTTGTGATGTGACACTAGAAAGAGGTCAGAGCGGCCATGAGCTAAGGAATGGGGGAAGCCTTTAGAAGCTGGAAAAGGCAAGGAAATCAATGCTCCTCTAGAGCCTCCAGAAGAAAAGCAGTCCTCCTGATACATTGAGTTTAGCCCTGCAAGACTTGTATTGTGGTGGCTTGCATGCTGCCGTGATACTGGAAGGTATGCCACTGGTATTTCAAATACCAGCAGGGTCACCCATGGTGGACAGGTTTTAGCTGAGCTTCCAGACTAAGACAGACTAGGAAGAAGGATCTGGCAGTCTACTTCTGAAAAAATTGGCCAGTGAAAACTTTATGAATATCAGCAGAACATTGCCTGATATAGTGCTGGAAGATGAGTCCCTCAGGTTGGAAGGCACTCAAAATACGAGTGGGAAAGAGCTGCCTCCTCAAAGTAGAGTGGACCTTAATGACATGTACGGAGACAAGTTTTTGGGACCTTCATTTGCTGACGTGGCACGACTCAAAATGAGAAGAAACAACTGCAAACATCCATTAATAATAGGAATAATAATTGGAACTAGCAATAATTGGAATTATAACTAATAATAACCTGAATTATTAATAATAATTAATGATCAGAATGTGGAAAGTATGAGTCTAGGGAAATTGGAAATCGTCAACAATCAAATGGAATGCATAAACATCGATATCCTAGGCATTAATGAGCTGAAATGGACTGGTATTGGCCTTTCTGAATCAGACAATCATATGGTCTACTATGCTGGGAATGACAAATTGAAGAGGAATGGTGTTGTATTCATCATCAAAAAGAACATTTCAAAATATAACCTGAAGTACAAGTAAGTGATAGGGTAACATCCATATGCCTACAAGGAAGACCAGTTAATATGACTATTATTCTAATTTACACACCAACCACTAATGCCAAGGATGAAGAAATTGAAGATTTTTACAAGCTTCTGCAGTGTGAAATTGATCAAACATGCAATCAAGAGGCATTGATAATTACTGGTGATTGGAATGTGAAAGTTGGAAACAAAGGAGAAGGATCAGGAGTTGGAAAATATGGCTTTGGGATACAAATGATGCCAGAGATCACATCATAGAATTTTTCAAGACCAACTATTTATTGCAAATACCTTTTTTCAACAACATAAACACTAACTATACATGTGGACCTCGCTGAATGGAATACACAGGAATCAAATTGATTACCTCTGTGGTAAGAGACAATGGAGAAGCTCAATATCAGTCAGAACAAGGCCAGGGGCCGACTGTGGAACAGACCATCAACTGCTCATATGCAAGTTCAAGATGAAGCTAAAGAAAATTAAAACAAGTCCATGAGAGCCAAAATACAACCTTGAGTATAACCCACCTGAATTTAGAGACCATCTCAAGAATAGATTTGACGCATTGAACATTAATGACCAAGCACCAGATTGGTTGTGGGATGACACCAAGGATATCACACATAAAGACAGCAAAAGGTCATTAAAAAGACAAGAAAGAAAGAAAAGACCAAAATGGAGGTCAGAAGAGACTCTGAAACTTGCTCTTGAATGGGGAGCAGCTAAAGCCAATGGAAGAAATGATGAAGCGCTGAACAGAAGATTTCAAAGAGCAGCTTGAAAAGACAAAGTTAAGTATTACAACAGCATGTGCAAAGACCTGGAGTTGGAAAACCAAAAAGGAAAAACACGATCAGCATTTCTCAAGCTGAAAGTACTAAAGAAAAAATTCAAGCCTTGAGTTGCAATACTGAAGGATTCTATGGGCAAAATATTGAATGACGCGGGAAGCATCAAAAGAAGATGGAAAGAATACACAGAGTCACTGTACCAAAAAGAACTGGTTGACGTTCAACCATTTCAGGACGTAGCATATGATCAAGAATCGATGGTACTGAAGGAAGAAGTCCAAGCTCCAATGAAGGCATTGGCGAAAAACAAGGCTCTAGGAATTGACAGAATACCAATTGAGATGTTTCAATAAATGGATGCAGAGCTGGAGGTGCTCACTCGTCTATGCCCAGAAATTTGGAAGACAGCTACCTGGCCAACTGACTGGAAGAGATCCATATTTGTACCCATTCCAAAGAAAGGTGATCCAACAGAATGTAGAAATTATTGAACAATATCATTAATATCACAAGGAAGTAAAATTTTGTGGGAGATCCTTCAAAAATGGTTGCAGCAGTACATTGACAGAGAACTGCCAGAAAGTCAAGCTGGATTCAGAAGATGACGTAGAAGGAGGGATATCGTTGCTGACGTCAGATGGATCTTGGCTGAAAACAGAGAATACCAGAAAGATGTTTACCTGTGCTTTATTGACTATGCAAAGTCATTCGACTGTGTGGATCATAACAAATTATGGATAACATTTCGAAGAATCGGAATTCCAGAACACTTAATTGTGGTCACGAGGAACCTGTACATAGACCAAGAGGCAGTCATTGGAACAGAGCAAGGGGATATTGTGTGGTTTAAAATCAGGAAAGGTGTGCGCTGGGATTGCATTGAACCTCGGGTCCAAAGTACACACTCTGCTCCTGGTGCTTCTTTCTTGGTGGTATGAGGTCCCTCTGTCTCTCTGCTCACTTCTCTCTCTATATCAAGAGATTGCCTCAGGATACAATCCAATCTTGTAGATTGAGTCCTGCCTCACTAACACAACTGCCGCCAATCCTCCCTCATTAACATCATAGAAGCAGGATTTACAAAATATAGGAAAATCACACAATATCGGGTGGGAATCATGGCCTAGCTAAACTGATATACACATATTTTGGGGGACAGAATTCAATCCATGACATCAAGGATTTCATTTTCCTTGGATCCATGGAAGGAGCAGTCAAGAAATCAAATGATGTATTTATTGCATTGGGCAAATCTGCTCCAAAAGCCCTCTTTAAAGTGTTAAAAAGAAAAGATGTCGTGGACTAAGGTATGCCTGACCCAAGGCAGGGTGTTTTCAATCGCCTCATATGCATGCAAAAGCTGGACAATGAATAAGGAAGACCAAAGAAGAACTGATGTCTTTAAATTATGGTGTTGGTGAAGAATATTGAATATACCATGGACTGCCAGAAGAACAAACAAATCTGTCCTGGAAGAAGTACAGAATGCTCCTTAGAAGCAAGGTTGGCGAGACTTCGTCTCAGGTACTTCAGACATGTTATCAGGAGAGACCAGTCCCTGGAGAAGGACATCATGTTTGCTAAAGGAGATGGTCAGTGAAAAAGAGGAAGACCTCAACAAGATGGATTGACACAGTGGCTACAACTATGGGCTCAAGCATGGCAAAGATTGTGAGGATGGCACAGGACCAGGCAGTGTTTCATTCTGTTGTACATAGGGTCTCTATGAGTCAGAACTGACTGGAAGGCACCTAACAACAACAAGACTCATTTTGGACTTCTGACCTCCAGAACTGTAAGATAATAATTTGTTTGTTTTAAGGTATTAAATTTGTGGTAATTTGTTATAGCAGCAATAGAAAAATAATACACTATCCAGAATCTGGTGAGTCTGTGTCCAGACTCATCTATCTTATAGCTTATTTAATAGTTTCATGTGGCTATTCATATGCATCTCAAACATCGTATGTCCCAAATTTAATCTTTTTTTTTTTTTCCTCCCAAACCTGGTCACTGCTCCAGCCTTTCTCATCTCAGTAAATGGCACCACTGTCCACTCAATTACCAAAGACAGAAACCTGGAAGTCTTCCCTAACTCCTTTCTTTTCTCTGTCATTCCCTCATATCTAAGCCATAAGCAAGTTCCATCAATTCTACTTCCAAAATAAATCTTATATCCATCCACTTCAACTGAGTTTCACCGCCACCATTCTTGACACCCATCCAATCCATTCTCCACAAAACAGCCAAAGTAATATTAGGAAAAAAAAAAAATCCAATAGCATTTCTTGCACAAACCTCTTTAATTTGTCGTTTTGTGGCTGATGTGGCCGTTTAGTGGCTCCAAGCTAGCTGCAGGGTGACTGCTGATAAGTGTTTTGGAAACTAGAACTTCATCATTAATTAAAATCATTAAGTGAAAATGTTTGATTGGATTTGAAATCAATTTGCTTTATTGCAAGGAATCTAAACATGCTGTTAAAGATTGTTTAAATAGTTTCGTCTGTGGTAAATTTTTGAATGGTTGTAAAAGTAGTTTCATATTTTGGATCACCAACTCATTCAAAATTTCTTGTCAATGGTGACTCAGGATTTTGAAAAGATCACTAAAAAGTCTTCATCAGAAGCTATGCGAGCCCTTTCCCGCCACTTTTTCTGCGCAGCCGCAATGTTTCTTTCCTGACGTTCCTGGACCCCTGCTTTGCCTGTAGGTCTCTTGCAGCAGGGGCCCAGGCTGAGCTAATTGTATCTCCCTTGCCTTGGTCATCATTTGGCACGTCATCAGATCCTTTAGCCGACATAGTCCTGGAAAGCAAAGGTTAAGTCAAGAGACAGCTCTGGGATTGACTGGCTACACGACTGTATTGACTGAGTCAAGGGCTATGAAATGACTGAGGGAGTGGAAGGTGTAATTAAGTTCCACCTTGGAGACAAGGCCAAAACAACTACCCCGTTAGAAGACTCGAATTTCAGATGAGCTTGTGTCGCCAGCGGAGAATGTTTCGGGGCGGGGACAGAGGCCAGCTCTACTCCAAACCAGCCACTGCCACGACGACAGAACTACCTTCGCCAGCACCGCATCCGGCCTTCTCTAAAAAACGCTGGGACAGGGCTGAGGCCGGAGGGGACGGGCAGCAGCCAATCACGGAATTTCTCTCAGGTGACGTAAGGGCTCGTTCGCTGATTCGGTACTCTGAGTGGGTGTGGAGGTACGAGGAGCGGGGGCCAGGGTCGAACGACGAATCATCGACCTGCGTGGCCGAACTACGGAAGCCAAGGGGTGGCTCGCGCCCGGCCTGCTTTTTGGCGCTCGGTTTGGCTCTGGGCAGCGAAGCGAGGTGGCAGCGTCTGGTGAGGAGTGCCGCGTCAGCCGGGGGCTCGTGGGCGGGCTGGGGGAAAGCATCCTTTCAGCCCCCAGGGCCTCCTCTGGCCCACTGTCTCGAGACAGCTCTCTGGCTGGCGGCTTCGCACTGCCCCGCGTTTCCTGACGCACATCCCCCCACTGGGTGATCCCGATCTCTCGCTGGCCTACACGCTGCTGTCCCTCTTTAGCTTCGTTAAAGGCTCTGCCTTGTGGCCCATGGAGCAGACAGGTTCACTGTGAGCCCCCCCGTGAATAACCGGGAAGTTGGGGTGGAGCGTGTTAGAGGGAGGCCTAACTTGACTCCTTTCTCGCGGTCAGTGCTGTGCTGCTAGGAAACAAGACTGTCAGGAAAGAGTGAATATCCCGTTACAGAGGTGAGCAAGAGAAGCTGTACAGCTACTTGGCAGACAAGTTGCACTGGAGTGTAAAGGGAGGGACTAAAAGATGATCTTGAAGGTCCCCGCCCAACCCTGAGTCTGTATGTCCGTATTCTGAGTCTGGGCTCCCTTGGAAGATTGCTAAGCATTTATCCACCCTCACCCCCCAGCTACGAGCACACTTGTAAGATTGTTAGAACACAAAAAGTATTCTCTGCTCCTCCGCTAGAGAAAGGGAGTACAGTTTAGTAGTACAAATAACTGGTTAGCTGAACTATAGGAGCTCTGGAAGGACACTACCAAATTATATTTCAGGAACAGAGTTCTGAGTTCCAGACCACTTTATCCTTCAGATTCTTACCTTCTTATTCCTGTGTTTCATCTTCTCTGCACCTCTTAACCCCCATGGTTTCTAGTAGGACCAGGCACTCAGGGATGTGTATGGAATGAACAGACACAAGACAAACATTGGATGTGCGGCAGTATCCTGAGTGCTGGAATCATTCCCATGTGGGTTTACTTTTTGGTTCTGTCAATTATTAACTGTGATTTGGGGCAAGTAAATTATTTTCTCTGTACCCCAGTGTCCCTGTCTGTAAAATGGGACTAATAAGAGGGCTGTGCAGGTGAAATGAAATATGCTTGTAAAGCACTTAGCCCATACTTGGCACCTTAGCAGATGTTGACTATTATTATTTGCTCAGTGACTGCTCAAGCCAAGTGTTCATCATTTCAAGTTAATTACCTAAAAAAAAAAAAAAATATATATATATATATATCTTCATCAAGAGGAACTATCTTTTTCCACAGTTGAGTGGAATGTTCTTTATTTTCTTGGGAAGGGTTGATCACCTTTTTGTCAGCGTTCATAGCAGAATGTCTCAAGTTGAGAGAATGCAGGAAGTGGTCTTGAAGAATTGGGCTTCTCAGATAGAGATTGCCAGTGAGTTCAAGATGGAAGCATACTTTTCTTGGGGGTGGGGATATATATACATACACACACGTAGTTTTTGGTCTCTCTCTAGGCCACAATTATGGAACTGAGGAGTGAAATGGAGAAATGGATGCAAATATCCAATTCCTTTCTCTGACCTGAGTTTTAGAGCTTGAGGAGACTATGGACAACACCTGCTTCACAGTGTCCATGTAAAAGATTTCTCTTTATTTTTTTATATTGTGCTTTAGGTGAAAGTTTACAGCTCAAGTTAATTTCTCATTCAAAAATTTATACACATATTGTTTTGTGACGTTTGTTGCACTCCCCACAATGTGACAGCATACTCCCTCTCTCCTCCTCGGGTTCCGTGTGTCCATTCATCTAGTTCCTGTCCCTTCCTGCTTTCTTGTCTTGCTTTTGGACAGGAGTTGCCCATTTGGTCTCATATATTTGATTGAACTAAGAAGCACATTCCTCACATGTGTTATTTTTTGTTTTATAGGCCTGTCTGATCTTTATCTGAAAAGTGGGCTTTGGGAATGCTTTCAGTTCTGGGTTAGCGGAGTGTCGGGGGCCATAGTTTCGGGATTCCAGAAGTCTCTGTCAGACCAGTAAGTCTGGTCTTTTTTTTTTTTTTTAATTGTTGTGCTTTAAGTGAAAGTTTACAATTCAAGTTAGTCTCTCATACAAAAATTTATACATACATTGTTATGTGACCCTAGTTGCTCTCCCTGTACTGTGACAGAACATTCCTCCTTTCCACCCTGGAATTCCCGTGTCCATTCAGCCAGCTCCTGACCCTCTCTGCCTTCTCATCTCACCTCTGGACAGGAGCTGCCCATTTAGTCTCATGTATCTACTTGAGGTAAGAAGCATGCTTTTCACGAGTATCATTTTCTGTCCCATAGTCCAGTCTAATCTTTGTCTGAAGAATTGGCCTCGGGAATGGTTTTAGTTTTGGGCTAATAGAGAGTCCGAGAGCCATGTCTTCTGGGGTCCCTCCAGTCTCAATCAAACCATTAAGTCTGGTCTTTTTATTAGAATTTGAGTTCTGCACCCTACTTTTGTTCTGCTCGGTCAGGGACTCTCTGTTGTGTTCCCTGTCAGGGTGGTCATTGGTGGTAGCCGGCTACCATCTAGTTCTTCTGGTCTCAGGCTGATGAAGTCTCTGGTTTACGTGGCCCTTTCTAAAAGATTTCTTGTTTTTAATTATGAAATATTTCAAATATGTTTTAAAAAAAACAGAAGACACCCTCCCAACCATCAAGATTTAACACATATTAACATGTTGCCATGTTTGCTTCAGATCTCTGCTGTGGTATCATTTTTAAACATAAAAGTTTATTTAGACAGCTAAAGCCCTTTCACCCCCATTTTCCTGTCCCTTCTGTCCCTCTCCAGAGATAACTACTGTCTCGAGTTTGTGTGTATCATTCCTGTAGTATTTATAATTTTAATGTATATCAGTAAACAGCATATAATAATGTTGTTGTTGTTAGGTGCTGTCGAGTTGGTTCCCACTCATAGCGACACTATGTACAACAGAACGAAACACTGCCTGGTCCTGCGCCATCCTCATGATCATGCTTGAGCCCGTTGTTCCAGCCATTGTGTCAAGCCACGTCATTGAGGGTCTTCCTCTTTTTTGCTGACCCTCTACTTTACCAAGCATGATGACTTATCCCTTCTGATAACATGTCCAAAGTGTGTGAGACAAAATCTCACCATCCTCGCTTCTGAGGAGCGTTCTGACTACTTCTTCCAAGACAGATTTGTTTGTTCTTCTGGCAGTCCATGGTATATTCAGTATGCTTTGCCAACACCATAATTCAAAGGTGTCAGTTCTTCTTCCGTCTTCCTTATTCATTGTCCAGCTTTTGCATACATATAAGGCGATTGAAAACACCGTGGCTTGGGTCAGGTGCACCTTAGTCCTTAAAGTGACAGCTTTGCTTTTTAACACATTAAAGAAGTCTTTTGCAGCAGATTTGCCCAGTGCAGTACCTCTTTTGATTTCTTGACTGCTGCTTCTATGGGTGTTGATTGTGGATCCAAGTAAAATGAAATCCTTGACAATGTCAATATTTTCTCTGTTTATCGTGATGTTGCTTATTGGTCCAGTTGTGAGGATTTTTGTTTTCTTTATGTTGAGGTGTAATCCATACTGAAGGCTGTAGTCTTTTTATCTTCATCAGTAAGTGCTTCAAGTCCTGTTTGCTTTCAGCAAGCAAGGTTGTTTCATCTGCATAATGCAGGTTGTTAATGAGCCTTCCTCCAATCCTGATACTCTGTTCTTCTTCATATAATCCAACTTCTCAGATTATTTGTCAGCATACAGATTGAGTAAGTATGGTGAAAGGATACAACCCTGAAGCACACCTTCCCTGACTTAAAACCACACAGTATCCCCTTGCTGTGTTTGAACAACTGCCTCTTGATCTATGTACAGGTTTCTCATGAGCACAATTAAGTGTTCTGGAATTCCCATTCTTCACAGTGTTATCCATACACAGTCGAATGCCTTTGCATAGTCACTAAAACACAGATAAACATGTTTCTGGTATTCTCTGCTTTCAGCCAAAATCCATCTGACATCAGCAATGATATCCCTGGTTCCATGTCATCTTCTGAATCTGGCTTGACTTTCTGGCAGTTCTCTGTCAATGTACTGCTGCAACCATTTTTGAATGGTCTTCAGCAAAATTTTACGTGCGTGTGATATTAATGATATTGTTCAATAATTTCCACATTTGGTTGGATCACCTTTCTTTGGAATAGGCATAAATATGGATCTCTTCCAGTTGGTTGGCCAGGTAGCTGTCTTCCACATTTCTTGGCATAGACGAGTGAGCATTTTCCAGCACTACATATGTTGAAACATCTCAGTTGGTATTCTGTCAATTCCTGGAGCCTTGTTTTTCACCAGTGTCTTCAGTGCAGCTTGGACTTCATCCTTCAGCACCATCGGTTCTTGATTATATGCTACTTCCTGAAATGGTTGAATGTCGACCAGTTCTTTTTGGTATAGTGACTGTGTATTCCCTCCATCTTCTTTTGTTGCTTCCTGGGTCATTCAGTATTTTGCCCAGAGAATCCTTCACTATTGCAACTTGAGGCTTGAATTTTTTCTGCAGTTCTTTCAGCTTGAGGAATGCTGCGCATGTTCTTCCCTTTTGGTCTTCTAACTCCAGGTCTTTGCACATGTCATTATAATACTTTACTTTGTCTTCTCGAGCCACCCTTTGAAATTTTCTGTTCAGCTCTTTTACTTCATTATTTCTTCCATTTGCTTTAGCTACTCTACGTTCAAGAGTAGCTTTCAGAGTCTCTTCTGACATCCGTTTTGGTCTTTTCTTTTTTTCCTGTCTTTTTAATGACCTTTTGCTTTCTTCATGTATGATGTCCTTGATGTCATTCCACAAATTGTCTGGTCTTCTGTCATTGGCGTTCAATGCATGAAATCTGTTCCTGAGATGGTCTCTAAATTCAGGTGAGATATATTCAGGGTTGTACTTTAGCTTGCATGGACTTGTTCTAATTTCCTTCAGCTTCAGCTTGAACTTGCATATGAGCAATTGATGGTCTGTTCTGCAGTCGGCCCCTGGCCTTGTTCTGACTGATGATATTGAGCTTTTCCATCGTCTCTTTCCACAGATGTAGTCAATGTGATTCCTGTGTATTCTGTCTGGTGAGGTCCATGTATATAGTCGCCATTTATGTTGTTGAAAAAATGTATTTGCAACGGAGAAGTCATTGGTCTTTCAGAATTCTGTCGTGCGATTTCTGGCATCGTTTCTATCACCAAGGCCATATTTTCCAACTACGGATCCTTGTTCTTTTTTTCCAACTTTCACATTTCTGATCACCAGTAATTATCAGTGCATCCTGATTTCATGTTACATCAATTTCAGACTGCAGAAGTTGGTAAAAATCTTCACTTTCTTCATCTTTGGCCTTAGTGGTTGGTGCGTAAATGTGAGTTAAAAGTCACATTAACTTGTCTTCCTTGTAGGTGTATAGATATTATTCTATCACTAACAGCATTGTACTTCAGGATAGATCTTGAAATGTTCTTTTTGACCTTAAATTTGTCATTCGCAGCAGAGTAGACTATATGATTTTCTGATTCAGAATGGCCAATACCAGTCCATTTCAGCTCACTAATGCCTAGGATATCAATATTTATGCATTCCATTTCATTTTTGATATTTCCAGTTTTCCTGGATTCATATTTCATACATTCCACATTCCTATTATTAATGGATGTTTGCAGCTGTTTCTTCTCATTTTGAGTCGTGCCACATCAGCAAATGAAGGTTCTGAAAGCTTGACTCCATCCACTTCATTAAGGTCGACTCTACTTTGAGGAGGCACCTCTTTCCCAGTCATCTCTTGAGTGCCTTCCAGCCTAAGGGGCTCGTCATCCAGCACTGTATCAGACAGTGTTTCACCGCTATTCATAAGGTTTCCACTGGCTAATTTTTTTCAGAAGTAGACCGCCAGGTCCTTCTTCCTAGTCTGTCTTAGTCTGGAAGCTGTGCTGAAACCTGTCCACCGTGGGTGACCCTGCTGGTATTTGAATACCAGTGGCATAGCTTCCAGCATGACAGCAACACACAAGCCCCCACAGTACGACAAACTGACAATGTTTTGCATCTTTTAAAAAATTTACAAAAATAGTTCTCTATTGTATTTAATTTTTTAGACTTCTGTTTTCCCTTAATGTATGTTTTTGATAGTTAGCAGTATTGACAAATATAATCCATTCATTTTAATTGCAATTTTAATTCTAGTTGCAGGATTCCACTGTGTAAATAAACTAGTTTTGTCTTGCTTATTTTACATTGAACTTTATGCAACTTACATTCTCCTATTGCCGTTTAAGCCCATTTTATCACACATTATCCATTTACTACTGGTGATGGCAATTCTGGTCACAGTTCTCAGTCTAAAACTGTATTTTTGGGCATGATATCTGATCCAGAACAAATAAATAATGTATACTGGGCAGAGAAAAATTTTATTAATTTTATTTCTGATTCTTCTGTTTGAGAGAGTAAACTTGTTAAAATCTGTTGTGTACCTTAGTGTAATGTACTAGATTGTAAATTCCTAAAAATCAGGGACTAGGTCTTTCTCAGCTCCATGTCTCTTAGTTTTCTTTACAGTGTTCTGAACAGAGTAGATATTCAATAAATGTTTGTGACGTTGAATATTTTTGCTTTCAAAGCTCTTATAACCCTTCATATGTATGAAAAGTTGATGACCAGCAAGCTTCAAAACTGGACTTTTAGGTTCTCAGTACATTTAAACTCCCGTTTTACCATTTAGTTCAAGATAAACAAATAAAAGCATTTTAAAAAGCAAGGTGTACAGCAATAGTTTGTAGAATATGTTACCAATTGCATAATATATATTATGTGTATTTATATATGCTTAGTATAATCTGTGGAAGTATATGTAAAAAAAAAGTAGAACTGTTAGCTTCCAGGGAGAAGATATATATTGCTAGGGAACACAGATGAGAAGATTTTGCTGTATAGTCTCTGTGATTTTTCAATTTTAAACCTGTTTAAACCTGAGTAGATGTGAATGTACTATCTAATTTTAAAAAAAATAGTTAAATTAAAATTATTTTTTAAAATAGTCCTCCTCTTTAAAGGCATTTTACCATGATTTGCTTTTTTTTTTTTTTAAGCAATAAATTCCTCCCTCCACCCAGCTCCAGGTAACCACTAATAAACTTTGGTCTGTATGCATTTGCCTATTCTAGATATTTCATATGAGTGAGAGAATACAGTATTTGTCCTTTGGTGTCTGGCTTATTTCACTTAGCATGATGTTTTCAAGGTTTATCCATGTAGTAGCATGTATCAGAATTTCATTTCTCTTTATGGCTAAATAGTATTTCATCGTATGTATATACCACATTTTGTTTATCCTTTCATCTGTTGATCAAAAAAAAACCCATTGCCATCCAGTCAATTCCAATTCATAGTGACCCTGTAGGACAGAGTAGAACTGCTCCATAGGGTTTCCAAGGAGAGCTGGTCGATTCAAACTGCCGATCTTTTGGTTAGCAGCTGAGATCTTAACCACTGCGCAACCAGGGCTCCGAAATATCTTCATACAGGCTCATTAATAAGAATTTCATTGGGAAGAAGCCCTGAATAAGTAAAGCACTACGGAAGAAGAAGAATAAAGTAGGAGAACTCACACTACCTGACCTCAGAACCTTCTCTACAGCTATGGTAGTCAAAACAGCCTGGTACTGGTACAATGACAAGATACATTGACCAGTGGAACAGAATTGAGAGCCCGAATATAAATCCATCCATCTACGGTCACCTGATCTTCGACAAGGGCCCAAAGTCCACCAAATGGGGAAAAGACAGTGTTTTGAACAAATGGTGCTGGCAAAACTGGATGTCCATCTGCAAAAAAATGAAACAGGACCCAAACCTCACACCATATACAAAAACTAATTCAAAATGGATCAAAGACCTAAATATAAAGCCAAAAACTATAAAGTTCA